>NC_036856.1:18212662-18375162 GCF_002910315.2 Salvelinus sp. IW2-2015
AGGGTATGGTGGTATGAGTCAGGCAGTGTGTGTCAGATGGGGAGTTCCAGTACATTTTTCTCCTGCTTTCTATACTTTCTAAACGTCTGGGCTGCTCTGATTTACGGAGTGAGATAAAATCAGTGTGACTGATATGTGTGACAGACGCCTTGGCAGAGTTAGCCTAGCTTAGCAACAGGAGGAAGGTGTGGGCCACACAACAACAAGGACACCGTCACACACAGGGGCTGGGCTGGCAGAACAGTACAGAGCAGGGTTTTCCAAACTCTATCCTGGGGACCCCAAGGGGTGCACGTTTTGTTTTTTGCACTACACAGCTGATTCAAATAATTAATTAATTATTTGAATCAGCTGTGTAATGCTAGGGCTTAAATCAAAACGTGAACCCCTTGAGGTCCCGAGGACCGAGTTTGGGAAACGCTGGTATAGAGCTAGTCCAGCTGCATACACAACCCCTGCCCCCTCCTCATCCCCCTCAACATCAGGAGGTTACAGCCACAGAGACAGAGGGAGGCCAGATGTTGGTGAGGATGAAGCAATCCATCAAAGAGGAACCGTAGAGCTACAGCTACATGAAGCAGCGATAGAGAGGGGAGGAAATGGAAGTGTGCAGGTGATGTTTCAAGTCCATTTGGTATGATTGCAGCTGTGTCTTCCGTAGACTACAGCAGATGAACAGGAGCAGTAGGTAGCAGCAGTAGCAGTAGAAAACAGAGCAGCAGTAGGAGCAGTAGAAACGGAATGAACAGAAGATTGAGGAGAGGAGTGGCGGTAAGAGTTGCATGGCCATCTGGTTGTGTTTAGGGTTGCCGGGCGTGGGCCCTGGACTCACTCAGCTAAATGGAGTTTTTTACTGCTTCTCCACAGCAGCAGCGGCACTCACAGGCCCCGGCCCCGGCCCAGGCCCTCCGCCTGTCTCCAGCATTCAATCCCTCAGATTAGAGGGAGAGTCAGAGGCAGTCTGCCCTCCCTAACCCTCCCTCTACGGGGGTCAGCTCCAGCAGCAGGGAGCAGCCCAGTCATTGTGTCAGCAGAATGGGAGGTGACAGAGTTTTATTACATTCCCCCCTGACACTGTAACTCTCAGTATCCGCTGCTTTATTGGAAGGCTCAATAAGGAGGTATGTAGGACAATGGTATAGTCCGTTGTTATTTTAGTTTTTCTCTCTTCCTCTCACTTTACCCGCGATGTGCAGTTAACTGAACTGCAGCTGAGACAGTGCTCTACAGTTCTACGGTTGAGTTCCCAGGTTCTCACAGTGTCTATAGTTTGTTTGTCAGGCATGCTAGAACACTCCTCCTTGTATGTCACATTGGGCCAAATCGATCTGCTCATTCCCACGCTCCCATTTATTTGTTTATTTATGTAGCACGAAAAGCTTAACCACTAAGCACAGACATCATTTCAACATCTAGTTTTGATTTACATTTGGTTGAGTTGTTAACTAATGTGACTTCAGCCAGAAATCAACAATAAATGTCACCATGTCAATGTATTTAGGTTCAAAATTAGATTTATAAAAAATAAGAAATTAGTTTTCCACGTTGATTCAACGCCATCACTTTTTGGGGGTTTTAGATTTTTTTACACTTTTGATTCAAACAGTTTTTGCCCAGTGGGTAGTGACTTTGGTTTTTGGAGAACACAAATCAATCATACGTCTGGGTGACAAATGGGAGGACAGTTGGATCTGTACTTTACTGTCTAGCTAATCTCGTAACAGCCTAATTTGGTTCTGGGTGCAGATATTCAAATCTAATTAAATTGTATTAGTCACATGCTCCGAATACAACAGGTATTACAATACAACAACCTTACAGTGAAATGCTTACTCACGAGCCCCTAACCAACAACGCAGTTACATTTTTTGTTGTTGTTGTAAGAATAAGAAATAAAAGTAACAAGTGATTAAAGAGCAGCAGTAAAATAACAATAGCGAGACTATACACAGGGGGGTACCGGTACAGAGTCAATGTGCGGGGGCACCGGTTAGTCGAGGTAATATGTACATGTAGGTAGAGTTATTAAAGTGACTATGCATAGATGATAACAACAAAGAGTAGCAGCGGTGTAAAAGAGGAGGGGGGGGGGGGGGGCAATGCAAATAGTCTGGGTAGCCATTTTATTAGATGTTCAGGAGTCTTATGGCTTTGGGGTAGAAGCTGTTTAGAAGCCTCTTGGAATTAGACTTGATGTACTGGGTGATGTACTGGGCCGTACGCACTACCCTCTGTAGTGCCTTGCGGTCGGAGGCCGAGCAGTTGCCATACCAGGCAGTGATGCAACCAGTCAGGATGCTCTCGATGGTGCAGCTGTAGAACCTTTTGAAGATCTGAGGACCCATGATAAATCTTTTCAGTCTCCTGASGGGGAATAGGTTTTGTTGTGCCTTCTTCACTACCTACTGTATATCTGTGTGTTGGTGGTGATATGCTCACATTCTATGGGATCTACTGTACTTCAAGTAGTGGCCATTTAGCTGTACTTTATCTGAGTCTGTGTTCACTCTGTGGGCAGAGGCCAGCAGCACTGATGAAACAAACACTGGGAAGGCTAAGCTTGGTTTTTGGGGTTTGATGTCACACAATGCTTTGAATCGCCAACATACTGCACAGTAAAACTGACTAACTGCAGCCTCCATTTTGATTTGGGTGGAGAGGGGCGGCGCAGGGCGGCACAGTAGACGGGTACCGAGGCCCAGAAGGTGCTGGTTCTCGTGACAGACAGGTGGTGATGGAACTAATGGTGTAATGGCTGACAGCTGGAGACCAAACAGATGAAAAGAGAGTGAGAGAGGAAAAACAAAAAGGGTAAAGACAAAAAGGAAAGGAGAGAACGAAAGTTAGGGATAGAGCGTGAGGGGAAGAGGGGGAAGGGTTTATAAATGCAGGTAACCATCAATATGAATGAGCCTTTTAGGCACTAGAATAGACCATAGGGCTGTAGCAGTCAAGTATCTAACTGCTATTGATCATCTCTTTTATCATCTCAGTGTTTGATTGGTCGGTCGCCTCAAGTTCACAGGTCACTTCCTGTTTGCGCAAGTAAAGGAATGTCTCTCCTCTCGCTCTAGGCTCGCCAGGCCCTGTATTAAGGGGTCTGTGGCAAAGGCATTGATAAGTTCTGCACCTGTCCAATAGGTAAAACRGACTATTCCAGTATTTGACTCCTCGTCTCTCTCTCTCCTCAGCGTACTTCACAGACCTCTTGAACAGATCCGAGCGTTCCCTTCAAGAGTCCTTCCTGGCCACGCTGGGCTCTCTCTACTCCAAGAACGCTCCTGTGTTCCAGGACCTGTACGCTGACCTGCGTCGCTACTACCGTGGCTCCGCTGTCAACCTGGAGGAGACGCTCAACGACTTCTGGGCACGGCTGCTGGAGCGCCTGTTCAAGGCCTCCTCCCTCCTGCAGTACACCCTCACTGACGACTACCTGGAGTGTGTGGCCAAGCAAACGGAGACCCTGCGGCCCTTTGGGGACGTCCCCCGTGACCTCAAGCCCAAGGTCACCAGGGCCTTCGTGGCGGCGCGGTCATTCGTCCAGGGCTTGACTGTCAGTGGGGAGGTGGTCCGCAAAGTCTCCCAGGTACTGTTATAGTAGAAACCTGTGCTGTTTCACGTGTTGCTACCGCTGATAAATATGGCAGTGCTTTTTATTCCTGATATTACCACCTCACATCCGCCACACCGTCAACCATTAAACACCCTGCACACACATAAACGCTGTCAACCAGTTGAAATTGGGATTGTTATGTAAATCACAGAGTAAGTTCCTTGCGTAAATCTGTCACAGAAAGAAAATGCCCTGGGTGTGTAATTTTCACCCCCAGGCAGTGTGTTTAACCTTGGTTACCCTGGTGAAAACATATGCATACTGTAGATAGATAGAGCACATTAAGGGCGTGTCTCAGTAGGGGCGTGTCTCAGTAGGGGCGTGTCTCAGTAGGGGCTTGTCTCAGTAGGGGCTTGTCTAAGTAGGGGCGTGTCTCAGTAGGGGCGTGTCTCAGTAGGGGCGTGNTGTCTCAGTAGGGGCGTGTCTCAGTAGGGGCGTGTCTCAGTAGGGGCTTGTCTCAGTAGGGATGGGTAAAGGGCTGCTGTGCATTGCCCCAGCAACGGGGTGTCTGAGGGGCGGATGAAAAATGTAGCGAGGCTAGCTTAAAAACCATTTCCCATCAGGAGTGAATTACAGAGAAACCTGGCTCTCCGACCCCTGTCCCTGTTCCTTCAGCCACAGTCTACTGGCCGACTACTTGGCCAGTCTACATTTAGCCTTTATTGGATGAAAGTAAGGCATTTTAGGGACATGTCTCTATCTCTTTGGATGGTAGCAGTGGAACATGCCCAGTGCCTGTTTCATATGCCAACTTTAATGATGCTTTTATTGGTATAGAGAATCACAAAAGTACATTCTTGGAGAGAGGAAGGAGCCTTTGAGAAATGTTTAGGTTTTATGTTCATTTAAATGTAACATTAATATGAAAGTACTTTTAGCCTACAAATATCTAATGTGTAATCTGTTGTGTCTTTTAGTGGATGATGTGTATTTTTGCGTTACTTATCAAACGTGTATTTTTGCGTTACTTATCGAACATACATAAGCTATTTACACAAACACCAGAGAGGGCAATAGCCACGTACAGGAATCCTGTGGGCTCTCACTCCCTTCTTCCTAAAAATAACCACCATTTCAAACCACTCTTTATGTTGGCACAAAGAGGCCTGGCCCATTTAAATACAGACTTTATTTACAGCACGATGCCACCAGCTTTACAACTTTTAAATAGAACACAGGGAGAGGGAGATAGAAGTGGAGAGGAGGTATAGAGAGATAGATGAAAGTGAGTGTGTGAGAGAACCTGAGAGAGAGAATCTGAGAGAGAGAAAGAGAGTGAGGAAGAGAGGGAGAGAGAGAAAGAGGGAGGGAGCAAGAGAAATAGCATGTGGATGGATGGAATAATCCCTTTGAGCTATGGTTGATTACTGTCGTTACTGTCAGTGACAGTGGCTGATGTAACAGTATGGCATCATGGGTGTCTGTCCTGTCACTGATCTTAATTTAGCAGCACCATTACCTGTCCGCTCCGCTCTGTTCCACTCCACCTCCTGTTGTCACACTGTAGGAGATCTAACACTGTGGGATGTCACAATCAATCGGTGACATTCGGACGTATTAGGAAGCTGGTTGTCTGTGTACATTAAGCCCTGTTGATGGGTTCCTGTGAAGTCTGTTAATACAAGGACCGGTTGTAATGACACCGCTTTAATCTTGTTAGCTGTTCAGTCTCCTTGTGAAGTTCTTAATGGTCTCCCATTCTAGACAGCATAAGCTCGCTCTTATCCTTTTAAGGAGCTACATTTGAAGCTGCATTCTGGGAAAATGACATGGTCCTCCTCCGAATGCTTTAATAGTGCGAGATTATTCTTGGAAATGATAGGCAACTCTTGTAACAGTTAGCATCCTTTAGGAAACATCTACACCAACATATYCATTTATCTATCCCTTACCGAACCCCTCTTATGCATTAGCTGCATGGTATTGTTGCTGTTTCATGTTGCACAATGCGCACTACATAATCAATACATGATAATTATGATCATAGTACATGTTTTAACCACACATATACAGTGGTGCCCGAAATTATTGACACCCTTGATAAAGATGAGTAATAATGACTCTATAAAATAAATAATTCCGATACTGAGCTATGTGCATGCTCAAAAACAATTAGAAAGTATATTATTTTATACTAATGCAATTGCTTAGAGAAAGAGAGTTTAACAAGTAATATTTATTTTTGCAAAAAGGTAGGAGTCATTTATTTATACCCCTAAAGATTCTTGTAAATAAAGTAGTCTCATTACTCCTCACAGTTAAAAAGATGCAAAGCTCCTTGATGATGATGATGGGTGTGCCCCTCCAGGTTCCTCTGAGCCCAGAGTGTACCCGTGCTATGATGAAGCTTGTGTACTGCCCCCACTGTAGAGGCCTGGCCTCTGTCAAGCCCTGTGCCAACTACTGCAGAAACGTCATGAAGGGCTGCCTTGCCAACCAGGCCGACCTGGACACCGAGTGGCAGAACCTCATCGGTGAAGAAACACACGTGCATCACAATGCCGCAACACACAACACACACAATAAGCACACACTCTCACAGTCTTTTCCTTGATTCTCTTCCCTGTCTCTATTGTCAGACACCATGCTGCAGGTGGCGTCTAGTTTCAGTGCTGACCAGTGTGGACGTGGTAATCTACTCCCTCCCCATCCGCATCTCAGAGGCCATCCTCTACATGCAGGGAGCACAGAGGTCTTCACCAGCAAGGTCAGTTCAACCAGCACCAAACCCTGACTAAACCTTCTCACTCCCACTCATGGCCCATTCTCTTCAGTCTTAGATGCGTGTCTAAAGGTGTGGGTTTCATTGTGTGTTTGGTGGTAGGTGTTCCAGCCTGTGGGACCCCCAGGGTGGCAGAACACACAGAGCTCAGGGTCTGAGGAGAGAAAGAAGAGAGTGAACCCTGCCAGCACCGCAATGGAGTACAAACCCAGCCCCACCGTAGGGGTTCCACTGGAGATGCAGGTGTGTGTGTCATTAGAATTGCAGGACGTCTCTCTCTGTCTTTGTGTGTGTGTGTGTGTGTGGTTGTCTGTGTCTGTGTCTGTGTCTGTTTGTGTGTGCTGAGTATTCGAACTATGTCTTATCTCTCCTAGATATCTGTGTGTCCAGTAAGCTGAGGGAGATGCAGCAGTACTGGGTCCAGCTGCCAGCTGCTCTGTGCAAATAGTAAAGTGGCAGCAGGAGCAGCTGGTGACAAGTGCTGGAATGGCATGACCAAGGCCAGGTATGGAGAGCACCTGTCCAGTATTTTAGCTGTCTGGCAGCGACAGAGTTAATGACACATATATCAACAGTAATATGTGAAGTATCATCCTCTAACCATAGTATACTATTCCTCCTCACCTGTCCGAGCACATCTGTACTGTGTTGGTATGAATTGCTCAGGTAACCCTGATATGCACTTTAGAATCAGGATGACATGCTAACTATTCACACAGCAGCAGACAGTGCACAGAGACACAGCACTGCCTATTAGTCATATAACACTCTCTCTGGTTAGAGTGAATCCCCCAAGCACCTCTGTATTTCAGTCTGAAATGGCTCCCTTCCCTGACCCCTTTCAGCTATTAAACTAAATTGATTATTGAGCAGTTTACTCCTCTTTGCAGTGCCACAACTCCTCCCTTATTTGATTTATAGTGGGCTGTTGTATTCTGAAAAGTAGTGTTGTTGTACTTGTGCGTTCATGGGCGTGTTTGTGATAGTTTTTCAAGCAGCATTGGACGTGATAATACGTGTGAGTGTGCGTGAGTTTGTGTGCATAAATGTGTGTAGCTAGATTTTTATCACTCCACTTTGGCGAATCGATTTATCCCCGACTGAATATTCTGAATAATCCAGATAAAGAATTTCCTGCGCATTTTTTTCATTCAGCTGCGGTTTGTCAATTTCCAAGCCAAACCTCCGACAGGTTGTTGTGCGAGTAGAAATAGAGTGCGTGACTGTAGCGTAGAGGTGCATAGGCGACGTAGAACGAGTGGTGTTGTTCATGTACCTCTTCGAATGAACTCGATTGGTGTTATATTCTATGTTTGCGCATCAGGCGCGCATATTTTCTACTCTTTAGGTACTGATGGTTTCTATTTATGCCAAAAAAACTATGGAAAATGGGATGGCTATTCTGGTGGGTCACGATTGAATTATCTGACCAAGACAGTTGATCAGTGCAGGTAGGCGATGATGCAGGTAGTGTGATTCTGACTGAGCATTACGCTGTGCAGGTCTAGAGAGCCAGTTACATGAATGATTTATGGATGACGTACCTTGATATCATATAATTCGTATTTGTCACAGCAGCAAGCATTTGGGTGGTATTGATCATTCAGTCACCAGAATTATAGACCTTGATATTTATTGGAACTTGTTAGACTCAAGCTGATGAGCCGTATGTGCAACCTCTTCTGACATGCATTCTTCGCTTGCGAATTGTTGTATGTAGCGAGAGCTATGAAATTTAAACCTGTCGTGTTCACTTAGTGAAACTTGTGGCTGCTCATCGCTTTAGTTTACCGAGCTTTGTAATGTAGGGGAGGACCACACAAGATGGTCTTGTGTATTGATGTTGTCATTCACAATGATTTTACCTCATCTAATAGAGAAAAGGTAATAATTGTTCTGATGAGTGCATTACATATTTTATTAAAGACATGTATTGTTTGGTTTTGCAGGTATATCATCGTAATGGGTTGTTAAGTCCTATAGGGATGTTTGATATGCGGAGTGTTAGTAGACCAATACAGGAGAATGTTGCTTAGAGTGAGTGATAGATGTAGGTGAAATCTATAATAATGGAGAGTGTGTATGATTTAAACGAACGACATCAATAATATAAACTTGGATCAATATTATAGACGAACCGAGACAAGTGAAAACCGAACAAGACTTGAACAGGAAGGTCTGAACCACTGGAAGACAAAACGCTAGCAAAGATGAAGTCCTGAACCTGGGCGAAGACAACGAGGAGCAACCAGATGAACAATCACCAACAGAACCAGGAACAACAGATTGAGAAACACGGCCTACAACCATTACAGTAGGATAAAATCAGGTGTCTCACCCAACTCAGAGATTCAAATATGAATGGATACACTCCTCGCTTCTGATCATCTAGGAGAAGACACCATATTGATAGAAGACACCTGCTCTCTGAACATGAGAGAAACATCCACATTACTAAGTGAGAAACAAAAATAGAATGCCACCCAAACCAACAAACCAGCACATAGAAACACAACAACATAGCAATCACGCGCATTCCTGAAAGCTCTACAGTAAAACATGCATAAACAAAGGAAAAAAAGACTAAGGTCAAAGAAAAGGGACGTGGAATCAGTAAGAGCTCAGCGAACCCGCCAATGGATCAGCAGGTAATCCGGCCGGCAAAACCTTGAACTTGGGGAGGGTTGGGTGGGGCATCCTGCTCCCCCCAAGGTGCGGACTCCGGCGGGCGAACAGCTCTGACTAGGCGCTATATAGGAGGGGAGGGTTCGTGGGTGGGATCCCACTGTCAGGTGGCCAGCGGCCTATTGGGTACGCTGTGCCTCGCACGTCCGGCCCTCGACGCCTCTCCATAATAGTGGTAATCGTACCCTTCGCCATCAGTAGGCTTAACCCTCTGGACCCTGGCGTGTGGCAAGCCGACTCCGGACCTTGAAAGTGTGCACTCACCGCCGATAGACTGGGGGCACTGAGTCAAGGGACGTGGCGAGCATGCGCGGACGGAGGGGCCGGGCTACCGGAGAAGGAGAGAGTATTGGCCAGCCTGGCCCAGTGACCTGGAGGCGGTGGGACAGGCGTCAGCTCCGGGGTAGTGTAGGCTGAGTGACTAAGTATCGGCAATCGTCGGGCAGGGTCCTGGGTGGACAGTGCTGACGAGCGTCTGGTCACGTGGATCGATGGCTCGGACTGATGATAGACGGACTTGGAGGTCTTGCTGGCTGGTAGTCGTACCGTGCGCTCTGCTGGCGCAGTGTGCACTCGGGCTTAGACTGTACGGTCCTGTCGGCAGGCTTCGCTCGCGCCTGGGGCTGAGGCGACTCTGTAGAGCAGTCTCTGCGCTGGCTGGCCTTGGCATTGGACGTAATCTCTGGAGACGTATCTGCTCTGGTTGGATAGGTGCTCGAGAGTGAGGGCATGGCAGGCTCTTCTGAGGACTAGCACAGGAGACCGGGCTGCTCGACGTTGCTTCATGGAAGGATCAGAGGCGAGAGACGCGGGCGCGTTTGTTAGTGTCAGAGGGACTAAAGACGGAGCACAGGCGGTTGTCGTACAAGAGCTGAGGGAGCCATGGAGGCGGGCAGCACGTCAGAATGCGGCTGGGGATGGCTGGTGGCTAGACGGGCAGAGCTGAGACGGCGCTGGGCAGACGGGCAGCTCAGACGGCGCTGGGCAGACGGGCAGCTCAGACGGCGGCTGGGCCAGACGGGCAGCGGCAGGCGGCGCTGGGCAGACGGAGACACTGGCTGCTGAGGCGCACAGTAGGCCTGGTGCGTGGTGCGGAACTGGTGGTACCGGGCTAAGGACACGCACCTCAAGGCTAGTGCGGGGAGCAGCAACAGGACGTACAGGGCTCTGGAGACGCACAGGAGGCTTGGTGCGTGGTGCCGGACTGGTGGTACCGGGCTGGAACACGCACCACAGGGCGAGTGCGTGGAGGAGGAACAGGGCTCTGGAGACGCACAGGAAGCATGGTGCGTGTGTTGGCACTGGTGGTACTGGGCTGGGGCGAGGAGGTGGCACCGGATAGACCGGACCGTGAAAGCGTACTGGAGCTCTTGAGCACCGAGCCTGCCCCACTTACCTGGTTGAATTCTCCCGTAGCCAGGCCAGTGCGGGGAGGTGGAATAACCCGCACTGGGCTGTGCTGGCGAACGGGGACACCATGCGTAAGGCTGGTGCCATGTACACCGGCCCGAGGAGACTCACTGGGACCAGATGCGTTGAGCCGGCTTCATGGCACCTGGCTCGATGCCCACTCTGCCCGGCCGATACATGGAGCTGGGATGTACCGCACCAGGCTATTGCACACGTACAGGAGACACCGTGCGCTCTTCCGCATAACACGGTGTCTGCCCGTACTCTTGCTCTCCACGGTAAGCCCGGGAAGTTGGCGCAGGTCTCCTACCTGACTTCGCCACACTCCCCTTTAGCCACCCCCCCAAGAAATTTTTGGGGCTGTCTCTCGGGCTTCCTACCGCGTCGTCGTGCTGCCTCCATTCGCCGGTATCCCTCCGCACATTGCTCCATAGAATCCCAGGCGGGCTCCGGCACTCTCCCTGGGTCGACCGACACCTGTCTATCTCTTCCCAAGTTGTAACACAGTCCACATTCTGCTGCCGAGCTAGCTCCTCAAAACGCCGCCTCTCTGCTTTCGCTGCCTCCAACTCTGCTTGGGCGGCGATATTCCCCTGGTGTGCCCAGGGTCCTCTCCCGTCTAGGATTTCCCGTCCAGGAGTCTTGACATCGCTGCTGCCCGTTACCACGCTGCTTGGTCCGAGTTTGGTGGGTGATCTGTAACGGCTGTCTTCGGGTGAAAGAGGGAGGACCAAAATGCAGCGTGATGATAATCCATAATTTAATTAGGATATTTAATCGACGAACAAAACAACAAACTGACAGAAGGAACCGAAAAATGCTACAGTCCTGAACATGGGAACACAGAACAGAATGAGAACACGAACCGGAACAATCACCACAAACAAACAGTGAAAAGGCTACCTTAATATGGTTCCCAATCAGAGGACTAACAAACACCTGCCTCTGATTGAGAACCATATTAGGCCAAACAACAAACCCAACATAGAAACACAAAACATAGAATGCCCACCCAGCTCACGTCCTGACCAGCTAAACAAAGACTAAACAAAGGAAATAAGGTCAGGAACGTGACAGGTGTAGATAAATGCATGTGTACCTAGCTCCAACAGTGCAGTAATATCTGACAATAAACAATGCCATTTCTCATATAATTCATTTTACAGACTATCCCACCATGTTGAATGAAGAAATGATCTGTAGGCATTTATCAAATTGTACAGCAACGTCTTGTTTCCATCACACCTGTCGTGATATGGTATGCAGTGCTTAATTTGTAAATCGGGAACACATAGTGAGCGAGAGAGGGGGTTATCCAGTGCACTCTTGAGGTACTGGAACGCATGAGAAAAACAGTGACAAACATAACGTAGCAGCAGCGCAGCAGACCAAGTATCCTACTATCTATGGGGGTGCATGTCGCGCCCTGACCTTAGATCCTTTTATTTCTCTATTTGGTTAGGTCCGGGTGTGATTAGGGTGGGCATTCTAGTTTTTTGTTTTCTATGTTGGCCTGTTATGGTTCCCAATCAGAGGCAGCTGTCTATTGTTGTCTCTGATTGGGGATCATATTTAGGCAGCCTTTTCCCACCTGTTTGTGGGATCTTGTTTTTGTATAGTTGCCTTGAGCACTGCAATACTGCACGTTTGTTATATTCTTTGTTGTTTTGGTTATAAGTTTCACTATTAAATATAATGTGGAACTAACTCTACGCACGCTGCGCCTTGGTCCATTCATTCCAACAACGATCGTGACAGTGCAACTAACAGCGTTCTCCAATGTGCTGATTCATTCAAAGCATTTTAGACGTCACTGTAGAACACCCGCCATACGTATAGCCTATAGTATGCCCACATACTAGATTATAGCCCTGGGGCTTACACAAATCCCAAAATTTTTACAAGCTTAATTTTCAAGACATCAATGTACAGCAACATTTTTAGACGGCTGTGATAGGAGAAAACTGAGGATGGGAATAACATTGTAGTTACTCCACAATACTAACCTAAATGACAGAGTGAAAAGAAGGAAGACTGTACAGAATAAAAAATATCCCGAAATATGCATCCTGTTTGCAACAAGGCACTTAAGTAATTCTGCAAAAAATGTGGCAAAGAAACAAACTTTTTGTCCTGAATACAAAGCATTATGTTTGGGGCAAATCCAACACATCACTGAGTACCATTTTTCATGTTTTCAATCATTGTGTTGGCTGCATCATGTTATGGGCATCTGCAAGGACTATGGAGTTTTTTTTAGGATAAAACAGAATACAGCTATAAGCACAGGCAAGATCCTAGAGGAAAACCTGGTTCAGTCTGCTTTCCAACAGACACTGGGAGATGAATTCACCTTTCAGCAGGATAATAATGTAAAACACAAAGCCAAATCTACACTGTTGCTTAACCAAGGCAACATTGAATGTTCCTGAGTGGCCCGGTTACAGTTTCGACTTAAAGCGGCTTGAAAATCTATGGCAAGTCTTAAAAATGGCTGTCTAGCAATGATCAACTTGACAGAGCTTGAAGAATTTTAAAAAGAATAATGGGCAAATATTGTACAATCCAGGTCTGCAAAGCTCTTAGAGACTTACCCAAAAATACTGTAATTGTAATTGCCGCTAAAGGTGTTTCAGCAAAGTATTGACTCAGGGTTGTGGATACTTATGTAAATTAGATATTACTGTATTTAATTTTTTATAAATTTGCAAAAATGTCTAAAAACATGTTTTCACTTTGTCATTATCGGGTATTATGTGTAGATATTGTGTGTAAAAAATCAATTGAATACATTTTGAATTCAGGCTGTATCACAACAAAATGTGGAATAAGTCAAGAGGTACAGTATGAATACTTTCTGAAGACACTGTAAATCATTGATGGAAATGTGGTTAGAGATGCTGAAATATTGAAATTTGTGACAGGTCAGGACATAAAAATGCAACTCCAAGGCAATGGTCCATTAATAATGCATGTAGGGCTCAGTGTGCTGTATCGCTAGCTCAGCCGTAAGCAGAAAGTGATATGCGTAATTTACAGGTTAACAGGCATCAAGTATAGCTATTCAAGCTACAGGTAACTGCCATAATAATGGAAACACTTGAGTAAACGAGGGATACAAAGTATATTGAAAGCAGGTGCTTCTACAAAGATGTGGTTCCTGAGTTAATTAAGCAATTAACATCCCATCACGCTTCATGTATAAAAAAGCTGGGCAGGCCATTATTTTGCCTACCAAAGCTACTGTATGCCCATAGGATGACAATGCCCCATTCACATGACACGAGTGGTCACTGAATGGTTTGATGAGCATGAAAACGATGTAATTCATATGCCATTGCTGTCTCAGTCACCAGATCTCAACCCAATTTAACACTTATGGTAGATTCTGGAGCGGCGCCTGGGACAGCGTTCTCCACCACCATCAACAAAACACCAAATGATGCAATTTCTTGTGGAAGAATGTCGCATCCCTCCAATAGAGTTCCAGAGGCTTGTAGAATCTATGCCAAGATGCATTGAAGCTGTTCTGTATCATGTTGGCCCAACGCCCAATTAAGATGCTTTATGTTGGAGTTTCCTTTATTTTGTCAGCTACCTGCATATATACACTATATACTGTATGAGTGTGGGATTTCCCATCCAATACGGTGACCAAAGCAATATAGTCCAGTGGAGGAGAGGGGAGCCTAGAGGATATATACAGTAGAGAAGATGAGGAGAGACTGAGATAGATAGACACATCAAAAGGTTGACAAATCAATAACTGGTGAAATCGATAGACTAAATCCCTGAAGGAAAATGGGTTTGTCCAAAAATAAATACCCAGCGATAAAAACATAACCCACAAAATTCTACTTGCCATACATCTCCTTAATGGTCCAAAGCCACATTCAAATAAAGGCCTAGTCCCAGAGCTTTGTCATCTTAGTGCAATGTAGTACCACAGAAATGCAACCGTGTTGCCTGCTAAGTGACGTATTGATGTGTTCTGTGTCCAGGTATCTTCCTGAGGTGATGGGTGACGGCCTGGCCAGCCAGATCAATAACCCAGAGGTGGAAATCGACATCACCAAGCCAGACATGACTATCCGCCAGCAAATCATGCAGCTGAAGATCATGACCAACCGACTGAGGAACGCCCTCAACGGCAACGACGTGGACTTCCAGGATGCCAGTGAGTGACGGGTGTGGGAGGAGGGCTGATGGAGGAGGAAGGAAGGGCTGAGACTGTAGTAGACAGTGGGTTCGAGAGTATGGGGTATTGGTTTGGGGATGGGGGGGTAATGGATGTATAGGTTAGAGTTGGGAGTGTAGCAGAAACATCTTGAACAGCTTGGACTCACTGATATCCTCATTTCAATTAACCAATGCCTTTCCCTTGTCCCCAGGTGATGACATCAGCGGTTCAGGAAGTGGAATGTGTACAGGCGAGTCATGTGCTCGTAGCGGACCTCGTGTCATTGTGCCCAAAACAGACAGCACCAGATACTACAATCCTCCTGAGAACAAGAAGGTGAAGGGCACAGGAACCCAGACCCACCCCTCTATCCTCCTCCCCCTGCTCTCATTGGCCACACTGCTGCTCAGGCGATAATGAACAGGTGGTGCATCCAATTGAGACTGTTTTGAGATGGAATAGAAGAGGAAAAAAGGGGGATTGGTGGGTAACTTTGCCAAATAGGAAAGGATTGTCATTGAATAAATGGACTACCTTTTATTTTGATGAGAAAAAAACAAAGAACATTAATATTCCTTGTTTTTTTTGCTTGTTTATATTTTTTTAATGTGGCAAGTAGAGCTGGTCTTTGGCTTCTTTTTATTGTTTCTATGCTTGGGTGGTGAACAAGGATGGTTCACATGCTAGATGTGATGTTTGGATGGCACAGGCTTCTTAGTGAATATGCCATTCTAATGTAAATTCAATGTGACCTTGTTGCAATGTTCTAACAATGCCAATAACTTAACAGTGATGTTGTGAGAACACTGTGAAAGCCGGTTTGGTGCGTATCTACAGTATGCTCATCCAACACATTAGTTTTTTAAAACTCAATCACAGTGACAAGGGAATGTGGATCTCTCAAGTATCTATTACATGAAAAATAATGGTTTATTGTAAAACCCTTGCATCAATAGCACATTAATTAACACAGCAGCAGTGACATATCTATGTCCTATCTTAATTTAACCTTTTCACAAAAGGACAATAATCTTGCAGCAACAGGAAATGTGAATTATTATGTGGATTATATAATTAATATACATTTTTGTAGGGGTTGATACATTTTGTTCGTTAGGGCAAATCAAGTCTGACATTTTAAAGTGGAAATTACAAACTTTAGAAGCCTTTTAAAAACTCTTAAGTTTGCATTTCCTGCTGCACAGGGACATTATCTGTGATAAGAGTGATTAACTGAAGATAGGAGATCTGTAGGTCTGTGAAAGCAGGTGGTATAGTATAACAATCTAGCCGTTCTCTATTGAAGGACTGTAGAAAGCCGCTTCCGTCATACTAGGCCTGGAAGCCTCTCTGTGTCTGATATTTTATTTGATCAATCTGGTCTTCAAACTTCTAAAAGCTTATAGCTCTTCTGTTAGCAGTCAAGGTGACGCACAGCTCACTTAGCCAGCAACACACATAGAATATACACACTCCAAAATAAGCCCAACACACATACAGATCACAGGATGAATTTTAAGCATAGCCGTTGGTTAGTATTGTTCACTCAACACATCCTGGCGAACCATCAAAAAAAGGAGAGGTGCAGCTTTTTATACATATTTCCTATCTTGTAATATAATGTAATCTATTATCACTAACCCAAACTTATGGGTCTGAACCTTCCCTGCCCGCCATATGCACAGTTGACTACAGCTGGATGTGGAGGAGGAATGCTTTGACTAAATCACTGTCACACGTTCTCCCGAACATTGATAGAATGTTCCAGGCAGTACAGTGACATTGTAATGAAGGTGCAGTCAGTAATGTGAGTGCATTGTTGGAGCTGGCTCATGTTCCCTCCGCCACACACAGGAGGACCATTTCAAAGTGTCTGTGTGTGTGTACAGTTACAGTCTGTCATAGCAGAGAATAAATCTGATGTAGTGGCATATTGTGTATGTATGGCCAATAGTGATTAAATTATAAATTGTTGGGGGTGAGACATCCAGACAGTACATGGATGCTAGAATGGAGAAGATCTGGTGACACAGTGTCCGTTAATGTAACACAGTGTATATGTCAATGTACTGGTGTACGGTATGTAAGTGTGTGAGTGCCTGTCTTTGACTTTGTGTAAAACTGTGTGCGCAGCCTGAATGGATGCATGTAGAATGCATGTTTTAAGACTGTGTGAATACAGCTTCTGATTTCCCAGGAGAGAAACATTGAAAACCGAGCTAAAAGAAACGTAAACAGAAGACAGAGCATGATTGCTGCTTTCCAGTCTTGATCATCATCCCCTAAATTTACACTGCCCCTGGTCTCTCCTTCAACACTTCCAGGCCCACTTCCACACTTCTCCTTCACCTGCTTTTCATGTGGTTCCCTGGCACTTACAGTAGATTTGGTGAGATATTTTGCTCTTAATAAATTTAGGTGGGAAGCTGAATAAGAAGCCCATTCCTCGTTACCTGCAGGTTCTTATAGCTCTTCGTTTAAAATACTTGTGCTAACAAACCCAACACTGGGCTGCTCAGTTTAACTCCCAAGCCCAATGAACACTGACAAATCGATGAGCAGGCCCTCTCAACACACAGAGAATCCTCATATGGAAAAATCAATGGGAGAGAAGCGCCATGTTGAGGTGCTGATTGATTTGGATACAGATACAGGCTGGCTGATTACATAAAATGTGTGCGTGTGGTGTGAATGTGGTTTTATGTGTCAGGGTGTGAAAATCAAGGGCCCCAAAGTATTTGGTGGACACACTTGATTGTCCTACAATACAGTGGGAGGCATAAGTAAAATGTGCCAATTTGAAAAATAAATACAAAATGCCCCTTTTGAGGTTCTTGTGATTGAGCAACAATGCCAAGGTGAAAATATGTCGGCATTGTGTCGTTGTTTTCCCCCATGAATTGTCAGCTATTATAAACGTGATGACATTTTAAAGATGTCCGACTGAGACTGACTGTTATTTCTAATGGCTTCTTCTGGTAACAGAGTCAAGAGTCAAAGGTACTGGGATGCTGTCCAATGATTACACATTTGATCTTACTGCACATTATCATGTCTGTCAAGTCATCTGGCATAGTTTCACATGAAACCAAGTCACCACTCACCACACTCCTCCATTCATCTTTCTAGAGAATATATTCCATTCCCAAAGTACTTTAATATAACAGAATCAGTCTATGTGTAGCTGTCAGATGAAACTGTAGTTCTCTTTCAGGTTTCCATAGTGGCTCTCTGAGAGTTTCTGGGCCAGGTTGAGCTGGCCCGTCTTGGTTTTGGCCCCGGCTCCTAAATATCGTCTCCGAGTGGCTGGATCCTGAGAGCCCTCGCTGCTTTTGGCCTTCCTCATAGAGCTGTTTGGGTCTTTGGGCTTAGCTGCAGACACAAACACAGAGCCCTGCTTAGTCCCAATCTCTCTATTATCTAAATGGGTCGTAACTGGCAGACAAAATCCTTATCACATCAGAGACTTTCACTTTTCTATTCAGTACTTTGAGATAATGTCCTGTAGTGAATATGGTGCCTTATCTTACTATAATCCTACCCTGTAGTAACCCTCTTGCCAGCTTCTCCTTTAACCTGTCACGCTTCAGATGGACCTTCATCTGCTCTATCAGCGATGCCTTGGTGGGGTTCTTTTGGGATTCGGCAAACACTGGTGTCACAGCAACAGCAGCGTCATCACATACTCTACTAGGTCACTGTCTTTAATATACTTAAACTGTAGTGTACAGTGTGTCAACATAGATTTTGACTTCTGCTTTTAGGAATTCTATCATCTAATTTCACCCTCACAAATGTTTTTTCACTCTCCAAGATATATAGCAGACATCTTCATACATATTCATCACTCCCACTGTTGTTTGCTATATATCTGTTTTACACCATGGCCTTACTCTTGACTGTGCTTGGCTGTCCTTTTCTCTCCTGAATTAGTAGAGTATTTTCACTATGGGTGACTCCTGTAAAGAATCAACATAGGACACAAGCTCACTGCATGACCCATCTGTGCCTAGTTCTTATTTTTAATTTTAAAGCTCAAATAGCCACTTCTCAGTATCAATGCCATGTTAACAGGTTCGATCAGTCTGTGTAGCGTCAGTGCCACCTAGTGGCGATAAGTAATAAAGGCATGGAGAAAGCTGCTGTACAGTACAGCAGGAGTTGTCAAACCTCTCCTCTGGGAACCCCAGACGTTCAATGTATTTAATCTATTCCAGACCTAGCACACCTGATTTAAATGGTCAACTAACCATCAAGCCATTGGGCGCATTCCTCTGCCCAGGCGTTGCTGATGCATGCCAGATCTTACAACGCCTGGATAGGTATTTTACGTATCAGCTTATCACGTTATAGCAATCTGTCAGTTGATTACGTGGCATGCAACCATTGGTTGATGCATGCAACGTCTGAGCAGGGGAACGTGACCCTTGACTAGGCGAATCAGGTGAGTTAGTTCCAGGCTACAACACAATTGTGAAACGTCTGGGTTCCCAGAATACAGATTTCAGAACACTGCAGTACAGTATGTGCAATTGAATGACTGCAGGATTAAACCATGCACTTCCATTATACAGTACATACACTGAGTGTACAAAACATTAAGGACACCTTCCCAATAGAGATTTGCCCTCAGAACAGCCTCAATTTGTTGGGGCATGGACTCTACAAGGTGTCGAAAGCATTCCACAGTGATGCTGGTTCAGGTTTACTCCAATATTCCCACAGTTGTATCAAGTTGGCTGGTGGACCATTCGATACACACAGGAAACTGTTGATTGTGAAAAACCCAGCAGAATCGCAGTTCTTGACACAAACTGGTGCACATGGCACCTACTACAATACCCTGTTTATTTGTTTTAATTATTTAACTATGCAAGTCAGTTAAGAACAAATTCTTATTTACAATGACGGCCTACCGCAGCCAAACCCTAACCCGGACAATGCTGGGCCAATTGTGCGCCGCCCTATGGGACCAATCACGGCCAGGTGTAATACAGCCTGGAATCGAACCAGGGTCTCTGTAGTGACGCCTGAGATGCAATGCCATAGACCGCTGTGCCACTCGGGAGCTGTTAAAGTGCACTTAAATCTTTTGTCTTGCACATTCACCCTCTGAAAGGCACACATACAATCCATGTCTTAATTGTCTCAAGGCTTAAAAATCCTCCTTTAACCGATCTCCTCCCCCTCGCACTGATTGAAGTGGATTAAACACGTGACATAAATAAGGGATCATAGCTTTCACCTGGATTCACCTGGTCAGTCTCATGGAAAGAGCAATGTTTTGTACACAGTGTATACTGTATATTACATCAATATTGTGAAACAGTGTGTCTATTAAGCTGACTATGGGCTCTTTGACATACTCAATCACTTGAGGGTTAGGAATGCAGATTAGTTTAATCAAATGTGCTACAGAACAGGGAAAAGCTAAAGTTTGGATGTTGGAGTATAACTTCACATGAACTTGTGTTTTAATGACACACAGGGATTGATTGGTTAGTTAAAGGTGTTGGCATGCTGTGTGAGGAGGTGATTGGGGGAGGTGGTGTTGTCCTTCCGACCTGGTACACGGACACACTCATCCTTGTGGCGGTCGTTCCAGGCCTTCATCTTGCACGTCTTGCTACAGTAGAACACCTCGTGACAGCGGCTGCAGGCGATCAGGACCACACCCACAGAACGGCCACACTGGTAGCAGTATTTAAACAGGGGCTTCCTGAAAGCACCACATATATATGCATGTATAAATATCAGATAGAGCACAGTGTGGGTTTAGTCTCATGTAAATGCCATAACAACGACTTTGCTGCCATCTAGTGACTAAAACTCATAGCTTTAAATGTGTTGTTTACTAGTCAACTCATACAGTAGCCTACTTTACTAGAACACGTGTGTGAAACCCTGGTAAATGTTAAAAGACGGTCTGAGACAGCAGTTAAATTGATTTAAGTATAGTTCACCTGACAATCACTGCCTTACTTCCCCGTCTGGAATGAGAGGAAAGATAGTAATTTAGTAACTTGAATTTGAACGGTAACAGTAACTGTGTCAGTGTTAGTGTGTGTGTAGTGGGGATGCTAGTACCTCTGCTCTGCCCTCTGCTGCTGTTCTATCTGCTGAGGGAGAGAGTCTGTGCTGTCCTGCTCCTCAGAGAGAATTGCTCTGGCTGCCTTGTTACAGGGAGGAGTGGCTCCTGCTCCAGTGTACACAAACTTCTCTGTGGGACTAACACCTGCCACAGATACACATATATTACATGCACATCACAGATGTACTCACACATATGCATTCACAGTGACACACACACATGGTCACACACACATACTGCTGATGCCCAGGCCCTGCTCCCTCTCTACACGTTGTCTCTCCATCCTGATGACTGCCTGACGCAGCAGGTCTCCCATCACGCTGAGGATCTGTCTGCGGGCATTGTATGCCTCTCTCTCCCTCTGGTTCAGGGCATGGTACGGGGTGTGGGCGATGCGCCAGTCCTGGTGCATGAGAGGAGCCAGCACTTCTACTTTAATAACACCAGGTAACTACTGGAGGATTTGCATGGAAGTCTACAGTATGTCTGTTTCTGAGTATAAGGTTTGAAGTATTGTACAGTTGTGTTGGTACTCTACCTGGTGAAATGCATAGTGGGCGTAGTCCACAGCGGTGCCCACAGCACACCTGCGGCCCTCACCAACCACCACTGGCATCAGTATGTTGGCACCAGCCTTCATCAGTTTCTCCAGCTCGTAAAAAACAAACACAAAGACACTCCTAATGTGCTGCATTTAGTGAGGAGAAGAAGCAGTATAGTGTGTATGGATGCAGCCTCCTGAATGTGCTTACCAGCTTGGTTCTGTTGCGGAGGTGAGCCGCACAGTCGTAGCTGATATTGGTCATGGCACAGAGGGCACTGCCCACCCGGCGGGTCAGGGGGAGGTTGGGGTCAGCACCCCCAGCCAACAGCTCATCAACAGCCTAACGGGACATTCAGTAGAAAAAGGAGGTCAACGCAAGAGGGAAAGACAAGGCTGAAGTCCTATACAGTTAGTGAGCTCTGAAAGTATTGGGACACATTTTTGGGGGTTTGGCTCTGTATTGCAGCGCTTTCTAAATGATACAATGACTGAGGTTAATGTGCAGACTGTCAGCTTTAATTTTAGGGTATTTTCATCCATATCAGGTGAACCGTTTAGAAATTACAGCACTTTTTGTACATAGTCCCTCCATTTTAGGGGGCCAAATTCATTTTTCACAAATTCCCTTTGAAGTAGTCAAACGTTTAGTATTTGGTCCCATATTCCTAGCATGCAATGATTACATCAAGCTTGTGACTCTTACAAACTTGTTGGATGGATTTGCTGTTTGTTTTGGTTGTTTTTCAGATGATTTTGTGCCCAAAAGAAATGAATGGTAAGCAATGTATTCATGTAACAATGTGAGAAAGTTAGATGCTCAAATATCATTCTCCCCCCAAAATGCTAACCTCCCCTGTAATTATAATGGTGAGAAGATATCATACCCCCAAGGCATGCTATTTGTCCGTCTGTAAATTTCACTCATTATTATTCACGATTCATTCAGGATTATCCATCATCATGGTAGCATCCATATTAATGTAGAAGTGTTTAGAAACATATTCTATTATTATTTACAATAAAAATCACTCCAAAATGACACAATACATTATTTACCATTAATTTCGATTGGGCATAAAATAATCTGAAACAACCAAAACAAACAAATGCATCCAACAAGTTTGTAGAGTCACAAGCTTGAAGTAATCATTGTGTGCTAGGAATATGGGACCAAATACAAACACTTTTGACCTCTTTAACACACATAAGTGAATTTGTCTTTTTGGTCCCCTAAAATGGGGCTGTAATAGGGGGCTGTAATAGCTGACAGTCTGCACTTTAAACTCATAGTCATTGTATCATTTCAAATTCAAAGTGCTGGAGTACAAAGCCAAAACTAAAAAAAAATGTCACCGCCCCAATACTTTTAGAGCTCACTGTATATGTATATATATATATATATATATATATATAGCACTGTATATGGGATTGTTAAGACTCCTGCCCCAATAAATGCCTATCTGGGTTGCTGTTGCCTCACACATCCACCCCTTCCCCACCCCATCCTTCATCTCAGCCTGACTGTGTGATTCACCAGAAGCCTCTCATGTCCCCAGCAGCACTTCCAACTCCTCTCAAGGATGTGCTGCCTCCCTCCCTCCCATCCAGCTAAAGTAGGCAGCCGCTCTCCTTCCCATAATCCTTGTAGGTTTAGCACGCCATTGTTACAGCAAATTAAAATCTGTTTCCCTTTGTTGGAGAAAAAACGTGTTTCTGATTCAAAACCCCTCAGTCTGTGACTGAATGAAGGTACAGAATGAATGTAACAGAGCAGACACATTTCACATTCTGCCATGAAAGGAGCTGGTTAAGATTTACTCCTCACATATTATAAAACGCAATTCATGTACTCAATGGCTATTGAGGAATGATGGGGGGAAGGAGAGGCAAAATGCACGGGGAAATATAATGATAGAGCCATTCTCCATTAAGTGGTGGGTGTAAAACACAGCAGGAAAGCTCACTGAACAGTCATGGAGAGATGGGATAAAAACCCTAGGCCAAGCTCAGAATGATTACATATGGGGACTAGGGGAGGTGGACAGGAGGAGTAGACTGGTAACACACTTGTTTCAAATTCCCTCCCAGAAGCATTTACAGTAATAAGTGTGTTTTGCCAAATGCGTAGGTGTTGTATTTCTGTCTTGGCCTATTTAAGAGAGAACTGAAGCCCTTACCAAGTCGTTGCCGCTAGCGATAGCTAGAGAGAGGGGAGAGTGGCCACTCCACAGGAGATTGGTGCTTGCCTTGTGGGAGAGGAGCAGTGACACAACCTCCCTAGCATTCTGAAATACACATACAATATCACACACATGCACAATACTCATACACAAAGTCATAACTTTACACTCTGAAGACTAGTGGCAATACTCACAGTGTAGTCCTTGTCTCTCTGGCAGGCCATGTGCAGAGGAGTCCTGCCCCCCTCTTCTGGGGGAACACTGGGGGCCATGTAGAACTGAGACGGGGGGCCGGACGACGTGGAAGACTTATTCCCAAAACCAGCCTGGGGCTCCACAGGGTTCTGGGTGGTTGGTTGGTGTGTGTGTGTGTGTGTGTGTGTTGTTGTTCAAGTGTATAAAGAAAATATATAGAAAGGAACCATATCAGTTATGAACCATGAAGATGAGGCAAGTCTCAGGCAACAACAGAAAACCTTATCTTACTCCTCTGCTGACCTTGTCCAGCTTAAACACCTCGTGAGCGTCTTGGGCAGTGACATCTGGGTCTGCCACGGCGTGCAGCAGCAGCTCAGTGATTTTGGGGCCCTCTGCCCCGGGGAGAGCTGCAGCGATGTGCAGGGGGTAGAAACCCCTTTGCTGGAACACATGAGATGAGAGGTAATATGAATGTAATTAATCACTGGAATAGACCAACCAACCACCCTCGCCTTCTGTGGTCACTAAGCCATTCCAGCAACCACAGTCATATTGAAACATCAAGTCTGTGTAGTCAAAGACACTCAGCTAGGAGGAAGCCATGTGTTTTGTTAGTGGGGCTGAGAGTGAGAAAGAGAAAAAAGAAGGTGAGAGATAGCCCACTTCTAAAGGCAGGCACATATCAGTGCGTGCTCCACACTCCAGCAGACGCCTGACAGCTTGGATGTGGCCTGCCTTGATGGCCAGGAAGAGGACAGGCATGGGCACACTGGAGGCGTTAGGGTCTGCTCCCCTGTCCAGTAGCAGCTTCATGGTGGTCCACCTTCCCCTGTGCCTGTACAAAGAGATGGGGGTTAATCTCCTCCACCCTAACATGATGTCAATCAGCACATCCCTTTTGTTTGTTTGTCTTGATTTTATTTAGAGGACGATTCCATTGAAGTATTTTCTCCATGGTTTGCAGTTTTCACATTGCACATGCTATGAGATAAATCCACATTTATGCGAGTAAGGACAGCCTCTTTAAAATTAACCCACAATGTTTCCTATGAGCTCAGAGCAGAGCCCTGGCTGTCCCAGACTCACTCTGTCTTCATGAGGGCCATCTTGCGGACGGTCTCCTGGGTGTCAGCATGTGGTACCAGGCCCGATCGGCTTAAGGCCTCGGCCGTCTTCTGCATGACCTCCTCTGTGACATGGATGTGGAAGCTGGCCAGGGAGCGGGTCGAGTCAAACGCTGGGTCAGCCATAAGGCTGCCTCTCCTCTCCCTCCTCCTCCGGTCCTCCTCTGACCCGGCCTCTCCCTCCTCCTGCTGCTGGGTCAGATCATAAGAGCCACCACCCTCATGCCAGGGGACACAGCCCAGTGGGATGTTCCCATCCAGCACCTGGATGGAGCGCCTTTCCCTCACCACCATCATGTCCATGCGGTCTAGGTCCAGGGCAGCCTGGTCACTGCATTCCTGGAGGTACTGCTCATCCTCATCCTGGTCAGCCTCTTCCTGACAATAACCCTGGCCATTGTAAAGGGACACTTGACTGTCATTACACTGGCCACGGTCCATAGCCTCGTTATCAGCCTGGTTGGTGTGGCCCTTTGGAGCAGTGTCGTCAGCCTGATTGGGCTGGTCAGCCTGTTTGGTGGTCTGGGCTCTGTTTTTGGTGGCTTCCACTATGCTGCTCTGAGGACTGTTCACTGATGGGGACCGGGCTTTGACAGCCTGTTTTACATAGGAGTGACAATTAAATATAATGAAGAAAAACAATAAAGAGATTACATTTTTGAGCAAAGAACTGTTCAAAGGCACGTCAAATGTTTTGGTGCCTCACAGACCTGTGATTTTGCGTGGGTCTTTTGTGGGACCTTCTCTGCAACTGTCTCATGGAGTGACTGGATTGGGTAGTACAGGACATTACAAACAGCCAGAGCAGACATGCACTCACAGTTGAGCTTGTTCACATCTGCTCCGCTGTCCAGGAGCAGGTGGATCACATCATTATGGCAGTTGACCTGTAAAGAAACCTTGAAAGGTAAATCCTGTGCACACAACACCTCTAGCAATATTATCCATTCATATCTCTGTTGGAGTCTCCCCATGCCTTTGTGATACAATGTCAGTGCCTTACCGTAGCTGCAATGAGTGCTGTGTGTCCTCGTGCATCGCCAACATCAGGGTGTATCTTACCATCCCGTAGGATGCGATAGACACTCTGCGGGTCACCCAGCGAGGCCTCCTGGATGAGGCCCTCTGAGTTGAGCTCCAGAGATCCCTTAGGGCCAAACCTTTGCCGGTTCTCGGACAGAACAGCCTCCACGTCCCAGTCCAGGGCCTCCACCTCAAACCTGCAGCATGAAGTGACAACAGACAGGCCACTGTGGTAAAGCAGGACACAAAAATAAACCGTTTTAAGACTAACTGTAAGGAGCTTATTTGCTTTCAGACATCTGTATAATAAATTTGGCCTGCGTTAGCGTTCACCTGTGTCTATGGATGTGAGCCTGCATGCGTTGCTGCAGTGGTAAAGCTGCTGAGACATCAGGGTTAGTGTCTGGGTTGTCACAGTGCTCGCCGAAGAATTGCAGGTCCAGCTCCTTACGCAGCCCCCAGGGCACAGGCAGGTGGTCCGAGTCTGTGGAGTAGCGGTGCATGTCTGGGGGCAGGATGAAGCGTTCGTCCTGCAGCAGCTCATGGTAAGGAGAGAGAAGTGGGTCCATGCAAACCTCCCTGGTGCCAGGCTTGGCCTTGGTCTCTGGCCCCTTGGCTGAGCTCTGGGACTGGTTCTTAGGCTCCTTCTTGCAGTTGATCTGAGCCATGTGTTCTGGGAAGGCCTGGAGAGTGAAGCCCCCCTCCAGAGCAGTGCACAGCCTCAGCAGCCTCTCCCGGTGCCATAGACCCACGTCCTGATGTCCATCTGGGTATGTCACCACACCTGGCCCAAAGCGCTCGTCTGCATGGTACAACCCCTGTAGGCGTCAGGTTAAATCAAAAGTCAGGTGTTAAGTATTTTATTTCTACTCAGCTCCTCAGGCAGAAAAAGTTCAGAAAATTTCATAGGTTATTGGTATCAGGTGACACTCATACTCCTGTCTTACCTGAAAGGTGGTGCCATCAGGGAAGGTCTGAATGCCATAGCCCTCCTTCCGGTTCAAATAAAACTTTCCAACAAATTTGAAGCCTGCTGGCCAGGAATAAGTCCCATTTCCATGACGATAATCTTTGTAGAATGAGCCATCATAAAACTACAGAATAAAATTATATAAATAACTCGATGACATAGGCTGTGGACCCTGTAATAGTGAAAGTCTTTAAAAAAAAAAGTATAATTGAACTACTTGCGCCAATGTAACAATACCTGCTATAAACAGCGACTAGTAACAAAAGTAGCCTAATGTTGGCCAGCCAGGATTGTATGACCCTCCCACAGGGCTATTTCATGACTGTCAATAAATTATTATATTCAAACAACAATACCTCTCCATTTGTCCAGGTGAAGACTCCTGTGCCGTGCTTCAAATCATTCACAAATTCTCCTTCATATTTAGATCCGTCAGACCACTGCTGAACCCCAGGTCCATTTCTCTTTTCACGTCCAGTTTTAATGTTAGTCCAATGCTCTCTCCCTGCCCGCACTCCACATCTGACAGATGCCTCAGGTGCAACGCTTGTAGAAGTCGCCATTATACACAGAGCGTATTATTTTGTGGAATAGTAGGCTTTCATTAAATTACAAACATTAGCTGACCAAACAAGTTTCCATAAACTTTTACAAATCCTTCAACTGTCTGTCTTCGGGTGGTTTGTCTGTCAGTCAGTGTAGGTTGCCTTGACAACGATGGAAGGGACAGCCCATTTGTTAATCGTTCACAAACGTTCTCGACAAATTCTGCCTGTTTATAAATAATCCTTACATTCTTGTAGCTTTCTTGTTGAAATGCTGCGTCCAAGAACACCTCGATCTGAACACTTTGGATAAATCACTTAAATCCAGTACATTACATGTCAAATATTATCGAATCTTGGTCCGTCTGAGAGCGAGCATGCAGAGAAAACCTAATCATGGAGTCGACGATCTCAGATGTCAAAGCAAAAGGTAATTCCTTTGCCTGCAACACAAGTATCACCACACTGTGAGGGCTCCAGGGAATGTTTCCCACACTCCTTGACAACCGAGGCGTCCCATGGTTAACTACTTATTTTATTGGGCCGCTTCTCCCAGGAGTTTTGCTGTTTACCCTTTAGTCTACACATCCTGGACCATGCAAACTTTAAGGCCTGCTTCTTTTCCAATGAAGTGTTTTTCTATGTAATTCATAGATAAAATATAGTGTGACGTTTTGAGAGAATAATCATGTAACGAAATTAATCTCTTTTGTAGGTCCAGCCTGAATAATGGAGAGTAACAAGGATTCAACTTTTTGCTTTAGTACCTGTATACAAGTCCATTAGAGCTGAACCTGTGTGTGCCACCTGCCACTCTACCTGTAAGGATAAACCTACACCCTACACCCTATCTTCACTTGAGCCCACATCCGCATATACATGTGGGTTGTCTTGAATTAGTGCATAGTGTCTCAGGTATACATGTTGAACTGCATAATTGTCAGTGCAGTAGTGATGGCCTGTTTTTTGTTGTTTAATGTCACTGAACCTTTTTATTAGGTCATCATAATATAATTTTTTTCAAATGGTGCTCTACAATTCAATAATATGTTAGTTTTTATTTGGCTCATACCATGAACTCAAAGGGGCAACACATATTTATTTACGTTCACAGGACAAGGTCCTCCACAGGCTTGCTGTTCAAATACATAACCATTGTAATTTAGTTTTAGCATTGTATTACAGATGCTGTAATGAGAGTGAAATCACCAGAAAGTGGGTTATAGAGAGTCATGGTAAGATAGATAATAATGCTGCTCAGAAGCATCACTTYTTTCCTCCCATCTTTGGCAGCAATATAGAACCTGTTCTCAGTGGCCAGGGCAGGCAGCTTGGTTCCTGATATCTCTCTGGATGACACACTGCTCAGCTTCCTATCCTTGGACTCAAGTGCTGCTCTCGACCAACAGCATGCATCCATTCAGCAACACCTTCCTGCTGAACAACTAACTGTTTTCAACCAGGACCTGACGTCTGCATTGGGAGGGAGCACAAAGGTGGCCTTGAGGGGTGTGGGTGTTGTGGCACTAGTCCTGTCCCTACTCTTTGATGTCTTAGCCCACAAGGCAAAAGGGCAGGGGGACAACGAGAATGCTATGAACGCTACAAAGATGATATTTGGGATCAGCAATTCCTCAAGAATTGGAGCCCACATCAATGAATACCTGAAGCTGGTCCCTGAGATAGCTGGTGATATGGACAAGATGGCAGAGGTGACAGAGCTCTATGACCAGTACCCAAAGTTTGAGCTGATTGACCATTTTGAGAGGATGACCAACAAGAGATGTATGGGGTTAGTGGCCATGAAGCAGTGGCTGTGTGGGGCAGCGTTCCACCTGCACATGAGGATCCACAAGATCCGCTTGGGCTCCATTCCATGAGGCTCAGCAGAAGCACTGCGTCTCTCCTACAATACTGTGTTCACCAGCCTGGTCAAGCTCTATACAGAGTAAGTAAGCAATAATATACAGAAGACACCTCCAGTGCCAGGAGCCGACATTATGCCAGGGCTCCTGGTCATTGAGCCCTACACAGATTTCACACACAGAGTTCAACACAGTCTCTGTGAGTCCAAGGTCATTAGAGATGCTCTGCTGCTTTGGATCATTGCTGCTCAGGACATTGAAGACAGCAAAGACTTMTTTCTGCAGTCTGAACGTGACTTTTATAAACTGATCGACCAATGGAAAGGTTTTGAATTGCAGAAAAGAAAGGGAGAGTGAAGCTAAGTGTGTCAGTGAAATCCATGTTAGTTGTATTTTGATTTCAAACAAGTCAATACATTACACATGGATTTTTGTAACATGTAATCACAAACATAGGATATTGTGTCAATCATGATTGTAATTAATGTTAGCTGGAATCTGGAAAGTAATGGAAGAAAAGTTCCTTTAAAAGGTGTAGCGGTAGTCTTAAAGGTGATGGTAATATCTCATCATTTGATATGGTGATTTTTGTATTTTGGAATGGTTAGATAAAGAGTGCATTAACAAGGCTCTGAGTCTGTGTCAACAACAATGCATGTACTGTTTGCCTCTGCTCTAAAGATTTGCAAACCTTTTTCATTGGATGATGATTATGATTGTTTTTTGCAAGTGGTGTCCTACATTCCGCTCTTTGGTTATTAGATGTTTGTCCAAGCCAGGACTATGTCCTTCAGACTCAACCCATCATGTTTTTAAATACACAGGTAGAGGAGTGCGTGAGACATACAGCACAGCCCAAACATGGGTAACAAAGCTTGCAGTCCATCTTCAGAAACCATTAACTGTCTGTCTGATGTAGCCAGCCATGATGGCATCGTTCCAGACATCTCTGAACTTGTCTGCTTCTCTGGAACATCAATATGCAGCCATCCAGCAGAATATGTCGGCTGAGCATCTAACAGCCTTTAACCATGACCTGATGTCTGCATTTGGAGGGAGCACCAAGGTGAGCCTGGGAGGTCTGGGGATTGTGGCTGTCACTGCTCTTTGAGGTCTTGGCTCACCAGATCCAAGGACAAAGGTCGTCCATGGACCCCATACAGAGGATATTTGGAGCGGATCACTCCTCAGAAATCGAGTACCTAAAGCAAGTTCCTGGTATAACCAATGATAAGAAGAGGATGGCAGAGCTCCTGGTACGTTACGACCGGAAGCTTAAACATGAGCTGGRGGACTTCTATGAGAGGTTGGTAGTAGAGAGAAGCATGAACACCGCTGGTGTGTGGTGTGAAACAGTAGCTGAATGGGGCAGCTTTCCACATGCACATGCGGATCTATAGGTTTTGTCTAACTGACTCACCAGAAGGCCCTGTACAGTCGTGGCCAAAAGTTTTGAGAATGACACAAATATGAATTTTCACAAAGTCTGCTGCCTCAGTTTGTGTGATGGCAATTTGCATATACTCCAGAATGTTATGAAGAGTGATCAGATGAATTGCAATTAATTGCAAAGTCGCTCTTTGCCATGCAAATTAACTGAATCCCAAAAAACATTTCCACTGCATTTCAGCCCTGCCACAAAAGGACCAGCTGACATCATGTCAGTGATTCTCTCGTTAACACATGTGTGAGTGTTGATGAGGACAAGGCTGGAGATCACTCTGTCATGCTGATTGAGTTCGAGTAACAGACTGGAAGCTTCAAAAGGAGGGTGGTGCTTGGAATCATTGTTCTTCCTCTGTCAACCACGGTTACCTGCAAGGTAACACATGCCATCATCATTACTTTGCACAAAAAGGGCTTCACAGGCAAGGATATTGCTCCCAGTAAGATTGCACCTAAATCAACCATTTATCGGATCATCAAGAACTTCAAGGAGAGCGGTTCAATTGTTGTGAAGAAGGCTTCAGGGCGCCCAAGAAAGTCCAGCAAGCGCCAGGACCGTCTCCTAAAGTTGATTCAGCTGYGGGATGGGGGCACCACCAGTACAGAGCTTGCTCAGGAATGGCAGCAGGCAGGTGTGAGTGCATCTGCACGCACAGTGAGGTGAAGACTTTTGGAGGATGGGCTGGTGTCAAGAAGGGCAGCAAAGAAGCCACTTCTCTCCAGGAAAAACATCAGGGACAGACTGATATTCTGCAAAAGGGACAGGGATTGGACTGCTGAGGACTGGGGTAAAGTAATTTTCTCTGATGAATCCCCTTTCCGGTTGTTTGGGGCATCTGGAAAAAAGCTTGGCCAGAGAAGACAAGGTGAGTGCTACCATCAGTCCTGTGTCATGCCAGCAGTAAAGCATCCTGAGACCATTCATGTGTGGGGTTGCTTCTCAGCCAAGGGAGTTGGCTCACTCACAATTTTGCCTAAGAACATAGCCATGAATAAAGAATGGTACCAACACATTCTCCGAGAGCAACTTCACCCAACCATCCAGGAACAGTTTGGTGACGAACAATGCCYTTTCCAGCATGATGGAGCACCTTGCCATAAKGCAAAAGTGATAACTAAGTGGCTCGGGGAACAAAACATCGATATTTTGGGTCCATGGCCAGGAAACTCCCCAGACCTTAATCCCATTGAGAACTTGTGGTCAATCCTCAAGAGGCGGGTGGACAAACAAAAACCCACAAATTCTGACAACTCCAAGCATTGATTACGCAAGAATGGGCAGCCATCAGTCAGGATGTGGCCCAGAAGTTAATTGACAGCATGCCAGGGTGGATTGCAGAGGTCTTGAAAAAGAAGGGTCAACACTGCAAATGTTGACTGCAAATATTGACTCTTTGCATCAACKTCATGTAATTGTCAATAAAAGCCTTTGACTCTTATGAAATGCTTGTAATTATACTTCAGTATTCCATAGTARCATCTGACAAAAAATATCTAAAGACACTGAAGCAGCAAACTTTGTGKAAATTAATATGTCTGTCATTCTCAAAACTTTTGGCCACGATGTGCTGAGMCAGTACTATCAACTCAGTGTCCCTGGCTTGATAAAGACTGTTACAGAGTTTCTACAGAGAAATATCCAGGAGACCCCCCTGTTGGCAAAATCCAACAGTGTGCCAGGGCTCCTGGTCATTGAGCCCTACAGGAACGTCACACATAGATTTCAACACCATCCCTGTCCAAGATCATTGGAGACGCTCTGCTGACCCGGATCATTGCTGCTCAGGACATTGAGTAGAGTAAATACTTATTTCTGCAGACTGAAAGTGACTTTGATGATCTGATCAAGAAATGAAAGACTGAAAGAATATTCAATCTGCATAATGCATAGTGGTAGAAATAATGATGTACACTGAGTGTACAAAACATTAGGAACACCTTCCTACCTTCCTTCCTTGAGTTGCACCCCTTTTGCCCTCAGAACATCCTCAAATCGACAGCCATGGACTCTACAAGGTGTTGAAAGCGTTCCACAGGGATGCTGGCCCATGCTGACTCCAACATGTCCTTTGGGTGGTGGATCATTCTTGATACACAGTAAACTGTTGAGTGTGAAAAATCCAGCAACATTGCAGCTCTTGACATACTCAAACCGGTGCGCCTGGCTCCTACCATACCCCGTTCAAATGCACTTAAATCTTTTGTCTTGCCCATTCACCCTCTGCATTGCACACACACAATCCTTGTCTCAAGGCTTTAAAATCCTTTAACCTGTCTCCTCACCTTCATCTACACTGATTTGAAGTAGATTTAACCGGTGACATCAATAAGGGATCAAATCATTCACCTGGTCAGTCTATGTCATAGAAAGAGCAGCTGTTCCTAATGTTTYTTGCACTCAGTGTATACTCTTATAGTTGGCTTATGGCCTGTAATTAATGTATACTCATGTTACAAACACAAAGGATAATGTAATTACCAAAGAATAAAGTAACAAAAATGTATATAACCCAGCATTCATAATGTTCTCTGGTGTGTGACTTACGCGCGTGTGTACTGTACACACACACACGTGCACACACACACACACACATTTTGGAATCCTAACCCTAACCCTAACCAAAACCCTAAACCTAACTTCTAAACCTAACCACTAACCCCTTACCCTAACCCCAATTCTAATCCTAACACCTGAGCTTAAAATAACCTTTGTCCTCATGGGGATGTGGGAAATGTTCCCACGAGGGAGAATGTTCCTTGTTTTGTTGTCCTTGTGGGGATTTTCGGTCCCCACAAGGATAGAAGAACCAACCCCCCCACCCCTTGACTTTGCCTTCGGAAAGTATTCAGACCCCTTGACTTTTTCCCAATTTTGTTAGGTTACAGCCTTATTCTAAAATGTATTACACCCCCCCCCCCCCCAGACAGAATCTACACACAATACACCATAATGACAAAGCAAAAATTGCAAATTTATCAAATAAAACTGAAATATTACATTTACATAAGTTCAGACCCTTTACTCAGTACTTCGTTGAAGCACCTTTGGCAGCGATTACAGCCTTGAGTCTTCTTGGGTATGACCCTACAAGCTTGGCACATCTGTATTTGGGTAGTTTCTCCCATTCTTCTCCCATTCTTCTCCTCTTAAGCTCTAGCAGGTTGGATGGGTAGCGATGCTGCACAGCTATTTTCAGGTCTCTCCAGAGATATTCAATTGGGTTCAAGTCCGGGCTCTGGCTGGGCCACTCAAGGACATTCAGAGACTGGTCCCGAAACCATTCCTGCGTTGTCTTGGCTGTGTGCTTAGGGTCRTTGTCCTGTTGGAAAGTGAACCTTCGCCCTAGTCTGAGGTTCTTGAGCGCTCTGGAGCAGGTTTTCATCAAGGATCTCTCTGTACTTTGTTCCGTTCATCTTTGCCTCGATCCTGACTAGTCTCCCAGTCCCTGCTGCTGAAAAAYATTCCCAGAGCATAATGCTGCCACCACCATGCTTCACCGTAGGGATGGTGCCAGGCATTCAGGCCAAAGAGTTCCATCTTAATTTCATCAGACCAGAGAATCTTGTTTCTCATAGTCTGAGAGTCTTTAGGTGCCTTTTGGCAAACTTCAAGCAGGCTGTCATGTGACTTTTACTGAGGAGTTTCTTCAAGCGCAGTCGCAAAAACCATCAAGCGCTATGATGAAACTGGCTTTCATGAGGACCGCCACAGGAATGGATGACCCAGAGTTACCTTAGCTGTAGAGGATAAGTTCATTAGAGTTACCAGCCTCAGAAATTGCAGCCCAAATAAATGCTTCAAAGAGTTCAACAGACACATCTCAACATCAACTGTTYAAAGGGGATGTGTGAATCAGGCCTTCATGGTCGAATTGTTGTAAAGAAACCACTACTAAAGGACACCAATTAGAAGAAGAGACTTGCTTGGGCCAAGAAACATGAGATTTTTGGTTCCAACTRCCGTATCTTTGTGAGACGCGGTGTGGGTGAACGGATGATCTCCGCATATGTATTTCCCACCGTAAAGCATGGAGGAGGAGGTGTTATGCTGTGGAGGTGCTTTGCTGGTGACACTGTCTGTGATTTATTTTGAATTCAAGGCACACTTAACCAGCATGGCTACCACAGCCTTCTGCAGCGATACACCATCCCATCTGGTTTGGGCTTAGTGGGACTATCATTTGTTTTTCAACAGGACAATGACTCAACACACCTCCAGGCTGTGTAAGGGCTATTTTACCAAGAAGGAGCGTGATGGAGTGCTGCATCAGATGACCTGACCTCCATAATCCCCTGACCTCAACCAAATTGAGATGGTTTGGGATGAATCGGACCGCAGAGTGAAGGAAAAGCAGCCAACAAGTGCTAAGCATACTGTATGTGTGAACTCCTTCAAGACTGTTGGAAAAGCATTCCAGGTGAAGCTGGTTGAGGGAATGCCAAGAGTGTGCAAAGCTGTCATCAAGGCAAAGGGTGGCTATTTGAAGAATCTCAAATATAAAATGTATTTTGATTTAACCCATTTTTGGTTAATACATAATTCCATATGTGTTATTTTATGGTTTTGATGTTTTCACTATTATTCTACAATGAGGAAATGGTAAAAATAAAGAAAAACCCTTGAATGAGTAGGTGTTCTAAAATGTTTGACTGGTAATGTGTGTGTGTGTGTGTGTGTGTGTGTGTGTGTGTGTGTGTGTGTGAATTCACATTTTAGCAAGACAATAACCTAAAACAAGGCCAAATCTACACTGGGGTTGCTTACCAAGAAGACAGTGAATTTTCTTGTGTGTTTTGACTTAAATCTGCTTGAAATTTATGGCAAGACTTGAAAATGGTTGTCTAGCAATGATCAACAACCAATATGAAAGAATAATGGGTAAATATTAGAGACTCGTAGCTGTAATCGCTGCCAACGGTGATTATAACATCTATTGACTTAGGGTTGTGAATACTTATGTAAATKAGATATTTCTCTAATTTTCATTACATTTGCAAAAATGTCTACAAACATGTTTTCTTTGATCATTATGGGGTATTGTCTGTAGATTGGTGAGAAAAATAAATACATTTAATCTATTTTAAATTCAGGCTGTAACACAACAAAATGTGGAAWAAGTCATGGGGAATGAATACTTTCTGAAAGCACTGTACAGAGCTTCTGTCCCTGTGCCTCCTTTACCCTTGGTTAGCCACATTGGTTAGCTCCCGCTCAGCCCAGTCAAAGCTCTTCTCTGTCCTGGCACCCCAATGATGTAACTAGCTTCCCCCTGAAGCTAGGACAGCAGAGTCCCTGCCCATCTTCTGAAAACATTTGAAACCCTACCTCTTCAAAGAGTATCTTAAATAATCCCACAGCACCCCTCGGACCCCCTCATGAATTGCCTTTTGTGAAATTACACTAACACTTGACCCCCCCCCCCACTTGCACTGACTTTGCTGATAAAATGTACTTACTATGACTGAGATATGTGGTTGTCCCACCTAATTATCTTAAGATGAATGCACTAACTGAAAGTTGGATAAGAGCGTCTGCTAAATGACTAAAGTGTAAATGTTGGGCTGATAGTTATATCGTGTGTGTGTGTGCACAGGGGTGTGGTATGTACATGTGTGTGTATTTCTGTTTAGGGGGTGCATCCCTGTGTATTTACATGTAGCTTTGTGTAGGACTGGGCGTATAATTCTTTTTCATTTCTGCCATCCAAAGATGTCTGCGCGGCAGTTCAGCCAGCTCCAGAGAGTCGGCACAGGGCTGTAATTGGAAGTAGAGCAAGTGAGCGGAGCTGCTGTATTGATAAGAGCGTATCAGGCTCCGTCAGCAGGCCCTGTGTCCGCCACGCTTCCCTAGGGAGGGGAGGAGGAGCTGTGAGTCTGCCATCTGTTGGAGCAGGCGCCTCACTAGGGGGAGGGAGGGAGGCATGGGGGTGGGTTGGTGCAGGCAGTCTGCAAATATATACACGTACATGTAATAGCTGCAGATCTGTCTGCCAATTAAGGTATAAATGTAATGGGAGTATGTGTGAGGAGTGCTAATGAAGACAAGTGGGCAAACTAATATAACAGCACCGTGTGTGTGTGTTTGTGTGTGTGTGTGGAGGGGGAGGGTTTTGCTACCTAGTTGGGTGTGAGTGGGCAGAGCCGCAACTGTTGGCACACACCCTGCCTACATTATTGTGTGTCCTGTCTGTCTGGGGCCTGCCTGGGCTGTTGAGTCTCAGGCTGTTGACTTCTCCACCCTCATTTAGGCAGACAGTAATATCAGTATTTCATAAGTGAGGATAGCAAAGTTATTGTATATTCTATGTAATGGGAGATACCATTTTGTACATAAGATGTACATGGGAACTAAATAGAGCCACAATTTAATATGGGGTGGCAGGTAGCCTAGTGGTTAGAGCGTTGGGACAGTAAGTGAAAGGTTGCTGGATCGATTCCCCGAGCTGAGAAATCTGTTGTTCTTCCCCTGAACAAGGCAGTTCCCCGATAGGCCGTCATTGTAAATTAGAATTTGTTCTTAACTGGCTTGCCTGGTTAAATAATATTAAGTAGTGAATACACATTATGTAAACATAAATTTAACACTAGTAGCCTATCCATTTAGACACAATTTCTTCATACTACCCAAATGACTATCTGAAATTAACTACATATTACCATATTCATTTGATTTKATTCTAGAACACAGCACCAAGTACAGTGAATGAAGTGCAACACAATGAATATTCATATTCACAACAAACTACTTTCAAGGTGTTAGTATAGAGGACATCAATCCAAACCATTTCATAGGCGTACAGTGTGTCACTYCAATGCCCATGTTAAAAGTTGTTATGCCGTGCCATGATGACACAGTAATGGTCTGTTGTTAGAATAGACTCTTAAATCTGCCATGTGCTCCTGCAGAACATAAACCATTCATAAATCTACGAGCCTACTTAATAAACTAGGTGGTCGATCCTAAATGATGGCAGATATACGTTTTTTGATTCTGTCGTTGTCCTGCATGTGATGGGTTTAATTCCCATCAAATAGAGATATTACAGGTGACAATTCAGTATATTACCATGGGCTATGGAAATAGCTTTCGTGACTATGTATAGCCATAAAACACCATGGACTGCTTAGATTTATGAAATAGCATGATAAATAAATGGTAAAATGCAATCACATTATCGCCGTAGTGAAATGTATCTGATGAGAAACACCTATTAGGTGAAGCTGTGCATGCAGTGCTTTATCTGGACCACTAGTCGTTGCTCTTTCCCTGCATTATGATTGGATGGCAAAGCAGGGGACTTTTCAGTAGTTTAAAAATGTTAGTAGGAATCTGAGCGGGTGCTCTGTAGCGATTGGTTTGAGATGCGCTATCTTCTTTTCGTGATTGGTCACGAGGTGTTAAAGGGGTGTGAGAAGTGCTGTTGAGGGAACGGGGGCCAAGGTCTATCTCTCATCCCCTACATGCCTCATCCTCCAAGTAACCTAGTAGGTTTTCATACACTGCGTACAGTACGGTTTGAAATGTGATTCAACATACGCACTGCTGGAATACTATTCTGTGGCAGCTAAAGGATTTGTGTTTACACCTTTTTAAAGGGGAGAGGAAAGGCAGACCACCTTTGCCATGCCAGCGGATTTGTTAGCGGTTTTCTGCGTGATTACTACGGTTTACGCAGTGGAAGGTAAATTATTTGAGTTTCTCTCTTTTTAGCTGTGATATTCTATTGCTATGTGTGCAGGTATGTGAACGCAATATGGTGCATTAACAGTGTTAATGTAAGCGCATTGATGTATTCGTTTCTAAAGGTATGGAAAGCAATTAGGATCTTGGATGGGATAACTTTGGAACTGGTTCCGTGGCGCCTCTCTGATTGATTCAGGCAGAGGTACCCAGGGTCGAGGGTGGGTGTACCACTGCCACTACGATGGTGGATGTGCAGTTTTGGGTCATGTATTCCCTTCAATAATATACCTTCAATAATTAGACTACAAGATGAGCATTGAATCAATGTATTATTGATTCATATTATCTATATATATCATCGTTGCTTTATGACGCGTTCGTGTCGCGTCGAAACTTGGGACCTCCGAGTTAAAAGGAACGTATGTCGTTTGTGTAGAGCTTGTGTAGAGCTTTATGACTTCATTGAATCTCTTTTTACTTRATGTGAAGCTGTCCCTCTCTAGAAGCTATAGAGAAGGTCAAGGTCTCTCCTAAATGCTGTCTGTTCGAAATAATAATGAGAAGTTCTGTATGGAGGTTTGTTCCTCATGTCCATTTTTCTCTCCGGTTTTCGACAAAATATTTGAAAGGTGGATTTTGTCTGTATGTATCTTTTTGAATATGCTACTCGACAGAATCCACAGGTTGCCTGGTCTCACGAGGTGTATCGCTATCATATCCCCAGACGCGATGCATAACGCGTCCTCCGCTATGGCTGCGATGAATAGCCTAGCCAACGTGCGTCAGTGGTGAACGCAAAGACAGTCAGTTGATCGAATGCCCTTGTTTCATGTTTTCTTACTGAGGTTTCTTGTAGATCAATGCACTGAGATACACCATGTAAAAAAAAACTGTATCAAATGTTTCATCTTTRATTTGACCAGCTTGTTGGTGATGATAAGATACAATATGTCAAGGCAGGTAACACGGTTTTGGAAATGCAAAATGGTTACCTATTTAACCTGTACTTGGTATAATAATACATGGGATTTAAAGCGCCTTTCAAGAAACTCAAGGACACTTTACAGCAGGAGAGTAAAAACCCCAAAAAGGATMATATAAAAACAAATAAAGCTACAAATCCCCATAATATGTGGACTAGGGGTGACTGGTCATATAGTGAGGACCCTCACCCTTTGCCTGGCCGTGACAATAACCTGGCTAATAAAATCAAATTACATTTTATTCGCCACGTGCTTCGTAAACAACAAGTGTAGACTAACAGTGAAATGGTTACTTATGGTCCCTTCCCAACAACGTGGAGAGAAAGAAAATAGAGAAATAATAGAAAAGTAAAAAATGTGGTCATAATAAATACACAATGAGTAACGATAACTTTCCTATATACACTGGGTACTAGTAACGAGTAGATGTGCAGGGGTACAAGGTAATTGAGGTAGATATGTACATATAACTAGGACTAAAGTGACAGATAATAAACAGTAGCAGCAGCATATGTTATGAGTCAAAAAAGCGCTAGAAGATCAAGGAGATTGCGTTCTTCATTTCACCTGTCACATTATTTTACATTATGATGTTTACCGTAGTTCCCCAGAACAGTTGAGCCAGTCACGCGTTTGTTTGTAAATAGCACAACGGGAGAAAGTGGGAGCTTGTGAGTCCATAAAGTTTGATATCTATCGGCGAGTCTCTGTTGTGCTGCGCACATGAGGTGATGAAGTTACACTTGTATGCAATTCACTACTAAATGTTTGCCATCATATATCTTATAACGGCATTCTGCCAGAAGTGAAAGAGCTCTGGGTGAGATATCTCTACAGTTGCCATTATTTCTCTGTTAGCGTTTGTTCTCTCCTCAGTTCTTCTACCCGGTCCTCCACGTACACATGCTGCTCTTCCTTCAGAAAAGCATGCATCACAACTTTGTTCACTTGCACAATTTCTGTCTTTCACTTTCGATTGTAAATGTCCACACTCTCCGAAAATGACATTCGGTAGCTACTACTGTAGCTATGCTTGTATATATGAGTCTTTGCAATTAGTTTGTTAGTTTCGCTCGTTAGCATTTAGCTAACAGCATCTATGTGATTTTGCTATTAGTTTGTGCAAATGTTGTTAGCATTCTGGTTATAGAAGCCCAATGGGATTGTCTTGCGTTTTTCGCGCGCCCCTGTGTGCTATGCCGGTAATACCGTAAATCCCATAATGAGAGAAGAACGGTATGATGATTTGAAAATCTGGATACCACCCAAGCCTAGTGTTGGTGTGTTTGGACCAGTGGCAGTCTGTACCGTTTAAGATGGAGGATGATTATTTTTTAATTAACATGGCCTTATTTCTATTACAGCATATTGGATGACTGTCATTCATATTACATTCACTCAGCTCAATGTAACATCGATAGGTTTAGGCTTACTACATGATACTAAAAAAAATTCTGTAGCCATCATGAGGTTGCTACAACCTAGCTTATGAATAAAAGTTTATAATGTAGGTGTACAGGTCTAGAGAATTTTGAGTAATCAGACAGTGACACATTAAATACCGCCTTGCACACTCTTGCCTGTGTCTAGCTGATCTAGGGTGTAATCATTAGTCCAACAGTTGCAAACAAGAGTTTCTATTGGATAAATTCATTTATACCCGTTCCGTTTGCCTCCATTTAAGACATTTTTTTCAACAGAATCACTGCAATGAATACACCCCTGATCACAAGCAAACGGCACTTTTATGCCAGACACATAAAAACAGCTTGTTGTATTTATAATTTCTTCTTGCATCTATCTATGCGCTCTCCTCCTCTCACCTTTTCCCTTCGCTTGTGGACTTCAGTGCACAACACAACAGCTGTCTGTGACCAGGCGAACAAACCWTTCCAAGCCAAACCTTCATATCATGGCCACTAACCTCTACACACAGTCTACATTGTTGTCATGTCATAGTCAGCATAGTTACTTGAACTAACGCATTAGTAAACCCGCTACAGTGTAGTCAGCAGCAATCAGTTTAGCAGTTACACCGGCAGCCCCAGTGGCAATAAATTAATAAAACCAAAAGCTTACCTTGACTCTGAAGAGTTCCAATGTTGGATAGCCATAGCCAGCTAGCTAACATAGCATCCCTCTGTTTGAGCTGGGTGTTTGAGTAGGCTAAACTAGCTAGCTGAATTCGTCAATAGCTAAGTAAGTGAAAGTGAAAACAAATATGCTAAGAAATATCTCTCTCTCTCTTTTTCTGCTCCTTACTYTTGGAAGATATTCATTTGTTCAAAATGGTTCAACGATTATTTTTCTTTGAGTCAACTACTCAACACATTTTATGCACTGTAGTGCTAGCTAGCTGTAGCTTATGCTTTCAGTACTAGATTCATTCTCTGATCCTTTGATTGGGTGGACAACATGTAAGTTCATGCTGCAAGAGCACTGATAAGTTGGAGGATGTCCTCCAGAAGTTGTCATAATTACTGTGTAAGTCTATGGAAGAGGGTGAGAACCATGAGCCTCCTAGGTTTTGTTTTRAAGTCAATGTTTTGAAGCTAGCTGTCCTCTGGCTATACAATCGCGCTACGTTAGAGTGCTGCGGAGGCTACTGTAGACCTTCATTTCAAAACAATGTTTTTATAAATTATTTGGTGACGTGAAACTATTTAGAATAGTTTTATCTGAAAAGGACATGTGAACATATTTAGTATCGTTTTATCTAAAAAGGATAACTTAAAAAAAAAAACACTATTTCGATTTTTATGAAATTCACTGAGGATGGTCTTCCTCGGAGGAGCCCCCACTGGTGTGGACCATATGTGATGTKGACACAGAGGAGCTTGAAGCTCTCGACCTGCTCCACTACAGCCCCCTCGATGTGGATGGGGGCGTGCTTGGCCCTCCGATTCCTGTAGTCCATGATCAGCTCCTTTTGTCTTAATCAGGTTGAGGGAGAATTTGTTGTCATGTCACCTCCTCCCTAATGGACAGTGGTTCTCAAACTAGGGGTYGTGAAAATGGGGTCCTGGGAAAATTTTCAAAATCCTGGAGAAAATAAATATATACAAAAAATATATAAATTATAATATCGTCGTTGTATCTCAATCATTGTAATGTGGTTATCCTTAACAATCTAAAATAGACTAGAGAGCGCCCTTAAATTATGGGAAAAGCCTCACTTGACCGTTGCACTTGAATCATTCCCACGGTGAATGGCTAGGCCTGCTACACTATGAAACCGCACACTATTGCAGAGACTTTGATATTACTGAATGCAACTGATATGGTGAAAACAATGTGTGGGGAGAAAGACGCACAAACTCACATCAATAGCTTTGTCAGATAACACTGTTAAATGAAGAATTCATGCTATTGCTAGCAATCAAGAGAAAACTCTGACTGAACGACTCAAACTCCCCAGCTTATGGACGTTAGCTGTGAGGGCCGAGATGTCCATGTATTGACTTTTATTCACTTTACATGTCAGGGGATGCTATTCACGAGTTCATATTATTCTGTCTCACGATTCCCGAGCATGAAATGGCACAGGGGATGTTCAGTGTGCTGCATGGCTATATTGATGAAGAACAGATTCCATGGGATCAAATGGTGGGCTTTTGCATAGATGGGGCAGGCCTCTGCACTCTAGTTAGGAATGGGTCTCCCTCTGCCATATGGACGCATTGTATGATACACCGAGAGCAACTGGCGGCAAAAGAGTTGAGCGCAGAAATCAGAAATATACTGCAGCAGGTAACTTCGATTGTAAATTACATCAAACCACATCCACTGTTCGCAAAACTATGTGTAGATATGGGATCAGAGCATGACAATGTTCTTTTTCACACCGAGGCCTGGTGGTTATCGAGGGGGAGTATTGGAAAGATTTTTCGCATTGAGAGAGAAACTGTTGTCATTCACAATGGATGTAAAAAAAAAACAGACTTGGTTGAGTTTCTGTGTAATGAAAAGAAAATGTCTCCTTGCATATTTTGGAAACTGAACGAACTGAACCCAAGCATGCAGTGGAAATACAAAAGCATTGTGACCAAATCAGTTGATTCAGAGGAGATAATTATTTTTGGAGAGAGTCTTTCAAAAGCGAACCATGCCCCCTTCCCTCAGCTGTGCATCAGTAAGTGTCCCACACAGTGATGACTGCTCACCTCCAACGCTTGGAAGAGCACTTTGGGACCTATGTCCCAATCCGTTTGATCAGTTGACATGCCGGTAAGTGAAATCGAACACCTACGGAGGAATTTTGGTTCCTGACTCAAAGGGAATAATACACTGCTGTCTCCCTCTGGGCATTAATGCCGTGTTCAAAACAACTGGGAACTGGGAACTCAAATCTCAGACTTCTGACTTCAGTGTTTTCAAGAAAACTGGGATTTATGAAGCCGGTGATTGATGTGATTAACTCCTCAATGCCATCAGATGAATCCCGGAACATATTCCAGTCTGTGCTAGCTAAACAGTCCTGTAGTTTAGCATCCGCTTCCTCTATAGGCCAGCCCCGATAGAGKACTGCTTAGCTCGCCTATTAGTGGCCAGTTCCCATGAATGAGATGACCCATGTTAAGGCAGACATTGTCAAGAAATATCCACAGCTATCCATAAACAATGCCAATTATTGAATTGCCTTGGCCTTATTAATGAGCTGGCCCATGCTTTGGCTTTGCCCTACATTGGGCATGGTGTGGCCAATCAGGCCAATCCTTCAGCAGGACTTCCTCTAACCCAGCCTCTCAGTTTCCTAATTGAAAGCAGGGTCTGTTGTGGGTAAATTGCTGCCTAATGAACTGGGCGATTAAGTAATTTAACAAGAATCTGTTTATGGGAAACAACGTTATTGTGATGATTAGAGTCCAGATCATTCCTCTCACAACCTTACAACAGCCGGTATGCTGCTCTCTGCTTCACTTCATTCTCTCCTTACCATACCATTAGGTATTCAGTTATCTTCTCTCTCCCTCCGTGCTCTTCTTTCATTCTCTATGCACAGCTAATTGTGTGAATATTTCAACTGTCCTCTGAATTCAGACCGAGACCAAAACCCAAACATTCAACTGCTCTGTTCTAATCAGCACTGTGTTTTAATGAGTCTTATCCTTGTCATCTTTCTTCATTTCTCTTTTCATATTTTGCTCTATTCACCCCCCCCCCCCCCACCCTTTTCCCTTTCGTTGTATGCACATATTTCTCCCACTAACTGTCTGTTTCTATTGTACTAATTTTCCCCTTTTCTCTCATGGTCCCTCGATCACTCTGTGTTTTAATGAGCTACATTTAAGACATTCATTATTACCAAGCCTTAAATAAATTGACCATATCCCCTAGCCTGTTAATGCAGCCTCTAACTTCCAGGCCTGCCTTATCTTAACTCTCTCTGAAAAACTCAAACCCTTCACCAATGGTCTAAGAAGAAGGATAGGGGAAGCGAGAGGATTAGGTAGAAAAATAATTGTGGTGTCGGCTGTTAGAAAAGGGATAGAGAGGAGAGAATGAAAGAGGTAGTTGTAAGTCGCTCTGGATAAGAGCGTCTGCTAAATGACTTAAATGTAAAATGTAAATGTAAAATGTAAATGTAGTGAGTTAGTGAGGGATGTGGAGTATGTAAGTTACTGAGTGAATGATGGTGGCGGTGCTAGGGTGGCATTGGGGGCCCCTCACTTCCTCCCCTAATGAAAGAGGCCCCTAGGCCTGGTTTCCATTGGAAAGAGTGTGGTTAGCATAAGGGTACATGTCCGTACAAAGAATCATTGTTATGTCTGCGTGGACCTGCTCCGGGGCCTGTTTCCTCTCTCTCTGCCTGTTTCCTCTCTCTCTCTCTCATATTCAATTAATATTAAACTCAATTCATATTCAATATGCTTTATTGACATGAAGGACAAGGTCAATGTCGCCAAAGTAAAGTGATACACATAAAAAATATGAAAACAACAGTGATAACAATTAGAATAGTAAATATAATGCTCATGGAAAAAAATATACACTATATACATACAAAAGTGGACACCCCTTCAAATTAGTGGATTCTGCTTTTTCAGCCACACTCGTTGCTGACAGGTGTATAAAATTGAGCACACAGCCATGCAATCTCCATAGACAAACATTGACAGTAGAATGGTCTTACTGAAGAGCTCAGTGACTTTCAACGTTGCACTGTCATAGGATGCCGCCTTTCCAACAAGTCAGTTCATCAAATTTCTGCCCTGCTAGAGCTGCCCCGGTCAACTGTAAGTGATGTTATTGTGAAGTGGAAACGTTGAGGAGCAACAACGGCTCAGCCGCGAAGTCATAGGCCACACAAGCTCACAGAACAGGACTGCAGAGTGCTGAAAATCGTCTGTCCTCGGTTGCAATACTCACACTACCGAGTTCAAAACTGCCTCTGGAAGCAACATCCGCACAGGAACTGTTCATCGGGAGCTTCATGAAGCACACAAGCCTAAGTTCACCATGCCCAATGCCAAGCGTCGGCTGGAGTGGTGTAAAGCTCGCAGCCATTGGACTCTGGAGCAGTGGAAACGCGTTCTCTGCAGTAATGAATCACCCTTCACCATCTAGCAGTCGCTACGGACGAATCTGGGTTTGGCGGATGCCAGGAGAACGCTACATGCCCCAATGCATAGTGCCAACTGTAAAGTTTGGTGGAGGAGGAATATGGTCTGGGGCTGTTTTTCATGGTTTGGGCTAGGCCCCTTACTTCCAGTGAAGGGAAATCTTAATGCTACCGCATACAATGACATTCTAGACAATTATGTGCTTCCARCTTTCTACTGCGAGCAGTAGAATCAGATTTAAAATGCAGGTAAAAATACACCTTATGTAACAACGGGGACTGTGAAGAGACACACACAAAAGGTACAGACACATATATACGCACACATTGTGATATTGTTGTATGGTGGTATCGAGCGTTTTGTGTTGTGGATATGTGGTGGTGTACTGTTTCATCTTTAGCTCATTCAGTACAAACATAGTTCACGGTTTTATCTCTTGTTTTACATGTAATGTGGGTGCATTGGTGTGTTTGGACCCCAGGAAGAGTAGCTGCTGCCTTGGCAGGAACTAATGGGGATCCCTAATATATACAAATACAAACGCCGACTGCGAGCCAGGCCTAATCGCCCAACATCAGTGCCCAACCTCACTTATGCTTTTCTGGCTGAATGGAAGCAAGTCCCTGCAGCAATTTACAACATCTAGTGGAAAGACTTCCCAGAAGAGTGGAGGCTATTATAGCAGCAAAGGAGGGGACCAACTCCATGTTAATGCCCATGATTTTGGAATGAGATGTTCGACGAGCAGGTGTCCACATACTTTTGGAAGATCATAATTTTTGTTTTGCTAATGCCCAGTTTTGGTAGTAGGCATCTAACACTGACAGGCTATGCTGTAACCCCTGTTCTGTTGGAGACAACAAGACCAGGTCATCTGCATAGAGAAGGATCTTCATTTCTTTGTTGTCTAGGAGAAGTCCAGGAGCTCCAACTGTTTTGAAAATTCAGCAATATAGATATTTAACAATGTTGGGCTCAGATTTGCTGCCCTGGGTGACCCCTTGCCTCTTTGTGATTTTTTACATGTATTTTCATTGTACTTTGATTTAATAACGTCATATGTTCTTCCTCCAATTCCACTTTGGATGAGTTTCAGGAAGAGTCCTTTATGCCAGATGGAAGTTAATAAAGCAGGCAAATATTTGACCCTTGGTGGATTGATAAGGGTGTATATGTGGTCAGATGTTCTTTGTTTCGGTAGGAAGCCAATTTGACTTGCACTTAAAGGGACATTTCACCATATTCATCATCTCCAGCAACATCAACGTATGTGAAAATTGCCCGTATCTATTTTTTGAAGTAAAAAAGATAGAGGAAGACAAGTGTTTCCAATGACATCATCTGTGTGCATAGTGTGATTTTAACCAATTATGAGGAGGAATTGCCAACTTATTGTCTACGAATTGATTGATGATGGCATTGGAAATACTTATCGCCCCTTCATTTTCACACATGTTGATGTTGGGTTCGTGCTGGAGAGGATGAATATGAACATTTGTAAAACACTATTGTTGAGGAAAGTCTGTATTCTCGTATTTATTATGCTGCAGAAAACCTTCCCTAAATTACTGGTCACGCAGATACCGTGATAATTATTATGGTCATATATTTGCCTTGAATATGGGTGTTATTATGCCTTTATTCCATATTTCTGGAAAGTATCCTACATTCAGGACCAGATTGAAGAGCTACTGTAGAGTATGGCTTCCTACAGTTTAGGGCTACTTTTCTTCAGCATGGCACTGCAGATACTGTCTGGTCCACAGGCTTTACCGCACTTGAAGGGTTTGATTTTCTCTTTTGTCTCTGTTATTGTGATGGGTATTTAATGGGTTTTGTTTGTCTTTATTTGATTGTTTGTCCATAAAAAAAAAAAATTATCAACCAATTTGGTCTGAGTCTCTGTTAATTTCTGGCATTCTGGATTTTCATATAGTTTTTCAAAGTAGTTTTTTCCAGATGCCATTTCGATTGGGGTTATTTCTCTTATTATGTGAGGCATTAGTCTCTTAGTCTCTCTGTGTGTGTGCCATTCATTCACTCTCCTGGTAATTAAAGTCTTCAGCAGCAGCTCCTGGTGATAGGCGAAGCAGAGCTCTCTGTGCGCCTCACAGCCCCCCGGCTAAAATACTAATTGGTTTTGATATTGTGCTTGAAGTTTGAATGTATATGATTATGGTCTTAGCTTTGTGTTTTTTAAGCATTCCGTTATTACATGGATTATGAGTCAATAGCCATGTTTACAAAGAGACAAGAGAGCAGAGTGTTAGGCCAAAGGAGGAGGGAGAAAAGGCAGGAGCAGATTATTTAGGTAGGTGAGTTGCTGGGTCAGCTAAGTGTATTTATTCTTGCTCGCTCGCTCTCTCAATTCAATTCAAGGGCTTTATTGGCATGGGAAACACACGTTAACATTGCCAAAGCAAGTGAAGTAGATAATAAACTAAAGTGAAATAAACAATAAAAATGTACAGTAAACATTACACTCACAGAAGTTCCAAAAGAATAAAGACATTTCAAATTTCATATTATGTCTATATACAGTGTGCAAACGATATGCAAATAGTACAAAAGGGAAMATAAATAAACATAAATATGGGTTGTATTGACAATGGTGTTTGTTCTTCACAGGTTGTCCTTTTCTTGCGGCAACAGATCACACATCTTGCTGCTGTAATGGCTCACTGTGGTATTTCACCCAGTTTATCAAAATTAGGTTTGTTTTTTGAATTCTTTGTGGATCTGTGTAGCCTGAGGGAAATATTTGTCTCTAATATGAAAATACATTTGGCAGGAGGTTAGGAAGTGCAGCTCAGTTTGCAGCTCAGATTCCACTTCATTTTGTGGGCAGTGTGCACATAGCCTGTCTTCTCTTGAGAGCCAGGTCTGCCTACGGCGGCCTTTCTCAATAGCAAGGCTACGYTCACTGAGTCTGTACATAGTCRAAGCTTTCCTTAAGTGTGGGTCAGTCACAGTGGTCAGATATTCTGCCACTCTCTGTTTTCGGGCCAAATAGCATTCTAGTTTGCTCTGTTTTTTTGTTAATCCTTTCCAATGTGTCAAGTAATTATCTTTTTGTTTTATCATGATTTGGTTGGGTCTAATTGTGTTGCTGTCCGGGGGCTCTGTGGGGTCTGTTTGTGTTTGTGAACAGAGCCCAGGGACCAGCTTCATCTTTCTGTAGGTGATGGCTTTGTTATGGAAGGTTTGGTAATCGCTTCCTTTTAGGTGGTTGTAGAATTTAACGGCTCTTTTCTGGATTTTGATAATTAACCGGTATCGGCCTAATTCTGCTCTGCATGCATTATTTTGTCTTTTACGTCATACATTTTTATGTTTATTCCATATTGTGAATTCTTGGTTGGCGAGCGGACCCATGTCACGCCCTGACCATAGATTGCTTTGTATGTTTCTATGTTTTGTTTGGTCAGGGTGTGATGTGGGTGGGCATTCTATGTTGTATGTCTAGGTTGTCTATTTCTGTGTTTGTCCTAGTATGGTTCCCAATCAGAGGCAGGTGTCAGTCGTTGTCTCTGATTGGGAGCCATATTTAGGTAGCCTGTTTTTCTTTGTGTTTTGTGGGTGGTTGTATCCTGTGTTAGTGTTTTCACCATACAGGACTGTTTCGGGTTGTTTGTACTTTTGTTATTTTCGTTCAGTGTTCGTTTTGATTTATTAAATATATCATTATGGACACTTACCACACTGCGCATTGGTCCTCCGATCCTTCCTACTACTCCTCGTCAGACGAAGAGGACGAAACCCGCTACACCACAAACCTCACAACCATAAAGGGCAATGGGTTCTATAACTGATTCAAGTATTTTTAGCCAGATCCTAATTGGTCTGTCGAATTTTACGTTATTTTTGATGGTATAGAATGCCCTTCTTGCCTTGTCTCTCAGCTCGTTCACAGCTTTGTGGAAGTTACCTGTGGCGCTGATGTTTAGGCCGAGGTATGTATAGTTTTTTGTGTGCTCTAGGAATTTTGAATTTTCTATTTGTGGTCCTGGTGACTGGACCTTTTTTGTCTTACTGAGATTTACTGTCAGGGCCCAGGTCTGACAGAATCTGTGCAGAAGATCTAGGTGCTGCTGTTGGCCTTCCTTGGTTAGTGACAGAAGCACCAGATCATCCGCAAACAGTAGACATTTGACTTCAGATTCTAGTAGGGTGAGACCGGGTGCTGTCTCTCTCTCTCTTGTCTAAATACATTGGTGTTTCATAACATCTTATTTCTGTCCTTTCCCTAGATGCACCCTTCAAGACAGGGGCACCTCATCTCTAATGTCACGCTAATCTTGGTCCACAAAGGTCATAGGTCACATGATGCCTTGCTATGTGGATGTCCATGTGACTAGCTGTGTGTATCTGCAAGTGCCATAAAACAGAAAGTATGACCCATCCAGAGCACAGTATACAGCAGAATTTGCTTGGCTGCTTTTCAGGACCGTTCAGGCACTGTTCTGTTCTATCTGTGGTGTTCTCTGTTCAGCATGCCCTTCTCCTCTCCCATAGTAATGAGAGAAAAACAAGGGACGGAAGGTTTAAGGTAGAAAAAGTTTGAACAATGGAGAAAAAGTSTAGGAATGTGGACAGGCAGGTGATGGCGTGAGACAGTTGGTAATGACCTTGCCCTTGCCTCCCCCTTTTTTCAGGTAATTAGGTATTGATTGTTAAGAAGCAGGAATACTTCAAAAAGAGAAGGCAACAGCCCTCTCCTTCTGTGCCTTCCTTCTGTCCTTTTTACTGGAGTGAGCAGCATAGTTAGACTGGCTGTCAATCTGGGCAGCAGGGCCAGCCTAGTGGGGAAAAGAGAGGGTTCAGCAACTTGTGATGCAAAGCCTGGTGTAGACCAAGTCAGACGTTCTCCTTGAGAAGTAACTTTCTGCCGCTGCTCAGTCCTGTTGGATATACACGTATGCCTGCGTCCCAGTAGAACAAGCAGAAAAAGACAGAAAAAGGACAGAACTGTACATTTATGAAATGATTTCCTTTGGCAGCTGATGTATGGAATCAATGTGTCAAAGTGTTCCCATCCGGGTGAGAGTCTATCCAGGTGCTAGTGGAGGGCTGTAATTTTGTCTTTGACTGTTTCATTCAGATGTCTAATAATGTAGATGAGTAGGAATGAAATGCTTGGTCATCACTGTTTGGTGGAAAATTATGCTGATCATGTGATTTTCAGCATGCATGTCTTGTAAGGATAGGGACCCTGTGGGTGTGAAAAGATGGACTCACTCTGCCTCCCAGTTCCTTCCCTCCTGATTCACAGCCTCATTATTTTAATATGTGCATCGAAGTTGCAGCCCATATTTCCTTTTTAAACACAGGAAACAATGCCATAAAGCTGTTACGTACCTCGTGAATCTTCCTGAGCAGCCATTTTAGATCCCTGTTACAGCCTTATATGCTTTGTCTTGTGTTTATGACCTCAGGAGTGTACTTATTTTGACTTCAGCGAGAGAGAGAGACAGAGAGAGAGAGAGAGCGGGAGAGGAGGAGAAAGAGAAATTATAGTTGTGTCATAATTCTGGCATGTTGTTGATGTCTCTTATCAGTCTGTGTATGGAACAACACAGGAGAAGACAGACATCTGCACATTAAAAACATGAATTAACAGCCCAATCTTTGATGCATTTCTTATCCTATTGCAAATCCTCAAGGCAATAGGGTGATTTGACTGTTTGGGCACTAGGTGATCAGTGAGTAATAGGGAAGATATTGGGGTCGCAATTACCTTGTTGTCAAGGTTGATTTAACAACATCAGATTCAATTAAATTCCCTCAAGGATAGATATCACATCAATGTTGAAAATGGATTGACAGACGTGCAGACGCACACCGCCCTGCCCCTCTACGTGCAACATCACTTGTCATTTCATGTTTAATACATGTTCATTATAGCCCTGTCATTACTAATTTACCTGACAGCTGACCTCATCATGGACACTGCTTCCTGCTTATAACCATGTGTGACATTAGTTATTATTGATGAGGAGAGGTCTTTGCTAAAAAAGCATGAGTTTAGATGGTGCAGGCTGTAACCTAACCAAGGGTTTGAGCACTTACTCTATCACTTAAACCTCCACTGCATGATGTGGTGTAAAAACCTAGTTAGAAGAGTTGAGCTGTCTTGATTGTACGCCCAAGAGCACACAGCACCAAGTTAGTGTGTGGAATTATAGACGGAAGCCTACTTTCTTTCACTGACTTATTTTTGTCAGTGTGCACCTTGCTTTGCTGCAGTTGACAGCAATACAAAACAAAGACCATCTAGGAGATCATGAATGTGTCTTTGGAGCTGATGTTTTTCTGCAGTGAAAAATTGAAAATCCAAGTAGAGACAAAAGCATTCTGAAGAGCTGAACCACCCAACCTCCCTTTGCAATTTATATAACGAACAGAATTTGATGGCTTTAATTTTAGAAATAGATGATTGCGTTTGAAGAAAAAAGGCAAATGGGCATTTTGAAGAAAGGGTTCTTTGTTTCTAGCATAAGGCAACGGCAGTTTTTTCCTTCTTTTTGGTATTTTTTAGACGTATTAATATGCTGGGTAAGCAGTGATAGCCAACGGTCACCAGCATGCTACACAGCAGGCATGATGTGGGCTCCTTTACAAGTGTTTGAATGTGGTGTTTATTACAGAATACTAATGCGTTATATTTTCTGAAAAAAATTCAATTACGCTTCATTTCACACAGTATTTTGAAACAAAATAGCTCTCCCACAGAGTCAGAGACAAAGACAGACATTGCTTTTTCTGAATGTCAAATGCACCACCAGACTTCAAGGGCCTTTTCACAACCACTAAACACTGTGTGAGTTGGTTGAGAAAATGGGCCTCAGATTTGCCCATGTACTACTGTATATCAAATCACATTTTATGAGGTCTGTATAAGGTCTGGGCCCTCTCCCTTGCAGCAGGAAGGGACATTACTCCTCCCAGGTTCTTGCTTTATCTGTGCCCTGGCCACTGACACAGGAGCATTAGCTGACATAATGGGGAATTATTAGTGGAAGAGCAGGTACTGTATTTAAGGGCAGGCAGTGTGCCAGCCACCTAAGGAGTCTCTCTCTGGGCGTATGGCTCCATAAGCAAGTATAACGGATGTTTCAGGAGGATTATCCCACCAGGGAAGACAGATGGTGAAAGGCAACCAAAGAGAGGGGGAGGATTGTGGAAACCTAAAAGCATGGCAAATAACTTAAGTGTATGCCCCTCTGTGATAATGGAGGTTTTTAGCGTGTGTGTTTTTGAAGAAATCTTCTAAGATGTCTTCACAAGGATAGTAAAACAAGAAAAATTTGGACAAGTGGGGACACAAGGAAAAAGGCTATAAATGTAGGGGTGGGTTACAGTCAATGGTGGGTGTAGCTGGTGCATGGAAGTCAGTCGCAGGAGAGCAGAGATGAATGGACAAAGCACTTTACTTAGGCAATCATAATACAGAACGCAACCGCGTCATAACACAAATGCCCAAAGAACAAGTGAGGCAGCACAAAGTACAAAACCCAAGTAMAAAGTACCGGTTGCCACAAAGCACGGGTATAAAACAAAACCCGGTGCAAACCAGCCGGAAGCGTACCAACCTTGACAATAAACAAAACCCCACACAGACATGGAGGGAACAGAGGGCTAAATACACATGTTAATTAGTAGGAGATATAAACCAGGTGTGCAGGAAGACAAGGAGAGGAAACGACTTTGGCGGAAGTCGTGACAGTTACAATTAGGGTTAAAATTAGAGTTAGGTACAGGAGTTAGGGTTTGTGTTTAAGGTTAGGGTTAGGGTTAGGTTAGGGGTTAGGTAGCGTACTAAACTCTACTCCATGTTGAAGGAAGTTTCTGAATAACTTCACCAACGGCGTGGAGCCGAGTCCAGGCTTTGTGGAATCTAGCTCCAACTAGCTCCGATTCTCGAAGGTCAATACTTAAAATGTTTTTAATTATGAAGCGCCCACTTTGTACCGACAGTATGTTTGGACTCTGTAGTTGCATACCTTTCTTTGTTAGCTAAAATCCATACGTTAATCAAACCCAACTACAGAGGAAAAACATAGGTACAAGGTGGGCGTTTCATAATTGAATATTGACTTTGGGCGAATTGACATAGTCGGAGCTAGATTCCACAAAGCCTGGTCTTGGCGCCACACCGTTGGTAATTGAAACTGTGTGTATGTAGCCTACTCTCTGTAACACAGCGTTAATGGTTGACCATACAGCACCCACCCTAATGCAACCCATGCCTTACATCATAGGAGCAGTTCTAACGCCAGCTCTGGTGACAAACCTTTCTTAGAAAGCAGGCAGAGAAAGATCAAGTAAAAGAGAACAGGAAGGAAGGAGAGAGAGAGTAGGAGAGAGAGAGGTTGATTAAAAGAGGATGAGGCATGAAGAGTGCGCAGTCTCACTTTTTTGCAACACCTGACTCTGTCAATTGTCCTCCTGTCTCTGTCCATTGAGCAAGAATGGATTCTGTCTTTTCCTCGTTAAACTGCTTATTTTTGCAACCTCTCTTTATTTCAGTTCCCTCTACTTATTGAGGTTAGGCCAGTGTTTGGGTATTTTAGAAAGGGCTATTACATTGCTCATTAGCTGCGGTGGATTTGGTGCTTATTCTGGACGTGCAGCCAGTTTTCAGCCCCCAGGTTTGTTATGTTGCTTTTTAGCACATTTTCCAGCATGTTACCATGGATATGGATGAGGGAGAAAAGTATTGACTTTGGAACTTTCCTGTTATGTGAGGCTGTGATCAGGGATGACAAGCATCCATCATTTCCTTTTTCCTCACAGTCAGAGAGAGTGAATTCTCTGTGACAGGACTCATCACATAATGCAAACAACATATGCTTTTATCCCAAGCGACATAGTCATATGTGCATCCATTTTACATATGGGTGGCCTCAGGGAATCAAACCCACAACCCTGGCATTGTAAGCGCCATGCTCTACCAACTGAGCCATACTGGACCACGTATCACCTGACAACTGACTGACACTCTACTTTCTTTACCAACTTTTAGTTACAGTAGCTACTATTACGTATTAGATATGAAAGAAATCAGATTTTTGTACTACAGCAAAAAGGAATAGTATTTGACCTAGTGTCTTCTCCCCTACCAGGATGTGATTGACAGACAAAGTATCCAGTATCTACAAGCTCTGTTAATGTAGCCTCAGCACTTCATTGGTTCTTAACAAGCACGTAAAGCAAACCAATGGTGACCTTTTACAAAACCTTCTCCATGACCGCTGTTAAGCACGTTTTGACTAATTCAACCTCATTGTCAAAGGTCATTGAATATATCCTTATCTGGTTTCACACTTTCTCCACATTTATTGAGTGATAACTCAGAATACCTTTAGTGTGTCTAATCAGTTGTTAATTAAGAAAAACTAAAAAGTTATTTTTAAAAATCTATCAATATGTTTTAAAAAACTAAGCAAGTAGCAAGAAGTGTGCTGCTCTCATTTCTTTGACTGGAATAGCGTATAGCAGGAGACGAGCAAAAGAGCCACAGACCGAAAAAATCTAGTACATTTTATGCTGTTGGACCCGAGACAAGCAGTAGGACCCAACACGGATTTCATCTCACCAATCTTTTCAAAAATTATGAAACCCCTAAAACTCACTCCACTCACTCACTCACTCACTCACTCACTCACTCACTCACTCACTCACTCACTCACTCACTCACTCACTCACTCACTCACTCACTCACTTTCTCTGAATGTGTTGGTTTGTGTATGAGATACAGTATGAATGTGTTTGCATTTGCAATTGTGTTTGCAGTTTGTTTGGGGTGGGTGTGCAGTATGCTTGTACTTTTGGGCAATGTGTTTGTGCTGTATGGATGTATGTATCTGTAAATCTGTGACTATTTTGTGGAGCTCAGTGAGTGACAGTGGCTGTGTAGTCTCTGTGAAGAACTCAGTCAGGTTTATATCACTGGACAGACGCGTCTCTGGCAGGATGCCCAACCCTTCTGATTTACACAGATGTGAGGGGATAGGCCCTTCAATCAGAAAGGCCATTTACAAAATATATGGCAACAAGAGTCTTGCCTTCCCAGTCACCAGTGACATATAGTACATTTTCCCCCTAAACGCACCCACTGTAATTTTTCTCCCTAACTCAGACAGACCCCCTTGTACACGTACGTGCGCGCACACACGTACGCGCACACACACACACACACACACACACACACACACACACACACACACACACACACACACACACACACACACACACACACACACTCCCTTAGCCAGCTGTCTGCCGGGAGGAAGCTATTACAGCCAATAAAACATAGCTCCTTGGCCACGGTCCCAGCACGCTGAACTGCCAGCGCAGTCCTTCCCCTGTGGTCATGGAGCTCAATGGTGTCTGCAAGCAGAGCGACCAGAAACTAAAAGCCAGAGGGGAAATGACTCCATTCAGCCCACAGTTAAGGGATGCTGTGTTTGTACATCTACAGTACATATTCTGATGATAAACACTTCTCAGGCCCAGTGGCTACATGGAAGGTAATTGTGCCCGTTTTCTTACTACTGTACTGTTTGCACAAAATAAGGGTTACGTTGTGCCCTGACCCATGTGTTCTTCTCTAATAGTTTCAGTTWGCTAATTATGTGTGCGTACGTACACACTACACAGTATTTTCCCGCTTTCTCTATTTACTTTCCTCTAGTTTCCTAATCTGTCTTTAATTTCTAATTCCAAAACACAAACATACACACAAAAGGATTCTTTCCCCTTTTCAATCCAGGAGGATTATTTGAGATCAGGGCAATTACCTGGGACAACGGAAAGCAATTTGCTTTGCCTGGCAAAAACCCATCACAGATTGCTTCAGTACCTGGCCTCCCTGGACTTTCATTAAGATGCTGCTGAACTTTGGGGAGCCCCTGGTAACTGAAAGCAATTCCAGCCATCTCACCAGGCTGTTGAATGAAAYGGAGGGCACTGTTTTGGGGAGAAGAGGGGAAAATAGACAGAGATGGAATTTTAACGAAAAGCTATTAAAACGAGTGTCCCTTTTTACCATGGAAGGGTTTAAGGTGGGGATGGAGGGAACCCATGGCAGGAGGAAGGGAGATGGACAGAACTGGAGAGTGGAGTTGACAGAGAGAGAAAGGGAGAGTGAAGTGGGCTGTAAAAGGACTAGGTAGATAGGGAGAGATAATATAGCATCGGACCAGTCAGACTTTCTGCCTCCCTTCTTTCTGTCCATCTTCCCACAGAAGCAGTATAGGATTCTCTGAGTTATTTCTCCAATAACAGTACTATTGGACTACTGTGGTATTAGAGAAGCTGTGTGCTCTGTGTATCAGATGGTGCGGTGTGTTTAGTTGTGGAGGCTGTGGGCTGACGCCGAGCACTGTCACATGGACTCTACGGCTGTGTCTCTGCTGCTGAGGCTGCTGCTGCAGTGCAGTCCTCCTGCTCTACCCTGTGGCCTGATCCTTATGAAAGAGGAACTCTTGTGGGAGGAAGTCAAGTGTGTGTGTCGGAGCAAGCAGACACAGGCTGCTAAAATCTGTCACCCTCGCTTGACTTGCTTGCCCTCAGAGGGAGGTGCTCTCCTTTTTTCCTACTCCCCCTGTTCAATCATGTTAGATTTATGTTGCTGGCTACCCCCCCCCACACACACACACACACAGCCTCAGTTTGTGGTTGAGTGAGTACCCAAGGGGACGGGTGACGAGCTCTGTTCCTGTCAAAGTGACACTTTGTGTGGTTTACAGACAGTGCTGTCCTTACCCAAACTCCAATTCCTGGTAGAACAATCCAGAATGCATCAGTTTGCGGAATGCATCAGTTCCMCCATATAGGCATGAACATGATGAGATTCATCCAGAGGATGGAACAAGAAAGCAGAAAACAGCAAACAGCTAAATGCCTTCTAGCATCATCTGTGTCATTTAGAGAGAATATGGCTTTGTACAGATTAACCTCTTCTCAAGTGGCATAGCTTGTGTGCCTGTTTGCCAGGATTGGAAATAACATTGAAATAATTACCATGTATTCATTATTCATTAAACCTAATCGAGCAAATGAATGTACCCTACGGACCAATGAGAAAATTAACGCATTATCAGACAGACAAAAAAGACAAAAGTGCAATCACTTTATTGTAGATATGCTGCACAAAGCACTAAATTGTGAATGTACTGATGTCGGATGATCATCTTTGGAGTACCTGTTTGGGATTCTATTTGTTATCTTGAAGGCACACACACACACACACACACACACACACACACACACAGGATAAATAAGTGCTTGATTGCAGGCTGCATTGAAAAATCTATTTACATGTGTTTTTTGAAATTTACATTTGTTTTTTGGAGCTACAAATTGGTCTCTGAATTTGTCTGTTGTAGTCACCTGTAGTTTGTTACTTATCGACTGTGTTGATTGTTCCCTTCTCCGAAGAGCAGAGATACAGAGAATGGCACTCAACAAATACCAACATTTACTCTAGTAATCCAGATATCACCAACGTTACTACCTCCTGTAATAGACTCACCTAATGATTGTGTTGTATTACTGCACCATTCATACGGAAGGGAAGTCAAGTCAAGCCATGTAGTAAAGAGCAGGGTCCCAGGGTGTGAGAGTGGATTAGTACACACTGGCCAGGCTAGCAGCTGATGGCTAACAGTCCAGTGAGACTTGTCCCCAGCCTTCCCACCGGCCATCTTTCAGCCACCTGATGGTGGTGGTTTTAAGAGGCTTGATGTTCTGAGGGTGAAGGTCACTCMTGGAATGTGTGAGAGTGGATCAGCTCAGTCAGAGMAGTTATCCAGAGCCTGTTTAAAGGCTCCACAGCTTTAACTCTATTGTCCCAACTTGCCAAAAGAAGCTTAAGAGGTAATCGGCTCAGGGCTGTGGCCAGGGCCCTGGGCGAACCTATCCGTATGGGCCCAGTCGCCCAGAGCCACCCCTAAAGGGGTTCAGAGAGAGTGAGAAGGAGGCCCCTGAGTTCTAAATGATCAGGGATTACAACACATAAACCTGTGTTTACCATGGCTCCCAGGTAAAGTTTCACAGTTTTCACACCAGCACAACCAGGCCTGTTATCAGGAGTAGCTGGAATGATGTTGCAGTCTATTTTGGAGTCACTGAAGTTCAAGCGATAAAAAGGCATGCTCAGTACCTGGCCTCAGACAGATAGAATATGTATTGTATTTCAGTACTGCGTGTATGTGTGGGGCCCCCATAGAGGGTAATCTCCTCTTTCCTGTTGTTCTGAAATCTAGGGATTATGTTTTGGGAATGTTTTTATTTTTATTTTACCTTTATTTAACGAGGCCAGACAGTTAAGAACAAATTCTTATTTACAATGACGGCCTGCCAAACCCTAACCCAGACAACGCTGGGCCAATTGTGCGCCGCCCAATGGGACTCCCAATCACGGCCGGTTGTGATATAGCCTGGAATCAAACCAGGGTCTGTAGTGATGCCTCTAGCACTGAGATGCAGTGCCTTAGACCGCTGTGCCACTCGGGAGCCCCAAAATGTCATTGGGAACACCCAAAAGTGTGTACTAAATAATGATTCCACAGGATTTCAAAACCATTTTGGCACAAAACCTACATTTAAGGAAAGTCAAATTATCTTGAGTTCAGGAAACACATTCTCCAAAACACACACATTTTAGTGTAATCAAGTGCTGATTACTTTTTGTCAGGCTCTCTTTTGAGGCACATTTATAATACTAACCTCATTGTTGTCCCGGTGGTTGAATTCAACCTTGTCTTACTTCCATCAAGTTATTTCACAGACTTTCTGTGTGGAGAGAAAGTGAGGGAGACATCTAAAGAAAGAGTGGGTAAGTAAAGGGAGAGAGAGAAAGTCAGGGAGACTGGTTGTCTGTGTGCTATAGCTTTCTGGGCCGGAGCCTTTGGGAGCCCAGGAGAAAAATGTACCACAGGCCAGGGGCCATTTCACCCCTTCTATCTCCAGCACCTCACACAACTCTATAAGCAGTACCCTCATCCACCAAGACTCTCCCACTGACGACAGAGATGCATGTCTGCCAACAACCTCAATTCCCATATCTGTCATAAACACCATTTTCTCTCTTTCTTTCTTTGTTTCTTATTCAAACAACACTGAAATTATAGCTTTGGGGTTTTCCATATGTGGTGTTGAAGTACTCTCTTCTTTCTGTGCCTAGAGCCTAGAGTGTTGTTTGATGCAGTACTTCCATAGTAAGTGCTTGTTCTCCATTAGAATTGCTTTTCATCATTAGTTCTTTGGAAACCTAGTAGGCCCACTTGTAGCCTACACTTTCAGAAAAAAAAATTGCTAAGTAGAATCATATAGGTTTCATCAGTTTGTCCCCATAGGGGAACCATTTTTGGTGCTGGGTAGCAGAGGGTTCTCCAAAAAACCCTGTATGCAGGGTTCTTCATGGAACCCCCAGTATATGATTCTACCTAGAACCATTCTGAATTGTTCTGCCTAGAACCCCCTGTGAAGAGTTCTACCAAGAACCATTTTATCATCTAAAGGTTCTTCCCATAACTCTCTATGAACAGTTCCACCAGTCTTATTAGCCTTTAAAATTCAATTATTTATGACAATACATTACATACATCATAAGGCTTTTCTTTGAGGGCCCAGTTATACCCTAACACAGTAATGTTAGGAAACTCATGGTTTAAAGGCCAATTCAGGCCTGCAAGTTACACTATGCTAGCTTGCAAAGTTATGTTTAATTCCTATTGGAATCCAGCCAGAGTTAGGATATCCAACAAGTAGAGTTTTTTTGCACCTGCAACCAGCATTCAGAATGACTGCCAGGGTATGGAAGATTGAATACTGAGATTACCTCAAACTGGAACAACCATCTCAGTAACGGGTGCAATAAGTGCAACTACTAACAGATTGGATTCGTTTAGAAGAATGTATCAATCRATCAGTCAATCAATGTACAGTTGAAGTCAGAAGTTTACATACACTTAGGTTGGAGTCATTAAAACTCATTTTTCAACCACTCCACAAATTTCTTATTAACAAACTACAGTTTTGGCAAGTCGGTTAGGACATCTACTTTGTGCATGACACAAGTMATTTTTCCAACAATTRTTTACAGACAGATTATTTCACTTATAATTCACTATATCACAATTCCAGTGGGTCAGAAGTTTACTTATACTAAGTTGACTGTGCCTTTAAACAGCTTGGAAAATTCCAGAAAATGACGTCATGGCTTTAGAAGCTTCGGATAGGCTAATTGACATAATTTGAGTCAATTGGAGGTGTACCTGTGGGTGTATTGCAAGGCCTACCTTCAAACTCAGTGCCTCTTTGCTTGACTTCATGCGAAAATCAAGATAAATCAGCCAAGACCTCTGAAAAAGAATTGTGGACCTTCACATGTCTGGTTCATCCTTGGGAGCAATTTCCAAACGCCTGAAGGTACCACGTTCATCTGTACAAACAATGGTACGCAAGTATAAACACCATGGGACCACGCAGCCGTCATACCGCTCAGGAAGGAGATGTGTTCTGTCTCCTAGAGATGAACGTACTTTGGTGCGAAAAGTGCAAATCAATCCCAGAACAACAGCAAAGGACCTTGTGAAGATGCTGGGAGAACGGTACAAAAGTATCTATATCCACAGTAAAACGAGTCCTATATCGACATAACCTGAAAGGCCGCTCAGCAAGGAAGACGCCACTGCTCCAAAACCGGCATAAAAAAGCCAGGCTACGTTTGCAACTGCACATGGGGACAAAGATCGTACTTTTTGGAGAAATGTCCTCTGTCTGATGAAACAAAAATAGAACTGTTTGGCCATAATGACCATTGTTATGGTTAGAGGAAAAAGGGGGAGGCTTGCAAGCTGAAGACACCATCCCAACCGTGAAGCACGGGGGTGGCAGCATCATGTTGTGGGACGCTTTGCTGCAGGATGTACTGGTGCACTTTACAAAATTGATGGCATCATGAGGCAGGAAAATTATGTGGATATATTGAAGCAACATCTCAAGACATCAGTCAGGAAGTTAAAGCTTGATCGCAAATGGGTCCTCTAAATGGACATTGACCCCAAGCATACTTCCAAAGTTGTGGCAAAATGGCTTCAGGACAACAAAGTCAAGGTATTGGAGTGGCCATCACAAAGCCCTGACTCAATCGTATAAAACATTTGTGGGCAGAACTGAAAAAGCGTGTGCGAGCAAGGAGGCCTACAAACCTGACTCAGTTACACCAGCTCTGTCAGGAGGAATGGGCCAAAATTCTCCCAATTTATTGTGGGAAGATTGTGGAAGGCTACCCGAAACGTTTGACCCAAGTCAAACACTTTAAAGGCAATGCTACCAAATACTAATTGAGTGTATGTAAACTTCTGACCCACTGGGAATGTCACGAAAGAAATAAACGCTGAAAGAAATAATTCTCTCTACTATTATTCTGACATTTCACATGCTTAAAATAGTGGTGATCCTAACTGACCTAAGACAGGGAATTTTTACTGGGATTAAATGTCAGGAATTGTGAAAGACTGAGTTTAAATGTATTTGGCTAAGGTGTATGTAAACTTCCGACTTCAACTGTACATGCAAAAACAGATATTAAAACAAACAATTCTGAAAATTGGGAAATATGATATATGATTCTATTTAGAACCCGTCTTGCCTTCCAAATCATTTTTATTGCCTTCCAAAGAATCATCAGACCCTTTCTTTCAAAAACAGTTCTTAGGATGTTTAAGGTTTTAGGTAGAATCCTTTGCCTTACAAATAACCCTTGTCTTCCAAAAGGGGTTCTTTAGATCACAAAGGTTCTTAGTAGAAACCTATCTCTCCGCAAAGAACCCCTTTGGAAATCTTTTTTATAAGAGCGTAGGGTCAGTCAGACATGGTTCACAGGACGCATAAAGAGAAACACTTTACTTGACATAACAGGAAAACAATGTTTAAATGTTACCATAGCCTATAGCTCACAAACTCAACTCTGGACCATACAGGTGTTCCTGTGAGGAGTGGTGCAGGTTGGTTGATGATCTGATGAGAGAAATAGGGAGTTCGTATTTCATGAATAGTGTATGGCCGCACTTAAAACCCTTCATTATTTCTGTTTTAGTGAGAAGTAGCACCCTCGATGCACCTGAGCTGCGTGTGCAGTGAATGTTTAAAGGGACAAAGATTGTTCACCAATTTATTCCGGTAGTTACCACCATTCCCTCAATGCCCCAAGTTTCACTCCTAACAACGAGAGACAAGATACTGGGCCTTGCAGGTCATTTAAAACACCATCTGCAGATCGCTGTTGAAGTGTGGGGAAAAGATCGCTGTATCAGCAAGAAGGTGTTGCTCAGGGAGAATGAATTAATCGCCACGCGAGGGGTCACAGGGGAGCATGTGAGGAAATGCACAGCAAAATCCTTTATGCGCTGCTGCACTCTAAAGGAACTTTGCTCATGACTGCTGTACAGGAAACCTGTCTTTGTCACAGATCATTATATTATTTTTCCATTCAATACCACACAGTCATACTAGGAGAAGGKGGACTGCTGTTGGTAAATGGCTTAATCAATGAAATAGCCATTGATGTAATAACAATACACATGTTACATAGGTGGCAGTCACCCCTACTAAGAAAAATAACCGTAGCAAAAATATAGCTGTACAGAAACAGGGATCAGTTTGCTCAAAGTGAATTCAAAATACTCCACTTTTTGCTCCAATGGCTTCCATTTCTTCCGGATATATTTCCACTGTATATTAAAAATAATACTTTAGTAAAATCACATGGAACCTATCATAACCATACATAAGGAGATAGAACAGATATTAGAAAGCAGTCTGAACCAAACTTTCAGGGTCATGATAAGAGAGAAGTRAGATCACACACCAGCCCCAGGTTCTTATCCTGGTTTAGTTTAGAACGCTGTTCTCTGTTATGTTCTGCTCCACATCCCTGTCTCTTCTGGCTTGGCCTGCTTCCAAAAGTAAATAGTCCTGCTTCTGCTTTAAGTCAGTAAACTGTTAAAAACCGTTAAAAAACACTCCTGTAGCATTCAGATTTAGTGAGAATTGGAGAGAGATTTTGGGGGGTTGGAATATTCACACCGTCTAAAGGTTAATGTGCCAAAAACTCCTGGCTAATGCAGGTGATGCATGTCTGTTATGCCACTGACATTCAGGTTGGGAATTACAGCACCAGACTTCTACTCAGTAAAGGGCAGAGGTGGTTAGTTAATCTCCTAAGCTTTTCCCAAAACATGTATTTTCACTGGCTGCCTCTGTTAGATAATGTTGTTTTTGCTGAGGTCATGTTTGGTGGAGATAAACCACTGTTTTGGGAGAATAATACCTGTGAGGATTAAAACAAAGAAATTAACAAACAAGCATAGAATGGAATTTACAACCTGAACCAGTTACACATGTTAGATGTTTCACCTCATTCTATTAGAATAACTACATGTGGAAGTATTACGACCTACTGTAGTATTTTCTAATCCAGCAGTTCATGTTTCCAGGGTTTGAGTTCCATCTTGCTTGCCCTTGAAGAGTCCTTCGTCAGAGAGTGACAGGGCTACAGTAGGTAAAGATAGTCTGTTGCTCAGGACACGTACTGTAGTGGAACTCAACCTGAGGGGAATATGAGTGTCAGGATGATTCTGAGTACAGTTTAGTGCAGCTGCATTATGACAGACAACCTTAGACAAAGTCACAATGAAGCGGGTACAGTCTAATCATGCCATGGCCTAACCATGCCATAACCAGTGTTGGGGAAGCTACTCTGAAAATATAGTTTACCATGCTACCAATTACTTTACACTGGAAGAAGTTATACTACACTAAAGCTACCCTTAAGAAAAATATAGTTTACTCAACTAAAGTTACTTAGTTGTTCACTGTCATAGACTACCAATTGCAAGAACAGATCACTCTGGAGTCAGATGTTAACAGAATGTGTAATGTAGCCTATTAACAACAAAACTATGTTTTAAGTAAGAATTAGGCAGGTCTAATGACGAAAAATAAAGGAAATTCTTGCGTACTTCACCCATATTTTATTTTTGCAAAAAAAGTAGTGTAGTTCCAGTAGTTAGCTACACCGCTACTAAAAACAGTACCACACATTTAATTTAGTTCAACTACCACCAAGCTACTGCAAAATGTAGTTGCATTTCTAGCTGAACTACATATAGTTCACTACTGCCCAACACTGCTAAAGACACCTTGATTCTCTGGGGTGCAGGTTTACCCCTCACTGCTACGAGGGTAGAGAGAGGGTACCAWGAGATCATCTGACTGTAGAGAGGAGAGTGTCTTGTGTAAAGTAATGGTATGAATATATACTTCATGTCYGAATAGAGGATAAGAGGGGATTTTAAATGGACAGTAAATGCATGGTGGGGGATGTTTTTCCCCTTGTTCTTTCCACTTATATTCAATTTTCTCTCTCCGTCGCTCTCTCTTGCTCTTTCTCTCACTCACTCACTCTCTCACACATATATACATTCTGTAGACTCCCTCTTGTTGGCATGGAGTCATATCCCTATATTCAGAAAATAAGAAAGTGTACCCATTATACAGTGCATTCGTAAAGTATTCAGACCCGTTGACTTTTCCCATATTTTGTTACATTACAGCCTTATTCTAAAATATATAAAATGGTTGTTTTTTCCTCATCAATCTACACACAATACCCCACAATGACAAAGCCAAAAGCGGTTTTTAGAATAAATAAAAAAACTACTTAAATATAACATTTACATAAGTATTTAGACCCTTTACTGAGTACTTTGTTGAAGCACCTTTGGCAGCAATTACAGCCTYGAGTCTTCTTGGGTATGACACTTCAAGCTTGACACACCTGTGTTTGGGGAGTTTCTCCCATTCTTCACTGCAGATCCTCTCAAGCTCTGGTGTCGGGTTGGATGGGGAGTGTCGCTGCACAGCTATTTTCAGGTCTCTCCAGAGATGTTCAAGTCCGGCTCTGGCTGGGCCACCCAAGAAGGCCACTATGTTCTTGGGGACCTTCAATGCCGCAGAAATGTTTTGGTACACTTCCCCAGATCTGAGCCTCGACACAGTCCTGTCTCGGAGCGCTACAGACAATTCCTTCGACCTCATGGCTTGGTCTTTGCTCTGACATGCACTGTCAACTGTGGGACCTATATATAGACAGGTGTGCCTTTCCAAATCATGTCTAATCAATTTAATTTACCATAGCTGGCCTCCAATCAAGTTGTAGAAACATCTCAAGGATGATCAATGGAAACAGGATGCACCTGAGCTCATTTTCAAGTCTCATAGCAAAGGGTCTGAATACTTACGTAAATAAGGTATTTCTGTTTTACGTTTTTATAAATTTGCTAAAATTTCTAAAAAGCTTTTTTCACTTTGTCATTATGGGGAATGTGTGTAGATGACGATTTTTTCCCCAATTTAATCCATGTTAGAATAAAGATGTAACGTAAGAAAATGTGAAAAAAGTCAAGGGGTCTAAATACTTTCTGAATGCACTGTATCAGTTATTCATTGAGAAAATCGGCCAGTAAAACGATGCCATTGCGTGGTTTTAGGTTAAGGCGGCGCAGTCCAAGCATTAAAAAGGTTTTCCAGCTGTACTTTCCCCCTGGCTATTGTCACGTGATTGTTGATTTTTAATTAACTGATACAATTGGCCCTTATCATAAGCAGTTACTGTCATTCTTGAGCCATTCTTTCATTGGAACCAAGCTGGATTCCCTATGATTTCATACAGTAGCACACAGTGGAAATCCTGCTACAGTATATTTTGAGTCTTTGTACGTGCTAAAAGTGTTTGCCGTAAACGTTTTAGTCAAAATGTGTTTACCCACAGCAAGTGTGCAAACCGGACTCTGTTATCAAAAGAAAACCACTTCTCTGTGGACTAAGGGGTGGAATGGAAATGTTTTTCCATCTCTACTGTAAATAGGCTGGCTTACTTTCATGTTACCTTCTATGGCGAAATACAAATTAGAGTGATTTTCTGTTATGTATCATGATTTCACCTGCATCTTGGTCCACACAGGGCAGGCTACTGGCTTCATGAAACATGTCTTCCTATGCACATCACATTCACACTGGGAAGGGGCTGATCTAAGGACTGAACACAACAGTAATAACCTGCTGGGTATCTTGACCACTTCATTTGCTGTGTATAGTATAAGTGATGGTGACCTATACACAAATCTTTTGGGAGTGGCAGAACTAATACACGATGGCTGACTTACATCAACAGTGTAGGTCTATATTATGATAACGTGAATCTATGACCTTAAGTCTATTTATCAAAGAGACATTATCAGTTAATAGGATGAGTGATTGACTGTAATAGTCTCCTTTAATATCCTTCCAGAAAATCCATTTTGCCATGAGGGAATGTCATTACACCTTTATCACAGCAGATTTCGGCTGCAGCTGGTGCTTTAAAGCCTTTCTCATTTTGGCAATACAGCAACTCTTTAATTCAGCTTTGAATAGATGTTGTTTTATTGGTGCATAATGGAGTGAGAAGACAGGGATATTTCCCTGTGAATTATAGCTCTGTGTGTGATGGTATTGTGTGAAATGTCTGCTGGCAACCTATCACCTGAGATAAAAAGAGGGATTGGAGGCAGATGTCAACCTCAGAACTTGTTTACCTCAGTGGATTAATTGCGTAACTCACTCTGACTGACAGTTCAAATTTCCTGTGTAAACAAATGCATGAGCATGATTGTGGCCCTGTGCACAAATATCACGATGTGCACATGTGATCTTGTGCTAGTGCACAATAAATATGTGCATGTGTGCATTTGACACACATGCAAGCACACACACACAGTCTTGTACAACTAACCTTGTGGGGGGACACAATTCAGTCCCATTCAAAATCCTATTTTCCCTAACCCCTAAGCCGTACTCTAACCCTAACCTTAACCCTAACCCAAAAACCTAACCTTAACTCCCAAACCTAACCCTAGCTCCGAACCCTAAAACTAACGCTAGTTTCTAACCCTAAACCTAATTCTAACCCTAACACTAATTATCTCTCTCGTCCTCTCTCTGTGTATTGTAATCAGAGCCAGCTCTTTATTGATGATAGTGTGTTTACAGAGCAGTGTCTTGCCTCCTCCAGTTACAGTTGAAGTCGGAAGTTTACATACACTTAGGTTGGAGTCATTAAAACTCGTTTTTCAACCACTCCACAAATTTCTTGTTAACAAACTATAGTTTTTGCAAGTCGGTTAGGACATCTACTTTGTGCATGACACAAGTCATTTTTTTCCAACAATGGTTTACAGACAGATTATTTCACTTATAATTCACTATATCACAATTCCAGTGTGTCAGAAGTTTACATATGCTAAGTTGACTGTGCCTTTAAACAGCTTGGAAAATTCCAGAAAATGATGTCATGGCTTTAGAAGCTTCGGATAGGCTAATTTACATAATTCGAGTCAATTGGGGGTGTACCTGTGGATATATTTCAAGGCCTACCTTCAAACTCAGTGCTTGACATCATGGGAAAATCAAAACAAATCAGCCAAGACCTCAGAATAAAATATGTAGACCTCCACAAGTCTGGTTCATCCTTGGGAGCAATTTCCAAACGCCTGAAGGTACCACGTTCATCTGTACAAACAATAGTACGCAAGTATAAACACCATGGGACCACGCAGCCGTCATACCGCTCAGAAAGGAGACGCGTTCTGTCTCCTAGAAATTAACGTACTTTGGTGCGAAAAGTGCAAATCAATCCCAGAACAACAGCAAAGGACCTTGTGAAGATGCTGGAGGAAACGGGTACAAAAGTATCTATATCCACAGTAAAACGAGTCCTATGTCGACATAACCCGAAAGGCCACTCAGCAAGGAAGAAGCCACTGCTCCAAAACCGGCATAAAAAAGCCAGACTATGTTTGCAACTGCACATGGGGATAAAGATCGTACTTTTTGGAGAAATGTCCTCTGGTCTGATGAAACAAAAATAGAACTGTTTGGCCTTAATTACCATCGTTATGTTTGGAGGAAAAAGGGGGCCGCTTGCAAGCCGAAGAACACCATCCCAACCGTGAAGCACGGGGGTGGCAGCATCATGTTTTAGGGGTGCTTTGCTGCAGGAGGGACCGGTGCACTTCACAAAATTGATGGCATCGTGAGGCAGGAAAATTATGTGGATATATTGAAGCAACATCTCAAGACATCAGTTAGGAAGTTAAAGCTTGGTCGCAAATGGGTCTTCCAAATGGACAATGACCCCAAGCATACTTCCAAAGTTGTGGCAAAATGGCTTAAGGACAACAAAGACAAGGTATTGGAGTGGCCATCACAAAGCCCTGACCTCAATCCTATAGAAAATTTGTGGGCAGAACTGAAAAAGCGTGTGCGAGCAATGAGGCCTACAAACCTGACTCAGTTACACCAGGTCTGTSAGGAGGAATGGGCCAAAATTCAAATTTATTGTGGGAAGCTTGTGGGAAGGCTACGTGGAACGTTTGACCCAAGTTAAACAATTTAAAGGCAATGCTACCAAATACTAATTGAGTGTTTGTAAACTTCTGACCCACTGGGAATGTGACGAAAGAAATAAACGCTGAAATAAATCATTCTCTCGACTATTATTCTGACATTTCACATTTAAAAAAAAGTGGTGATCCTAACTGACCTAAGACACGGAATTTTTACTAGGATTAAATGTCAGGAGTTGTGAAAAACGGAGTTTAAATGTATTTGGCTAAGGTGTATGTAAACTTCCGACTTCAACTGTATGTCACGTCTGATTGACGGCTGGCTGGATAGGGGCCCGTGGGGATCGCATCTAAATCGAGAAGAAAGAACTGAGGAGCACATGCCTCTTTCTCAGTGAAAGACGAGAGGATAGATTTTAGAGTGGCTGAGTAAAATAAGAGGGAGAGATAGAGAGGAGTATTTTCTTTGATTTTGGAGTGAGCCACTGAATGAGCATACGGGAATATTGTCCCAGGGGACTCATTCTTCCTGAGTGGACGTGAAGTGTTTACAGAGGAATAAATATACCCCTCGCTGGGGGACCACGGCGGCCAGCTGCTCCGAGTCAATTTTCCCCCAGAGATACTGATAGAGACGTACTGTTGCCTAGCCCTTCTCAGAGCCAGAGGGGAGTTCAGGCCTTGAGTCACGGGCCCCCCACCATTGGCCCTCAGTCATAGGGCCCATTGACAGGCCCCTACCTCACCTAACAGCTGCCCAGAATCAGATTTCTCTCTGAGAGGGCTTATATCAGCACTCCATACCTGCTTGTCTTTTTAGGAAAGTATGACTTTCCCAGTAGTGATAGACCTCTTATTCTTCAAGAAGCTGCTCTGAGTCAAGTTTCCCTCTACCCTTAAGGTACCCAACATACGTCCTCCACATCTCCAACTTCCTATACCTCCATATTCTTTGAATCCCATCTTCATCCCAACCATCATTTTCCTCAGCTCCTCCTTCTCACATGTCACATGACTGGTGACCTTTTAACCTGCTCCCGAGTCCAAATACCTATGGCATGCACACATACACACCTGTCTCTGTCCATCTGCACCTGTCAGCCATTTGCAAAGTTAACCCAACATGACAGGTAATGTAAACAAGCCACATCCATAGGGTAACATTAAATGCCTGTGGAATTTAGCCACCAGTCACTTACATTACATGCACACGTGTAACACATGCCACAAGCGCACACGCACGCACGCACGCACGCACGCACGCACGCACGCACGCACGCTTAACACGCACGCACGCACGCACGCTTAACATTAAACACTGTCTTTATGTTTCTCTTGAACATGAGGGATATTTCCCCCTCTTAACACTTTGCTTCAAATCCCTCCAAACACTCAACACTCTGCCACTTCACCTGGAGTGTCCGTGAGGTGTTTTCCACAAGTGACCCAGGTTACCCTTCTGCGCTGCCACTCAAGTGGTCTCAGTGGCCCCTGGCCATATCGTATTTGAAATCCAGATGTTTTTACACAGGGTTAGTGCATGTATGACAGTTAATTTTCAGGCTGTTTGGGCAGTGACATTTGGTCAGCACTTCTCTTCAGTAGCATTGGTATCACACAGAGCTGTCAGCACAGTAGAGGGAGCTCTGCTCAGGGCTTTGGATAGGACAGAGAGCCAATGTTGTTCAGTGGCGTCTACTCAACAGCCTGTCAACACTCTCCTTCACTCTTAGTCAACACACTGTATCAAAAATACATACAAGGACTTGGAGAATGTGGTTTGTCAGCTGGAATGGTTATCGGATAGTTGGATCAGATTTCTTTTCTGGCTTCCCAATTTGAGAGAACATGATTGATAAGTGAGAAGAACTAAACTGTTCTCTCTAATTTTTTTGCGTTTTCCTATTTTATCACTCTTATTCCTTCCCTCTCAGTAACTCGGTGAATAATTCCTCACAGGAGCTTAAGAACTGTGCCTACGGCCAAATGCTATTGTGTCTCCTACAGCAGTCAGGCATACTGTATTGAATTTATTTCTGTTTTATATTTACCCAGTGCCACCCTGGGGATGTATGTTCTGTAGAGCTTTTGTTTCAGGTTCCTGCACCTTAATATGCTTCTCTCCATGGTCACGGTGTTGTGTTTGATGTGGGTAGAACTATACCTATGTCCCTCTCACTGTTCCATACCTTAGGAGTACCTTTCAGACTCCAATTGTTCCTGTTCTTTAAGGCCGTGTCATCATGTGCCTCAGGAATCAATACATTCTCCAGACATATCTGTATGGTTGTGTATGGTCTCCTGCAGAAGGCCATACAAGTCATTCTGGACACAGAGGGAATACGAAAGAGATGGAATGAGGGAGCGAGACAAAGAGAAAGGGTCTCATCCCTTCCACTCAGAGAGGGAAGTCATTTGCGGCTGGTATCGTTCTGAGTCTCACTAATTCCTGGCTAACAGGTTCCTCCTCACAGCTTCCATGTRGGGTATTTCAGCAAGGATGGATGCCTGCAATTAACTTTAATCCCATTTCTGTGAGCTACAATCTGAAGCCAGGCTTTTTAAATGACCAGTCAGAGTTATATACCCCATGCACAAGGGAGGACTTAGTCGCATGAGTAATACTCCCTTCTGTTGATATTTGGAGTAAGTGTAAGATATGAAAGGTTTTTGTCTCTCAATAGAGACCTTTGCTTTTTATCTCTCTCTCACCAGTAACATAGGATTACTTCTATCTGTTCAGAATGACTGTTCGCCTCCCCTGTTGAGGCGCTCACCAAAAGTCTTCAGCCCTGCTCAGTGGATCAGCAGATAATTGAGCTGTCATCTCCTCAAGTCAAATACTAGGCAGGCCGACTGACTGTATGAAATTCATGCATGTCTCCACAGTGAGAGCATGTTGAATATCGAGACACAATATACTGAGTTGGAAGTCTGGAGTACTGACAGCAATTACAATGGAATCTAAGGTGTCAAATCCAAATGAATCCAGAATTGAACTGCCTGGCATTCTATACCAGACTGTTCCAGAGTCCTGTGAGAAAATGAAGACTACACAGAGTTGTGAAGGAGCCAGTAAAAAGCCTGTAATGGAGTCCATAATGTGTCGCAACTAAAAGCTGTGAATGTATCCCAGGGCTTTGTACTGGTTTATAGTCCAGTCTTCATGAAGCAGTAATAGGGTCTCTCCTCAGCTAATGTACAGCAGCCAGGTACTGAGGCACAGCTGTGTACAAACCGCCATAGTATAAAATCTACTGCAAGACTCAATTTACCCAATGATGAGTCTGTAATTGCATGGACCAAAATAGAAAGAGCTACAACTAGAATGTGTGATTATGTGATGAAAGCAGATCTAAGGAGTTCACCTTCATCATTTTCAGTGAAATCATTGTAAAATGGACACTATTTTGTGAATTCATAGGGATGGAGTCTTTCAGAAGGTGCTTTGTCTCATGCTTTGGGCAGTCTAGTCTGTCCTCCATGTTCTCTCATGGCATGTCTATCCACCGCCTGTTCAACTTAGTCAGAGCCCAGTCACTCGAGTCCTCCAATCACTCTGTCAGCAGCAGGAGTCGCACTGATGACATCTATTGGGGGTGAGAGGTACTTAGTGGGTAACCCCCTCTTCACTCCATCATCTTGGGCAAGCAATCAATCAGTGCAACAGGAGAGCCAAGATCTAAGACTAGCTCCTCAGATCACTTTTCACTGTTCTCCACAATGATGATTCATATTTTAGGGTTTTATGGCAAGATACGTTTTACTTCTCTCGTCTTGGATGTGGTGCTGACCCTAATCATCCTTATACTCCTGATTCCTGTGGTGCTCTATGTTGGCGTTTTTATTTGCAGATGTCTCTCTGTCTTTCTCGGTCTGCCTGCTGATGGCCAACCTACCGTAGAGGAAGGTAATTAATTAGTGCCTGGAGAGCAGAAATGAATTGCACTCCATCGCTCCCCAGGTCCTCTGCAGGGAAAACAGCAGACAGAGCCTGGCGTAAACTACATCCTGCGTGTGGTGTGTGCGCATGTGCGTGTGTGTGATTGTGTGTGTAGGACCATTTTGTGTAACTCTGTACCAGTACACTGAACTGGGGAGGCTGGGTGGAAAGGCTGACTGAGCTAATTAAACAATTATCCAGTCAGTGGTGACACAGCTTCCATGACACTGATAGACTGTGTACTAACATTTGTTTAGCTTTGCCAGTTACTCCCAGTCAAATGCCACTGGTGAAGAGTGCGTATAAGAAATTACATCCCCCATACCGTTGCAAGTCAGTGTGGGTGACATTTATAATACTGGAACTGTTGTATTTAGAGTGAAGACCAGGCTTTGCATGAACTCTAMAAGGTGTCGAAAGCGTTCCACAGGGATGCTGGCCCATGTTGACTCCAATGCTTCCCACAGTTGTGTCAAATTGGCTGGATGTCCTTTGGGTGGTGGACCATTCTTGATACACACAGGAAACTGTTGAGGATGAAAAATCCAACAGAGTTGCAGTTCTTGACACACTCAAACCGGTGCGCCTGGCATCTACTACCATACCCCGTGCAAAGGCACTTCAATCTTTTGTCTTGCCCATTCACCCTCTGAATGGCACACATACACAAGTCATGTCTCAATTGTCTCAAGGCTTAAAAATCCTTCTTTAACCTGTCTCCTCCCCTTCATCTACACTGATTTGAAGTGGATTTAACAAGTGACATCAATAAGGTATCATAGCTTTCACCTGGATTCACCTGGTCAGTCTGTCAGTCTAAGGCACTTCAATCTTTTGTCGTGCCCATTCACCCTATGAATGGCACGCACAGTGACGTGTATTCATGGGTGCCAAGGGATGCCAGGCTTCCCCAAAAATGTTCCAAGAAAAAAACATAAAATAATGTGTCTTTCGTCTCTCTATGGTTCATAATTTTCCTTCAATGCGCAAGAGGCTGAATGTAACTCACCGGAGAAAGCATCTGAGCGATCGAAACTGCGCCCCTCTGTCTCTGAATGTGTAGGTCATCTATCTGATTCGGTCTTGTCAAAAATAGTATGATATTGTTGCCGCTCATAGCATTGAATGCAAGGGAAGCCAGCGAGCATTTGGCCTCTTTTAATATAYATTTTTTTATACAATAATAGCCAATCAGCGTTGAGCTAAACAGAGTGAGCTCAACTGTGAATCGTCTTGGCACACCCCCCAAAAAAGTGTCAAGGGAACCCAGTTTAGATTTGACTTTACACCAATTGACAGAATTTAAAAAAAAAGTGTTGCATCTAGTTGTGTTGTTGTCCTCTGGTGGCWATCTAGCTATCTAGCAAAAATTGTCCCTTTCCAAATTAGCCATGGATGGAGATAGGGATTTGGACTTGTGGTTTTACTTAATTCTCCGTACTGGCCAATGATTATAACAGCGATTCTAATCCAACCATAAATTCTGGCCTGAGAGGACGGAAGCTCAATATGTAGCTAGATGTAGTAAGCTAATGTTAACGAATAGTTGCCCATGGAGGAARTTAGGCTCGCGAGCAAGCATTTTAGCCAAGTATCCTAGGACAACAAAAACTAGAAGTGGGTACTGTATGACAGAGTCATAGACCGTTTAGGCAACATGAAAGAAAGGAGGATGGCATTGGTGCTTCTCTACTTACACACACACGCTCACACACGCACAGTCTTGTATAAATTCACTGGGACACACACACAATTCAGTCCCATTCAAAATCCTATTTTCCCTAACCCTTACCCTAACCTTAACCCTAACCTTAMTCCGAAAACCGAACACTAAACCTAACCCTAGCTCCTAACCMTAATACTAWTTCTAACCTTAACCCTAAAACCTCTAGAAATAGCATTTTACCTTGTGGGGACTAACAAAATGTCCCAAGTTGGTAAAATGTTTGTTTGTTTACTATTCTTGTGGTGACTTCTGATCCCTACAAGTATAGTTACACACACAGAAATCAGTAGCATGGACAGCCACATGATATTTAGCTATTTAGTTGATTGGACTAAATTGTTTTTGGAATCATTTAGTTGTCACTGTATTAGACTAAGCATAGGTGATTTGATGATGTTGAAGTTGAAATGGTGCTGGAATAGTGGAGGCAGCTTCTGGTTTCTTTGCAACTTGCARTAACTCTCCGGTGTTCTAAGTCAAAAATTGTTTATTGAAAAAGTCGGAAACATTAACTTCATTGACCATGCTGTAGGTCTTGTAACTGTTTGTTACATGCAATATGCTTTGTGGACTTCACTGGATAGAGGTGGCTCTCTGGTTTTGTGATGAAACAAAGATGTGGTTGAATTTATTCTGCCACTGTGTCTTCTTATTGTTTCTGCCTTACACAGAACCCAAACCGAAAAATATTAAACATTTATGGCAATTTAGCTAGCTAGCTTGCACTTGCTAGCTAAATTGCCATAAATGTTTAATATTTTTCGACCTGTCCCCAAATTAATGTAATTGGTTCAGAGTTTGTTTTGATATTTTAACCTGCGTGCCGTGATCGCGTTTGGTGTGGGGGGMCAAAATAAATGTATGCACAATGGCGCATGTATGCACAATGGCGCATTTAGCTAGCTTGCTGTTGCTAGGTAATTTGTCCTGGGATTTAAACATTGAGTTGTTATTTTACCTGAAATGCACAAGGTCCTCTACTCTGACAATTAATCCACACATAAAACAGTCAACYGAATCGTTTCTAGTCATCTCTCCTCCTAGGCTTTTTCTTCTCTTGACTTTATATTGYGATTGGCAACTTTCATAAATTAGGTGCATTACCGCCACTGACCTCRTTCGTCTTTCAGTCACCCACGTGGGTRTAACCAATRAGGAGATGGCACGTGGGTACCTGCTTCTATAAACCAATGAGGAGATGGGACTTGCAGCTAGATCTSCGTCACAAGTAGAACTGACTTCTATTTTATTCCTTGGCAATGCAGATGCTCGTTGGCGTGCGCGAACAGTGTGGGTGCAATAATTGAATAATATAGATTTATAAATGTATTTTGCAACGCTCGCACACGTGACGCGAGCGGTGTAGTCAGCCTGTTAGGCCTATATACAGGATCACGGTGGCAAGGCATACGTTTTTACTAACAGGTTAAAGAGCAAACAATGCAATTATCACAGCACATGCTGTAGGTTATAATATAGCTTTTTTCCCCTGGCTTGTCTTCCCCAGTGAATTTCCCCATGCACCGCTACTGGGCACATGTACACAATCCAGGCTTAAAATCCTTCTTTAACCTGTCTCCTCCCCTTCATCTACACTGATTGAAGTGGATTTAACAAGTGACATCAATAAGGSATCATGTTTTGTGTACTCGGTGTATGTATATATTACGGTGACCGCGGCCATTTGGCTGACCAATTACCATCATCCAAAATCCCATGACCATCACGGGCATAATTGAGTTGTTTAAACCATTTGTATCGATTGCGAGTGTCTGGGGCTATACAGTCGCAGCTTGTACGTGGGGTGAGACACTGTGTGTATACTTTCACATTTCCCCTTCATGATCAATGCCTGTACCCCTCTGTGTTTGAATTGCACAAATCCATACTCTTGTGTGTTCCTATTGGGGGAAAATAAGGTTATGATTGGCAGGGCATAAAGAGCGCTCTCTAGAGACCTTCAGTTCCGAAATGAACCTTGGGCTTTTCACCCGATATGCATAAAAATAATAATATAGAGACCCGTTCCAAATGGACCCGATGACAACTAGACCCGTTCAGTATATAGATCTGGTCGGATCCAGACTCGATCCGAGTGAGGGAAGCAGCAGAAAAGGCAATCTTTAAGATACTTTATTAACTGTAGCTGATAAAACGTGAGGTAGAGAGGGTGCTGCTCTGTGTGTAGGCTACTGTGAGTGAGTGAGTGACATGGGGAGCAGGGAGGAGGGGGGGAGAGATGAGAGACAGCAACCAATCAAGCCGACTCACGCTATAGTATAATAACAGCTGCCATAGCTAGGTTATTTATCATCCAGGTTATTTATCATCCAATATATATACATAGTGCCTGTCTTGACTGCATCAAACTCAGGTAGCCTAGTGGTTAGAGCGTTGGGCCAGTAACCGAAAGGTTGCTAGATTGAACCCCCGAGCTGACAAAGTTCAAATCTGTCGTTCTGCCCCTGAACAAGGCAGTTAACCCACTGTTCCTAGTTTGTCATTGTAAATAAGAATTTGTTCTTAACTGACTTGCCTAGTTAAATAAAGGTTTTCTTTTTAAATGTGAGAAGCTAGCTAGCTAGTCTAATTGAGGCTGCATGTGCTTTCTTGTTCTACACAGTTGCAAACAACAACAACTCCATTCAGAACATTAAGTAGCGGCCTACCTGTTAGCTCTTGGTCGTTGTAGCTATCCGTTTAACTTTTAATTCTGTAATTTTAATTCCATCTTCCATTGATTAGATATATCCTAACTTTTCCATACATGGAGATTGTAGCCTATTGCCGCATTGATGATTTATGATCGGCCAACAACAAGCTACACGCGCCACTCTCGTGAAAAGCAAAAGCAGCAGCATAAATTATACAATTTCTCTCTCTCTCTCTCTCACTCTCTCACTCTCTCACTCTCTCACTCTCTCACTCTCTCACTCTCTCTCTATACACACTGCAGCAGTCTCGTTTGGATCAGATACATTACACATACCCAAGACCCGTGACATTATTTAGAATTCTGGATCCAGACCCGCTCGGGTCTTGGGTATTTCGGATACAGGTGGATCCGTGAAGACCTCTAGCACTCTCGCCTACAGTCTGTCTAAAGAAACCCCATTTCTGCCCTGAATCCATGGGCAGTTTCCAAAAATAAACTGTTGATAAATCTATTGGGAAAATATGCTTTCAGATATAGTTGCACCTGTGATGTGTTGTTAAAGGGCAATTCCACCAYTTTTCAACCTCATATTCATCATCTCCAACACCATACCAGTGTCTACATACAGTACATGACCAAAAGTATGTGGATACCATGAAATACAGCCTCAGACCATTTGTCCTCGTCCACTAAACTTTATAGTTAGCACTATGCATTGGGGCAGGTAGCGTTCTCCTGGCATCCGCCAAACCCAGATTTGTTTGTTKGACTGCCAGATGGTGAAGCGTGATTCATCACTCCAGAGAACACGTTTCCACTGTTCCAGAATCCGAAGCTTTATACCACTCCAGCCAACTCTTGCCATTGCGCTGGTGATCTTAGGCTTGTGTGCGGCTGCTCGGCCATGGAAACCCATTTCATGAAGCTCCTGACAAACAGTTATTGTGCTGACGTTGCTGCCAGAGGCAGTTTGGAACTCGGTAGTGAGTGTTGCAACCGAGGACAGACGATTTTTACACGCTACGCACTTCAGCACTCTGCGGTCCAGTTCTGTGAGCTTGTGTGGACTACCACTTCGCGGCTGAGCCGTTGTTGCTCCTAGAYATTTCCACTTCACAATAACAGCACTTACAGTTAAGCGGGGCAGCTCTAGMAGGGCAGAAATTTGATGAACTGACTTGTTGGAAAGGTGGCATCCTATGACGGTGCCACGTTGAAAGTCACTGAGCTCTTCAGTAAGGCCATTCTACTGACAATTTTTGTCTATGGAGATTACATGCCTGTGTGCTCAATTTTATACACCGGTCAGCAATGGGTGTGGCTGAAATAGCTGAATCCATTAATTTGAAGGGGTGTCCACATACTTCTGTATATATAGTGTATGTGGAAACGACTCGTTTCTATGATCTGTGGTTAAAAAAAGAAGCAGAAACGTCCTAAAMAATACTTATCTGTGACATCACACGGTAGTATTAAAAGAACCTTCAACAAGTTTCTAGCCAGAGGGAGGGTATTTTCTTGCTCTCCACGTCACCGCAAATGTCATAGTGTTTGAAAATCGCTGTTTTTAAAATGTTTTAACTTTTGGTGATGCCATCGGCTAGAACTTTTTAACTTCATAAATAATTTTTTATAGATAGAAACAGTTTTACGTAAAGATTTGAACTCAGTAAGTGAGGACAATGGCCAACCGTCGCTGAACAAAGTTATTGATATTGTATTCATATTAGCCGCAGTGTTTCAGTGGGTCAGGCTATTGAATTATGAACTCTACTATTGACTAAATTGTCATGTTGTACAGCAACGTGCATTGATTGTCCATTCTATAAATACTTTGGCCAAACATACAAGGCCAGAGATCATTCTATGCTCTCTCTATTGCCATCTCTCTTTTTCCTATTTTAAGCTCCATAGTGGCTAAGGTTGTGGTTGTATTTGTATTAAGAGATGATCATCTGGACCATTAGATCCGCCACAGTAGCTGGCCATTTTGGCCAACCATAACAAGTACAGTGTGTCATAGAAGGGTGTTATGTCTGTGCAATATGTTTATCACACTATTACCGAACCTGTACAAGTTTTGAACCTTTCCTGATAAATGTCTTTACTTTGAACATCCAACCTTGCAACTTTTTTGAAGGCACTCAAATCTGAGGAGACATACTGTACATAATAAAAAAATTATGCACAAAAAAATCTTCAGATCTTGTATAAAGGAATGCCAGATATAGCTATACTTGAAACATTGCTCCATCCTGACAGGTATGTCCAAGAATAATCACTGTATGATCACCTTGTTGTGATTAAAAGTGACGGTACTTTCATGGTGTAACATGTCATCCAGAGAAGCTTGGCTAAGAACGCCTACAAATACATTTGGGTCAATTCTAAAAATAGATCCATGGGCACACGACTTTTCATGTGTGAATTTTTCCTACACAGCATTCACAGKGTAGCCTAGCTTTGGGACACAACATCAGGAGTCTGTGTATTGGTTGGACTCCTGATGTTGTGCATCATTCTGGTGGCTGGCGATGGAAAATAACCCWACAACAATATAGCCGGCTTCAGCCCAAAAACTTTTCCTGTCAACAAACGCATATGTAGAACCTCTAGGAACTCAACATACCAGATGTAAAGTCAAATGTGACTCTCGCTATCAAATAAACATATSAAATAAACACTGTGGCCCTCATGTGAGGTGTGTGATCTAATGGCAGCCCGCTGTCTAACTCAACAGGAATACGGTGCTGTTCAGACAAAAGTTGGATTCAGATGTTTATTTGATAGCGAGGGACACGTTTCACTTTACATCTGGTTAGTAGAATTCCTAGAGATTCTGCATATGCCTTCTACAAACTGATGCTGTCACTAAGATCACACTCAATGAGCTGTATAGGGCCATAAGCAAAAAAGAAAATGCTCATCCAGAAGCTGCGCTCTTAGTGGCCGGTGATTTTAATGCAGGAAAACTGAAATCTGTTTTACATCATTTCTACCAGCATTTCACCTGTGCAACTAGAGGGGGGAAAAATCTAGATCCCCTTTACTCCACACACAGAGACACATACAAAGCTCTCCCTCACCCTCCATTCAGCAAATCTGACCATAACTCTATCCTCTTGATTCCTGCTTACAAGCAAAAACTCAAACAGTAAGTACCAGTGATGCGCTCTATACGGAAGTTGTCCCATGAAGCGGATGCTAAGCTATCGGACTGTTTCGCTAGCACAAACTGGAATATGTTCCGTGATTCATCTGATGGCATTGAGGAGTTTACCACATCAGTCACCAACTTCATTAATAAGTGCATCGACGACATCGTCCCKACTGTGACCGTACTGTACGTACATATCCCAACCAGAAGCCATGGATTACAGGCAACATCCACACTGAGCTAAAGGCTAGAGCTGCAGCTTTCACGGAGTGGGACAATRGTCCGGACACTTCCAGAAATATTTCTATGCCCTCCGATGAACCATCTGTAACAGGAAAAGTGTCAATACAGGACTAAGATTGAATCCTAAGACACCGGCTCTGATGCTCATCGGATGTGGCAGGGCTTGCAAACTATTACAGATTACAAAGGGAAACCCGGCCGAGAGCTGCCCAGTGATGCGAGCCTACCAGACGAGCTAAATGGCTTTTATGCTTGCTTCGAGGCAAGCAACACTGAACCATGCATGAGAGCACCAGCTGTTCCGGATGACTGTGTGATCACGCTCTCCGTAGCCGATGTTAGTAAGACCTTTAAACAGACCTTTAAACATTCACAAGGCCGCAGGTCCAGACGAATTACCAAGACATGTACTCAGAGCATGCTCTGACTAGCTGGCAAGTGTCTTCACTGACATTTTCAACCTCTCCCTGACCCAGTCTGTAATACCTACATGTTTCAAGCAAACCACCTTAGGCCCTGTGCCCAAGAACACCAAGGTAACCTGTCTAAATGACTACCGCCACGTAGCTCATCACTAAGCTAAGAACTCTTGGATTAAACACCTCCCTCTGCAACTTGATCCTAGATTTCCTGATGGGCCGCTCCCAGGTGGTGAGGGTAGGCAACTACAACCGCCACAACGCCAACACCATCATTAAGTTTTCCAACGACACTAATGGTGGTGGCCCGATGAGACGTCCTGGCACCTCAATACCAGGTCTCTGGCCTCCTCCCTATAGGCTAACAACGTCTCCCTCAATRTGGGCAAGACAAAGGAGCTGATCATGGACTACAGGAAACGAAGGGCTGAACATGCCCCCATTCACATCGAAGGTGCTGTAGTGGAGCAGGTCGAAAGCTTCTAGTTCCTTGGTGTACACATCACTAAGGACCTATCATGGTCCAAACACACCAACACAGYCGTGAAGAGTGCACRACAACATTTCTTCCCCCTCAGGTGGCTGAAAAGATTTGGTATGAGCCTTCAGATTCTCAAAAAGTTCTACAGCTGCACCATTGAGAGCATCTTGACTGGCTGCATCACTGCTTGGTATGGTAACTTCTTTGCATCCAACCGCTAGGCGCTAAAGAGGGTAGTGCGTACGGCACAGTACATCACTCGGGCCGAACTCCCTGCCATCCAAAACCTCTATACCACACGGTGTCAGAGGAAGGGCCAAATAATTGTCAAAGACTCCAGCCACCGAAGTCATAGACTGTTCACTTTGCTACCGCACAGCAAGCGGTACCAGAACGCCAAGTCTGGAACCAAAACAGCTTCGACCCCCAAGCCATAAGACATATTTATTTATTGTTTTTCTTTATGCTGACTCACTTGCACTGGCTCTATGCACACTCACTTGACTCTACCCACGCACGCACTCACACACACTACACTGCCACTCCAACACACACACACACACACACACACACACACACACACACACACACACACACACACACACACACACACACACACATAAGCTCTCACACAAATCACACACACACACACACACACACACACACACACCACACACACACACACACACCACACACACACATTGCATATTTGCGCCACACACTCACACATAGACACATTTTCACACTCTTCCCAGATGCTGCTGCTACTCTGTTTATTATCCTGATTGCCTAGACACTTAACCCTACCTTCATGTACGTATTGTATTATCTCAATTACCTCACTTACCTCATACCCCTGCAAATTGACTCAGTACTGGTACTTGTACTTGTATTTAGCCCCGTTATAGTTACTATCTCCTTTTTTTATTTAGCAAATATTTTTCAAAGTTTTTAACTCTGCATTGTTGGTTAGGGGCTCGTAAATAAGCAGTTCACTGTAAAGTCTACACTTGTTGTATTCGGCGCATGTGACCAATAAAATTTGATTTGACAATAACAACATAGGATATTAAAASAGATAAATATGTAGGAATGACCAGTGTCATAAAAATCATCTTGAAATCGGTTGTCCTGCCATACAACTGCTTTTTCTGTCAAATGTGTCCTAGCTCATTTTGTGATGTTGCATTGTGGAATTCATATACATTGTATTGCATTACTTACTAGTTGGTAGAGGGATGTTTTAAGTAGTTTTATAGAGTAGGAATACATGATGTTGTGATACTGTTCTGTGGTATTGTTGTTGGCTCATGATGTTGCTGTGTCATAATGTAATAAAGTAAGGTGTTACTCTGGTTTAGTGAAACTGTGTGATGCCATTATGCCACAAAATGAACTTGTAATCTTAAAGGTGCTACAATACCGACCTCTGAGAATACCTATCCCCCGGTATTGGTTGCTGAATAAGTGTGCCATCATTGGAAAGCACAGCTGGCACACTGCTGGGAAATGCAATGGATTTACTTCAACACTGAACACAGATGTTAACGTGTTCTGGCTCATTGCGTTCTCGTCACCCTCCCTCGCCTAACTGCAGAGGAGAGGTAGTGTGACTGGTGTGGCTTTTTCTATGGGTCTCTGTAAAGATACAGTAGGCTCGGCATGGCTCCTTTCGTGCTAAACCCCCAGAACGCTTGGCTGACTGATTGGGCAACTGGCTAGCGCTGTTCTGGAGGCTTCTGTTGTCTCCTATCCCAGGGGTTTTTACTAGGCCTGCAGCAGCTTCACATGGTGAATGACAAACAGATGCCAGGTACAGGCTARGGATGCATTGCTTCACAGGACATGCTAATCAAAATGGCTATTTCCATTCTGTTTTGCCCCCGCCTAAGCTAACAGCAAATGACTTAAACATGAAAATACAGCTAGGCCCACACACCCTTGTTCCCACAGAAACATCCTGCTGTTACATGTTCTGTAGCTGGTCTTGGAGTGTCCTTTCTACAACATCTATCCTGGGTGTCACTCTAAAGAGCCTATACTTCCATGCAAAAATCTGAGATTTTCTGTCTGATGATCTACTAAGACTGAGGAAGCACTAAYAGGATTAATGTGAGGCTTTGAGCTCTGTGGGAGTGAAAGGCAGACAGGCACCCTGTGGTTGGTCCTGGCCCTGGACTTGCTCTCATCTCCTCTGCCCTGCTCTCCTCTGCTGACTACAGAGAACACCCTCCACAGGCACTGACCTCAGTGGGCTCAACACTTATTCTGCCAGCCAGTGGTCAGTGTCTCAATGGGTCTATGATGAACTGTAACCCTGAAAGAACCCACAACCACAATACAGTTATTGTATAGCATTATGGGTAYTGCATTGAGACTAGGAATAAGTAGCTGTATACAGAGAAATAAAGAAATATTAAAAATACAGTATGGCTTTACCCTGACCAGTTTGCTGATGAGTGGGAAGGTATCAGTGATTTATATTTACACTATATGACTGATAGAGGTGCTGTGTTGAAGCCACTGTGCCTCCAMCTTGGCACTCCCTCATCGTCATAAAAAATATTTTGGAAGYTATAGAAACAGACACCTTAATGCATACTTCTAAATTGTATTATATGAGCTAAACATACAAATACATTCAGTTGAAATATTTACATTTTTCCTTCAAGTAATTTTTTTTTTAGAGATGACTAATGTTACAGACCCCACTACACCACTACAAAAAATACTTAAATTCATGTAATTTTGTCCTTGAAAAATGTAATTGAAATACTGTAGAATTCCATTCATTYCTATGGAGGACTGCTCCTACTGGCGAGTGCCAATATGGCCGTCCAGTGGCTCCAAAGCCTCTCAATGGCCAATACATAGCATCATAAATCCACGGTTTATATACATCATTGGAGGGGATGGGTTGAGAGCACTTGTAGGAAGGTGAGTTGGGGTGAGGGCAATTGTTTTGTTTTGCATTCTGCATGGTTGATTTGTTGGCAGTTGATTGGACCAGACCCTCTCTCTGCTGTTATCGACTGATGATTTACCCATGCTGCTGAAAAACATCACAAAGAGATCAGTGTCAATGCTTTTGGAAAATCGAAAAATAGTCACATCTGAAAAATATATATAAATTGTTGTGGTGAAATGACACCAATAGACCAAAATGTGGTGTTTTGTGGCTCTGTGAGCTGTGTTAGTTGTTGTTGCATTTGAACCCCTCTGCCTTCAAGCCAGGTGTGGCTGTTGGCACGCACCGGTGTTTGTATACCTGCTGATGCTTTATCACGGACGTGATCAATATTTCCTGGGCCATCAATATTTAATACACTCCTCTGCAGAAATCACCCACCATTACCTATTGATCAGTCACAGCCCAGACTGTGAAAACAACACTCTTCCAAGGGCAGCAGTTTGCACAGAGAATGGTGCTAACTGAAAGTCCACAGAGAATGGTTTGTATATACTGTACCATACCTCTTATCCCAAACAAAAGTGTTGGTTATCTCCCACTTTTCCTCCAAGAGTGTCTAGAGTGTGGCCTCTCTTCAGACCCAGAGCCTGTTAGAAGTGGAGAGGTGATGGATCACCCTATGTCTCTGAGTCAGAGTTTGACAGTAGTGAAATGTGTAGAGAAGGTGTCATCCAGTAGGAACTGTCAAACATTGGTCTGATTCTGTCTGGACCATTGGTAAAGGGCTGATATACATTTCCAGTAATGAGACATTGAAGCTTTAGCTCATAACAATGGTTTTCAATGGACTGAGAAGAAAAATGTGCATTACGCAAAAAGTGATGGCGTGAGGTGTTTCACTGTAACAGGTGTTTTCATTACATTGGTAGTAGCAGACATGTGTATTACATTTCTTGCTCTTTGTCTCCTCAACAGAGACAGTGATGGACACACGGACGGCCACAGCGGAGCTGGGTTGGATAGCTTATCCTGCCTCTGGGGTAAGACCACTCCTCATCTAGACCTCATTTAAACACTCACCAACCATCCTCTCCTTCCCTCTCATTGACATCTAAACTTTTCCACAATCTCAAAAAGCTTCCCTGAAAGTTGAGTGGTAGAGTGTATTGTTGATGCCACAGTGAGATTAATGGCCAAAGAAAGTGTTCAGATACCCATAGTATGCTCCCAGAGCCTAACAACACACTCACCAGCTAACGAGCTCACTTCATTCTGCTGCCCCATGACTGACTGGCTCACAGACAGCCATCTCTGGGAGATGTAGTGATTTGTGACCATGTTCTTCTTCCTCTTATAAACATATTTGTCATTCATAGGCGCTGGCTGGCAGATTGGTTCTGAGCTGTAGTTTTCTGAGCCACGTTAAGTGGAAAGACAGAATGTGCATCCCCTGTGTCTCATGCAATCAGGAGAAATAATGTATTGCACTGTCAGTGTGTGTACCCCTAGGGAATACTTTAGTTTGAGCACACTTAGATTCCAATTTCAAGCCTGCCAACAGCTTAATTAAAACACTTATATCTCGTTCTGAACAATTAAGTTCTACTTATGTGCTACAATAAGTGAAACATTAAACACCAGAATTGGCCAAATCCAGATGAGGAAAATAAATGCCAGAGGTCCTTGTTTGCATGAACAGTTGTGAGAGCTTTAACGTGTCATTATTTACACACAAGATTAGATTCTGTTGAATGTATGTTCATGCCATTAAGATTCATTACAATTCACAAGACAATGCCATATTCATATTGACAGATTGACATTGATAGTGATTTAAAAAAGTTCAAACATAAAAAGTCTCGTACTTCGATGATTACAGAAACCCATTTAGTTTTTTTTTCTTTTAGATAAAAAGTTTTCAACCAATGTGTTTTACAAAATGGAAAATTTATAATTTTCTGCCAAATGAGACACATTTAGGCCCTTAAGGTTTGGTGTTTATGGTAATATGATTAAAGAGATGAATTTAAATGAATGTAGATTATATGCAGCAATGTTTTAATCTATTGCAATTGTGCATGGTTTCAGGCTGCCCTCTGTCAATGAGTCATTTGTAAATAATGAGTCATTCTCTGAAAGCTGCCACAGGTCTTAGTCATGACCACAATTATTTCATTAGGATATTATGTTCATTTGACAGGCAGAAAATGGCATTAGAAATATGACTGGAAACTCTGCCAACTATACTGTCAACAGAAAGAGAATATATAATAATGAGGTTCTAAGAAATGGTTGAATGTGGGGTTGAATGTAGAATATGTACATGCAGAATGTATATTTAACAGATAGGTCCACACTGTTTGGCTCTGCATTAGCTTTGGTCCTGCTGCAACCAGCACCTTGGATACAGACAAGCACTGTCTTTCTGTGCATTGATGACAAAATATATTTGACATTACAATGACACAGTGTTTAGAAATGGTCCCTCTCTGTTTTTAACAGGAAAAAAATGTTTTTCTATAGTCACTTACTCATATGGACACTGAGTCACTATCAATAACAGAGGGAGATGAGGAGATAGCAAGGGCTTTCATAACCAAGAAAATGGAGGGTCAGTGATGTTTCCTCCTTTAGATAGATAGTGTGTGGTGAAACATAGGCAAGTTCCCGGAGCAAGATGCTCTACTACAGTAAACGTTTAGTGGGTCAGAGAGAAACAATGAATAGAGCTGGGTTTTGGTGGAGAGGTTCAGATTCTTCTAGCCATGTATGTGAAGCTGAGACTCGCAAGGGTCATAGTTAATTTGCTAGTTTGAGAGAGAAAATTGTGCATCGCCCCAAATGGTTATAATTTAATACTCACCCATGTTATAGTTGTTAAAAATCAACATGGTTGAGCTATGGAAGACATGCCAAAGTATCTGATCATGTTTAATGCAAAACTGGTCCTTCAGTGCAAATAAAACTCCATCTTGACCATTAATTAACCTTTTGCTGAGTTTCTATTTGATTGCATACCATAAATGACTCCTGGTTGTCTGATGATGCTATTACTGTAAATTGCTACAGAGCTGGAGTCAGATTTCTCATTTCAAATTGAGAGAGCCTATTCATTTCATGATGGCTTGTCATTGTAATTTAATTGTACACTTCTTGGCAATCACAGCAACATTATGAATCATTCAGTTCAAAGGAGAACACTCCCACATACATACATCTCTCACGAAGGGAAAAGTCTCCTGTTAATGTCTACATGAGTAAAAGAGACACGTTAAGATAATAGTATACAGTGCATTCGGAAAGTATTCAGACTCCTTGACTTTTTCCACATTTTCTTACGTTACAGCCTTATTCTAAAATGTTTTTTGTAAAATAAATCCTCATAAATCTACACACAATACCCCATAATGACAAAGCGATTACAGGTTTTAAGAAGTTTTAGCAAATGTATAAAAAAAAAAACAGATACCTTATTTACATAAGTATTCAGACCCTTTGCTATGAGATTCGAAATTGAGCTCAGGTGCATCCTGTTTCCATTGGTCATCCTTGAGATGTTTCTACAACTTGATTGGAGACCACCTGTGGTAAATTCAATTTATTGGACATGATTTGGAAAGGCACACACCTGTTTATATAAGATACCACAGTTGACAGTGCATGTCAGAGCAAAAACCAATCCATAAGGTCAAGGGATTTGTCCGTAGAGCTCCAAGACAGGATTGTGTCGAGGCACCTAAAGTTTGCCAAATGGCACCTAAAGGAATCTCAGACCATGACAAACAAGATACTCTGGTATGATGAAACCAAGATTGAACTCTTTGGCTTGAATGCCAAGCGTCACGTCTGGAGGAAACCTGGCACTATCCCTACAGGGAAGCATAGTGGTGGCAGCATCATGTTGTGAGGATGTTTTTCAGCGTCAGGGACTGGGAGACTAGTCAGGATCGAGGGGAAGATGAATGGAGCAAAGTACAGAGAGATCCCAGATGAAAACCTGTTCCAGACCACTCAGGACCTCAGACTGGGGCGAAGGTTCCCCTTCCAACATGACAACGACCCTAAGCACACAGCCAAGACAACGCGGGAGTGGCTTCGGGACAAGTCTCTGAATGTCCTTGAGCGGCCCAGCCAGAGACCGGATTTGAACCCGATCTAACATATCTGGAGAGACCTGAAAATAGCTGTGCAGCGATGCTCCCCATCCAACCTGACAGAGCTTGAAAAGATCTGCAGAGAAGAATGGGAGAAACTCCCCAAATGCAGGTGTGCCAAGCTTGTAGCATCATACCCAAGAAGACTATGCTGTAATCACTGCCAAAGCTGCTTCAACAAAGAGTAAAGGATCTGAACACTTATGCAAATGTAACATTTCAGTAAAACAAAATATATATTGCAAAAATTTCGAAAAACGTCTTTTTTCTTTGTCATTGTGGGGTATTGTGTGTAGATTGACGAGGGGGAAAAAATATTTAATTCATTTTAGAATAAGGCTGTAACGTAACAAAATTTGGAAAAAGTCAAAGGGTTTGAATACTTTACGAATGCACCGTATCCCAATACTACATATACAGTATGTAGCCTGCAATTGTGCTCCATATTTATTTTATCTGAGGTTATATTTTTCTTTGGCAAATAGATCACAAAAGAGAGCAGAGAATGGAGTGATATGGAGTGATAGGCTATTATGGTATGATAGGCAGGATCCTATCCGTGCCAAGTTGGATATTAAATCATTATCTTTTCTTTTTTCCATAGGCACCTAAGCTCACACTGTAACAGCAGTATATTGTTGTATGCGGAGGTCAGTGTGAGTGCAGGTGAGGAGGGGTAATCTAATGGAAAATCACCTTAAAGTATGCTTGTGTGAGAGAATACTTTAGGAGCAGGAGGCATTGGGGGAAGAGGGGATAGGGGGAGGGGGTTCACAGTGGATATCACACAGATGGTACATGGGCACTCAGCTGCACTGAAAGTCCAGGTGTGGAGTTGTTCAGAGGGCAGGTGGTGGTTGTGGTGGTCATGGGTTAAGGGAGGGCATCACTGATCTTTATGTAGATGCTCATTGGTGTATCATGACTGAAATATATCAAACCGTTTGGGGTTTTCAGTGGAAGAAGATCATATGAGAGGCTGAATTAGGCCCAGTACATTCTCCTGGTCAGGGCAAGGCTCTGAAGACAACAGATATCTTGGGGTTACTTGGGTACACAGTCTTTTCTCTGATTGTAACGATCGTCTAATGGAGGAGACCAAAACGCAGCGTGGTAAATGTTCATTTTATAATTTAATTCAAAACTGAACACTAAACAAAATAACAGCGAGAGGGAACGAAAACGAAACAGTTCGGTTAGGTGAAGACACACAAAACAACTACCCACAAACACAGGTGGGAAAAGGCTACCTAAGTATGGTTCTCAATCAGAGACAACGATAGACAGCTGCCTCTGATTGAGAACCACACCCGGCCAAACACATAGAACTAGACAACATAGAACCCAACATAGAATGCCCACCCCAACTCACGCCCTGACCAACCAAAATAGAGACATAAAAAAGGATCTCTAGGTCAGGGCGTGACAGTGATCCTTAATGGGCTGTTCCACATGGAGTCAGAGGCCTGCTGCTATTCTCATCCTCCCCTTCCAGAAACAATGAATATCTGACAGATAATCCCTGCCCATTCATCCTCATGGAAATACTGGACTGCTCATGCACCTGTTTAATTTACTATGGAGGAAATGAACTGGAAATTACGAAATTGAGAAGCTGTGTAAGTATGTGTGTTCGCACGCGCGCTTATACTCATCCATGCGTGCGCAGGTACCTGTCCACGTGCATACGGGCTTGTTGGGTGTGTACGGGATGTACAGAGATTTGGGTGAGTGTGAGAAAGGAGTGGGAACAGAGGAGACCGCCTGTGGAGAGCCAGTATCATCCCTTCATCATCCCTCCATCCTCTGATCCACCGGGAGGGCTCCCTATGGAGTCAGAGTGTATCCCTCGCTCACATTCCCACCACACTCTCCTCCTCTGCACCTAGCTCTTCTTATGAAGTCTGCTCTCTGCCTCCCCAAAAACATGCCCAACATGGATGTTGATCATTACATGTTTAACCTGTTGACGTGTAATAAAATCAGAAGTTAGATATGACAGAACTTCCAGCCTCTTGCTTACGTTACACAAACATTTAGAGCCTGGTTTTACTTTAGTCAAGAACCCATTGTAATTGTATCTAATATATTCTACCACTACATACATAATATACACTGAGTGTACACCTTCTACCCCCAAGCCATAAGACACCTGAACATCTAATCAAGCGGCTACCCAGACTATTTGTATTGCCCCCCCCATCTTTTACACTGCTGCTACTCTCTGTTGTTATCATCTATTCATAGTCACTTTAATAACTCTACCTACATGTACATATTACCTCAATTACCTCGACTAAACGGTGCCCCCGCACATTGACTCTGTACCGGTACTCCCTGTATATAGTCTCGCTATTATTATTTTACTGCTGCTCTTTAGTTACTTGTTACTTTTATTTCTTATTCTTATTCGTATTTTTTTTTATATATATACACTACCGTTCAAAAGTTTGGAGTCACTTAGAAATGTCCTTGTTTTCCATGAAAAAATACATAACGTGAGTTGCAAAATGAATAGGAAATATAGTCAAGACGTTGACAAGGTTATAAATAATGATTTTTAATTGAAATAATAATTGTATCCTTCCAACTTTGCTTGTAATTGTGTCCTCCAATAATTGTGTTCTCCATTTGCAGCAATTACAGCCTTGCGGACCTTTGGCATTCTAGTTGTCAATTTGTTGAGGTATTCTGAAGAGATTGGCACTTCTTACGTACCATACGGTCAAGCTGCTCTCACAACAGCTCAATAGGGTTGAGATCCGGTGACTGTGCTGGCCACTCCATTATAGACAGAATACCAGCTGACTGCTTCTTCCCTAAATAGTTGTATAGTTTGGAGCTGTGCTTTGGGTCATTGTCCTGTTGTAGGAGGAAATTGGCTCCAATTAAGCACCGTCCACAGGGTAAGGCATGGCGTTGCAAAATGGAGTGATAGCCGTCTTTCTTCAAGATCCCTTTTACCCTGTACAAATCTCCCACTTTACCATCACCCCCAGACCATCACATTGCCTCGAACCATGCTAGACCTTGTACAAATCTCCCACTTTACCATCACCCCAGACCATCACATTGCCTCGAACCATGCTAGACCCTGTACAAATCTCCCACTTTACCATCACCCAAGACCATCACATTGCCTCGAACCATGCTAGACCCTGTACAAATCTCCCACTTTACCATCACCCCAGACCATCACATTGCCTCCACCATGCTAGACCCTGTACAAATTCTCCCCACTTTACCATCACCCCAGACCATCACATTGCCTCCACCATGCTAGACCCTGTACAAATCTCCCACTTTACCATCACCCCAGACCATCACATTGCCTCCACCATGCTAGACAAGCACTCCTCCAGCCTCTTTTCATTTTTTGTACATCTCATGAATGTTCTTCTTTTGTAATCCGACCACCTCAAACTTAGATTTGTCTGTCCAAAACACTTTTTTCAATTTTCCTCTGTCCAGTGTGTTCTTTTGCCCATCTTAATCTTTTCTTTTTTTTGGCCAGTCTTAGATATGGCTTTTTCTTTGCAACTCTGCCTAGAAGGCCAGCATCCCGGAGTCACCTCTTCACTGTTGACGTTGAGACTGGTGTTTTGTGGGTACTATTTAATGAAGCTGCCAGTTTAGAACTCTAATGTACTTGTCCTCTTGCTCAGTTGTGCACCGGGGCCTCCCACTCCTCTTTCTATTCTGGTTAGTGCCAGTTTGCTCTGTTCTTTGAAGGCAGTAGTACACAGCGTTGTACGAGATCTTCAGTTTCTTAGCAATTTCTCGCATGGAATAGCCTTCATTTCCCAGAACAAGAATAGACGGATGAGATTCAGAAGAAAGTTAATTGTTTCTGGCCATTTTGAGCCTGTAATCGAACCCACAAATGCTGTTGTTACGTCCGTCGTTGAAGGAATGAGACCAAAGCGCAGCGTGGAAAGTGTTCATGATAATTTAATACAGAAACACAGACAAAACAACAAAACATAAATGAACGTAAAGTTCTGCAGGGTTAGACAGCTACTGTGCAAAAACAAGATCCCACAAACTAGGGTGGAAAACAGGCTGCCTACGTATGATTCCCAATCAGAGACAATGATAGACAGCTGCCTCTGATTGGGAACCCTACCCGGCCAACAAAGAAATAGAAAACTAGAATGCCCACCCAAATCACACCCTGACCTAACCAAATAGAGAAATATAAAGGCTCTCTAAGGTCAGGGCATGACAGTACCGCTGGAGGCTCTGGACTGCAGACCATCGCTGGAGACTCTGGACTGCGTACAGTCGCTGGAGACTCTGGACTGCAGACCGTCGTAGGAGGTTCCGGACTGTGGACCGTCGTTGGAGGTTCCAGACTATGAAACGTTCGCCGGAAGCTTTGGACTGGGAACTGTCGCCGGAAGCTCTGGACTGGGAACTGTCGCCGGAAGCTCTGAACTGGGACCTGTCGCCGTAAGCGCTGGCGACTGGGACCTGTCGCCGGAAGCTCTGGACTGGGAACTGTCACCGGAAGCTCTGGACTGGGAACTGTCGCCGGAAGCTCTGGACTGTGGAGGCGCACTGGAGGCCTGATGCGTGGGACCGGTACAGGTGGCACCGGGCTGATGACACACACCCCAGGGCGAGTGCGCGGAGGAGACACAGGACGCACCGGACTGGGGAGGCGCACCGGAGGCCAGATGCGTGAAACCAGTGCACATGACACCGGACTGGTGTCACGCTCCTCAGCACGCCCGCTCTGCAGCGCTCTCAACGCCAGCACCTCTCTCCGGAATCTTGCATCAAGCTCCTCACTCGACTCCCTGACTGGCTCAGGTTCACCCCTCGGCTCCGCCGACCACTCCGTGTGCCCCCCCCAACAAAACTGGAATGCCCACCCAAATCACACCCTGACCTAACCAAATAGAGAAATAAAAAGGCTCTCTAAGGTCAGGGCGTGACAGCTGTGTCTCCAGATACTCAACTAGTCTAAAGAATGCCAGTTTTATTGCTTATTTAATCAGCACAACAGTTTTCAGCTGTGCTAACATGATTGCAAAAGGGTTTTCTAATGATCAATTAGCCTTTTAAAATGATAAACTTGGATTAGCTAACACAACGTGCCATTGAAACAGGAGTGATGTTTGCTGATAATGGGCCTCTGTATGCCTATGTAGATATTCCATTAAAAATCAGCTGTTTCCATCTACAATAGTCATTTACAACATTAACAATGTCTACACTGCATTTCTGATCAATTTGAAGTAATTTTAAACAGACAAAAAAAATTGCTTTTCTTTCAAAAACAAATACATTTTTAAGTGACCCCAAACTTTTGAACAGTAGTGTATATATACTTTTTTTTACTGCGTTGTTGGTTAGGGGCTCGTAAATAAGCATTTCACAGTAAGGTATTACCTGTTGTATTCGGCACATGTGACTAATAAAAATTTGATTTGAAAACATTAAGAACACCTTTTTAATATTGAGTTGCACCCCCCCACACACTTTTGCCCTCAGAACTGCCTCAAATTCTTGACACAAACTGGTGCGCCTGACACCTACTACCATACCCCGTTCAAAGGCGCTTAAATCTTTTGTCTTGCCCATTCACCCTCTAAATGGCACACATACACAATCCATGTCTGAATTGGCTCAAGGCTTAGAAATCCTTCTTTAACTGGTCTCTTCCCCTTCATCTACAATGATTGAAATGGGGATCATAGCTTTCACCTGGTCAGTCTATGTCATGGAAAGAGCAGGTGTTCATAATGTTTCATATACTCAGCAATTACTGTTCCTTACATGTTTTTCAGAAAATCCGGCACATCTTTACAGATTTTCAGATCTGTAAAGACCAGAGCATATTGAGTACTCTGTTTTTGAGCTATCTAATTAGAATATGTGTGACTCTAACTCCTGCCTTTCTGTCTTTGAGCCCACACAGTAGCTCTCTGCTGTGGTATGCTGCTGGTCGTATGAGTGGGAACAAACTGTTTCAAAACCCTGCTGTGTTCAAATGTCTTTTTGCTGTTACATTCATCATTCCTTATACAGCAATCTTCCTATTTATTATTAAAGACAGAACATCGAGAGGAACATATACTGTCTTCTCTCTAGACTAGAGATACATTTCCAGCTATTTCCAAACTATCTAATCACACCTACCCCATCCCAGCATGTCTAAAGCAGCTATTAATATCTATACTAAGATTCCCTTCAAGTCGCTCAAAGCAGTAACCACCTTCCACCTCCTAAACCACGGCCCAGATTACAGTAATGAGGAGGTAGAGCACTCAAACAGAACCCTGGAGTTCACTAATTGAAACTACTGGGCTCTCCTGAATATTCCCTTTATTTTGTCTGTCTAAAATAGACACCTGGCTTTTAATCACTGTCTGGCTGGGTTGGGTTGGGGAGTATTGGAGGTCTGGACTCTTTTCCCTGCTGTTTCAGGAGAGCCTGTTGACTCAGTGTGTGGCGTTGCCTGCCTGCCGCTGACGGTCTCATTATCACGTCTCTCCTATTCTCTGCTTCTCCTCCGCTCATAGTCACACAGACGGAGGAATCCTGGGAGAGAAGGTGGGGAAGGAGAGAGAGCGTTAGGGATGGAGGGCACTGTGACTGGAACGAGGATGAACACAGAAGCCAAGAGGAAAGACAGGGTCCAGTCTGATCATCCATGTTCACTGACTATGAAACACACAGCTTTTACAGTACCATACAGTGGAGGCTCCTCAGAGGGTGAAAGGGGAGGACCATCCTTCTCAGTGATTTTTTTAATTTTTAATAATTGTAAAACATTAAAAAAGTTATCATTTTTAGATAAAACTATACTAAATATATTCACGTCACCAAATAATTGATAAAAATACACTGTTTGACATTAAGGTCTACAGTAGCCTCAACAGCAGTCTGTAGGGTAGCACCATGGTGTAGCCAGAGGACAGCTAGCTTCCGTCCTCCTCTGGGTACATTGACTTCAATAAAAAACCTAGGAGGCTCATTCCATAGATGTACACAGTAATTATGACAAATTCCTGAGGACGTCCTCCAACCTATTAGAGCTCTTGCAGCATGAACGGACATGTTGTTCACCCAAGCAAAGGATCAGAGTACTGAAAGCATAAGCTATCTAGCACTGCAGTGCATAACATGTGGTGAGTAGTTGGCTCAAAGAGAGAGAAAGACAATACTTGACCAGTTTTGAACAAATTAATTTCTTAAAAAATGAAGGAGAAGTGAGAGAGTGAGTTTCACGTACTTAGCTAGCAAATACAGCTAGCTAGTTTGCCTACTTAAAAACCCTGCTCAAACAGAGGAATGCTATTTTAGTTAGCTGGCTATGACTATCCAACAAAACACTGGAACTCAAAGTAAGCTTTTGGTTTGACTAATTTATTGCCATGGGGCCCGCCTGTGTAAGTGCTAAACTGCTAACTGACTGTACACTGTAACGTTACTGCATGGTTGTAGCAGGTTTACTGACACATTAGTTCTATTAGCTATGTTGACTATGACATTACTCTAGCTAATATGATGACAGCGATGTAGACTGTGTGTAATGGTTATGATATGGTTTGGCTTGGAAAGGTTTTTCCGCCTGGTAACAAACAGCTGATGTGTTGTGCATTGAAGTCTACAAGCGAAGGGAAAGGTGAGAGGAGGAGAGCACATAGATGCGAGAAGGAATACAACATGGCTGCCATGAAAGGGAACCATGTTTACGTGTGATCAGGGGTGTATTCCTTCCGCTGATTCTGTTGAAAAAACGTTTCTTAAACAGAAGCAAACAGATCGAAATGGGGATAAACATACCTGAATTTGTCCAATAGAAACTCTCGTTTGCAACTGTTGGACTAGTGATTATACCCTAGATCAGCTAGACGCAGGCAAGAGTGTGCAAGGTGGTATTGAATGTGTCACTGTCTGTCCATGTGTCACTGTCTGTCACGTCAAAATTTTCTCTCGACCTACGTTGTCAACTTTCATTCATAGATTGTAGAATCCTCATATAGTAGCCTAAGCCTATCGCTGTTGCATTGAAGTGGGTGAATGGAATATGAATGACAGTCATCCAATATGCTGTAATAGAAATATGGCCTCCCGGGCCTCCCGAGTGGCACAGCGGTCTAAGGCACTGCATCGGAGATCTGGAGGCGTCACTTTGATCCCGGTCTGTGTTGCAGCCGGCCGCGACCAGGAGACCCAAGAGGCGGCACGCAATTGGCCCAGCGTCGTCCGGGTTAGGGGAGGGTTTGGCCAGCTGTGATTTCCTTGTCCCATCTCACTCTAGCGACTCCTTTTGGCGGCCGGGCTCATGCACGCTGACTTCGGTCGTCAGCTGTACGGTGTTTCCTCTGATACATTGGTGCGGCTGGCTTCTGGATTAAGCGAGCAGTGTGTCAAGAAGCAGTGCGGCTTGGCGGTGGTCGTGTTTTGGAGGATGAATGGCTCTCGACCTTCGCCTCTCCCGAGTCCGTACTGCAGTTGCAGCGATGGGACAAGACTGTAACTACCAATTGGATATCACGAAAAAGTGTTAAAAAATGATAAAATAAATAAATCCCTCATCTTAAAAAGGCACCGACCGCCACTGGTATCACGGTATGCTGTATATGTATGGGTTTTGTTATAGTATACAGTTGAAGTCGGAAGTTTACATACACTTAGGTTGGAGTCATTAAAACTCGTTTTTCAACCACTCCACAAATTTCTTGTTAACAAACTATAGTTTTCGCAAGTCGGTTAGGACATCTACATTGTGCATGACACAAGTAATTTTTCCAACAATTGTTTACAGACAGATTATTTCACTTATAATTCACTGTATCACAATTCCAGTGGGTCAGAAGTTTACATACACTAAGTTGACTGTGCCTTTAAACGGCTTGGAAATTCCAGAAAATGATGTCATCGCTTTAGAAGCTTTGGATAGGCTAATTTACATAATTTGAGTCCATTGGAGGTGTACCTGTGGATGTATTTCAAGKCCWACCTTCAAACTCAGTGCCTCTTTGCTTGACATCATGGGAAATCAGCCAAGACCTCTAAAAAAAATGGTCTCCTAGAGATCGTACTTTGGTGCGAAAAGTGCAAATCAATCCCAGAACAACAGCAAAAGACCTTGTGAAGAGTTTACACTGAGTTTAAATGTATTTGGCTAAGGTGTATGTAAACTTCCGACTTCAACTGTACCTGTCAGGATGGAGCAATGTTTCAAGTATAGCTATATCTGTCATTCTTTTATACAAGATCTGAAGATTTTTTTGTGCTAGAGATCTAAATATGGTCTGTTTTTATTATGTACAGTATGTCTCCTCAGATTTGAGTGCCTTCAAAAAGGTTGCAAGGTTGGATGTTCAAAGTAAAGACATTTATCAGGAAAGGTTCAAAAACTTACAGGTTCGGTAATAGTGTGATAAACATATTGCACAGACATAACACCCTTCTATGACACTAAAGTGGTGATCCTAACTAACCTAAGACAGGGAATTTTTACTAGGATTAAATGTCAGGAATTGTGAAAAACTGAGTTTATATGTATTTGGTTAAGGTGTATGTAAACTGACTTCAACTGTATTAACATACTATAGTATCCCTTCTTAATGTAATATGTTTAAATTATTCACTTTTATATGCATTTACACATTAGCTCTCTAAATAATAWCTGTGTGGGTCTCAGGCTTATATTTTGTAGAAGTGCATACAGCAGCGGGACCAGATAAGTGATTTACCACTGGGGTGCAGTAGGATGCCCCATTATTTCCCTTATGCACCAGAACCAATGAGGTGCAGCTGAATGCTCTGTTATTTTTACCTGGTGGGGCCAAGACAATGAGGTGCCATGGGATGCTCTATCTATCTGAGAGGAGCACAGAGAGGAAAGGACATACACACACACAACCACACACAGGTCGTTCCACCTTAAAGAGCTCAAGAAAGAGGATTTCAACAACCACCATCTCAGATTGTTCACCTAATAGCAGGAACAGCACCATCTAGTGGTCAGAACCTTGTAATATCAGGATGTACGATGGGACATAAACCTACCAACTTCTATGACTAATTTCTCTGAACAGGGGGATAAAAACATCACCAAATTCACTGAGAAGACATAACATAGGATGAAGAAACAATACTCCGAGCTGCAGTTCCATACTACTTGTCAGACATATTTATTTATTTTATTTATTTAACCTTTATTTAACTTGGCAAGGCAGTTAAGAACAAATTCTTATTTACAATGATGGCCTACCAAAAGGCAAAAGGCCTCCCGCGGGGACGGGGGCTGGGATAAAAAAAAATATTTAAAAAATGAATAAAAAATATAGGATTAAACACACATCATGACAAGAGAGACAACACAACAATACATAAAGAGAGACCTAAGCCAACAACATAGCAAATCAGCAACACATGACAACAACATGGTAGCAACACAACATGGCAGCAGCACAACATGATAGCAGCACAAAACATGGTACAAACATTATTGGGCACAGACAACAGCACAAAGGACAAGAAGGTAGACACAACAATACATCATGCAAAGCAGCCACAACTGTCAGTAAGAGTGTCCATGATTGAGTCTTTGAATGAAGAGATTGAGATAAAAATTGTCCAGTTTGAGTGTTTATTGCAGCCAGTCGCTAGCTACAGCAAACAGAGAAGACGAGCGACCCAGGGATGTGTGTGCTTTGGGGACCTTTAACAAAATTGACTGGCAGAACGGGGGTTGTATGTGGAGGATGAAGGCTGCAGTAGATATCTCAGACAGGGGGGAGTGAGGCCTAAGAGGGTTTTATAAATAAGCATCAACCAGTGGGGCTTGCGATGGGTATACAGAGATGGCCAGTTTACAGAGGTGTATAGAGTGCAGTGATGTGTCYTATAAGGAGCATTGGTGGAAAATCTGATGGCTGAATGGTGAAAAACATCTAGCCGCTCGAGAGCACCCTTACCTGCCTATCTATAAATGACATCTCCGTAATCTAGCATAGGTAGGATGGTTATCTGAATCAGGGATAGTTTGGCAGCTGGGTTGAAAGAGGAACGATTACGATAGAGGAAACCACGTCTAGATGTAACTTTAGCCTGTAGCTTTGATGTGTGCTGAGAGAAGGACAGTTTACTGTCTAGCAATGCTCCCAAGTACTTGTATGAGGTGACTAACTGAGGTGGCTGCTCTAAACCCTCAGATGTAGTAATCTGAGAGACATTCTTCTTACCAAACCACATGACCTTTGTTTTGGAGGTGTTCAGAACAAGGTTAAGGGCAGAGAAAGCTTGTTGGACACTAAGAAAGCTTTGTTGTAGAGTGTTTAACACAAAATCTGGGGAGGAGCCAGCTGAGTATAAGACTGTATCTGCATATAAATGGATGAGAGAGCTTCCTACTGCCTGAGCTATTTTGTTGATGTAAATTGTGAAGAGCATGGGGCCTAGTATTGAGCCTTGGGGTACTCCCTTGGTGACAGGCAGTGGCTGAGATAGCAGATGTTCTGACATTATACACTGCTCACTTTGAGAGAGGTAGTTAGCAAACCAGGCCAAAGACCCCTCAGAGACACCAATACTCCTTAGCCGGCCCACAAGAATGGAATTGTCTACCGTATCAAAAGCTTTGGCCAAGTCAATAAAAATAGCATCACAACATTGTTTAGAAACAAGGGCAATGGTGACATCATTGAGGACCTTTAAGGTTGCAGTGACACATCCATAACCTGAGCGGAAACCAGATTGCATACCAGAGATAATGCTATAGACATCAAGAAAGGCAGTCAGTTGATTGACAAGTTTTTCCAAAACTTTTTTTAATAAACTGGGCAAAATAGAAAAAGGCCTGTAACAGTTAGGATCAGCTTGATCTCCCCCCTTTAAATAAAGGACGAACCGTGGCTGGCTTCCAAGCAATGAGCACCTCCCCAGAGAGGAGAGACAGGTTAAAAAGTTCAGAGATAGGCTTGGCGATGATAGGGGCAGCAACCTTAAAGAAGAAAGGGTCTAAACCATCTGAACCAGATGTTTTTTTGGGGTCAAGTTTAAGGAGCTCTTTTAGCACATCGGACTCAGTGACTGCCTGCAGGGAGAAACTTTGTAGCGGGGCAGGGGAAAAAGAGGGAGGAGCATTGGGGCTAGTCGCATTGGAAGGAGTGGGAGATGAGGAAATGTTGGATGGGCAAGGAGGCATGGTTGAGTCAAATAGGAATCCTGACTTAATAAAGTGGTGATTTAAAGAGCTCTGCCATGTGCTTCTTATCACATTAAGGGATATGTGCAGCTGTGAGGAGGAGGGTTTATTCTCCAGGTCTTTAACCGTTTTCCAGAACTTCTTGGGATGCGACCCACAGAGAGAGAACTGCTCCTTAAAGTAACTAACTTTGGCCAGTCAGCCTGAGCATGCGTGTACCGAGCCTTTCGCCAAATGAAATTCTTGAGGTGGAGTAACTCTGCAAGATCACGGTCGAACTAGGGGCTGAACTTGTTTTTAATTCTCATTTTCTTTATGGGGGCATGTTTGTTAAATATTTTTTTTTAAAGGTCCAAGTGTCTCCGACATCCACCCCCTCAAGCTGATTCTAGACCATTTTACAGAGGCCAGTTCATGAAGGAAGGCTCGCTCATTAAAGTTTTTTAGCACGCATCTATGACAAATCAGGACAGGTCATTTCATTGAGCAGCCATTACGAACACAGGCTGTAAAACAGTGATTACTCAGGTCATTACAGAAAACACCAGTCTGATACCTATCAGTATTATTTGTGAGGATAACATCGAGGAGAGTAGCCTTTTCTGGGTGTTTAGAGTCGTACCTTGTGGGATTAGTAATAATCTGAGGAAGATTGAGGGAGTCCCATTGCTTTAGGTCTTGGTCAGGTGGTTTAAGCATGTCCCAGTTTAGGTCACCTCGCAGGACAAATTCAGACTTAGTGTAAGGGGCCAGGAGAGAGCTTAGTGTAGGTAGGGTACCGCCTTTGCTGATGGAGGACGATAGAGAACTTCTACTTTATATTTGTTGTTAGGGTGGGATTGGTGTAGATTGTGGGGGTCTGTGGGTGGTTATTGACCATTTCTTTGTATTCCTCATGTCTTACTCATTGTTAAAAAAAACGTTTTGTCCAAATTGGATGTTAGGTACTGTATTAATTGAACATTATATGAATCCTATAAATTAAAATCTGAGATCAAATTATGTTTCAACAAAATAATGTTGCAGGAATGCTAATCTTATCTCATTCTAACTACAGAAATGATTTAAAAGAAATCTGATATGGTGGGTGTCATGGCTTGCTGAAATGACATGGAAACACACACACACACACACACACACACACACACACACACACACACACACACACACACACACAGAGAGAGAGACAGACACTGCATCTGTTCCCAGAGCTGCTTTGTTCTCTCTCAGAAGAACATTCATCCATCCACCCCCACTCTCTCTTTACCTACTTGCCTGCTTGGCTAAGAGGCCATGGGGATAATAAAATAGCAAGGCGGTGTTACATAAACATAATACATACAGTGGGGCAAAAAAGTATTTAGTCAGCCACCAATTGTGCAAGTTCTCCCAAGTTGTCCCACAAAAGATGAGAGAGGCCTGTAATTTTCATCATAGGTACACTTCAACTATGACAGACAAAATTAGAAAAAAAAATCCAGAAAATCACATTGTAGGATTTTTAATGAATTTATTTGCAAATTATGGTGGAAAATAAGTATTTGGTCAATAACAAAAGTTTATCTCAATACTTTGTTATATACCCTTTTTTGGAAAAAAACATGCAATATTACTAGTGTTGATAGATTACTTTACTTTAATAAAATATTTGTTATATTTGATGACTGTTATTTCATTCCAAGGCATCATCTCATCTCTATAGAGCTGCTGCTAAGGCATACTTTTATGACTTATATGGCTATCAGTCACTAGAGATCATGTATTTTCAGGTAGAGATACCTCGCAAAGCATCTGCTTTCTATCCCTCTCGCGCGTTCTCTCTTGTCTCTGTCAACGAGGTCTCCATGTCTGCTCCACAGACCAGACAGGTAAGCGGGTGCGCAATGGGTTATGGTCATTGTAGTTAATTACCACATTTTCTGCGCTAAACTATGTAGAATATTGGCCTGTTGGAAACCACAAGTCCCTAATACATCATACTGATCGGCTTGATCTGATTCATCTCTACAGAAACTGAGCATCGAGCACACAGGAGAACAAAAAAAACTAACAAAATGGAATTCAAATAATTGAACTGACATCATTTAATTAGTTATTTAAAAATCGAAAAATAACTGATATTTCGGTTAATTTCTCAGCTCTAAATATTACCAAGGACAAAGGCAAAAGCACCTCAAAAATAGGGCAAATCGCCCATAAACTCACGCCTCTAAGTGGCAGAGCTATATACCTACACAAGTAGCTTTTTATGAATGAGGAGAATGGCATTCTAAAAGGACCTGCCCTAACCTGGCATAAACCATTTTAAGTTGTTTCAAGTTTTAATGTCACATGCACAAGTACTGTGAMATGCCTTTCTTGCAAACTCAAATCCCAACAATACAATAATTAATAACAATGTAACACTGGGAAAAAAACAGAGAAATAAGAAGAAATATGAAGAACACAGGAAGTAAGTAGGCTACTATATACAGGGTCAGTTCCAATATCATGTTTACAATGTGCAGGGATACTGGAGTGATGGAGGTAGATACACTATATATACAGAAATATGTGGACACCCCTTAAGATTTGTGGATTCGGCTAGTTCAGCCACACCCGTTGCTGACAGGTGTATAATATCAAGCACACAGCCATGCAATCTCCAKAGACACACATTGCCATTAGAATGGCCTTACTGAAGAGCTCACTGACTTTCAATGTGGCACAGTCATACAGTAGGATGCCACCTTTCCAACAAGTCAGTTTGTCAAATTTCTGTCCTGCTAGAGTTACCCCGGTCAACTGTAAGTGCTGTAATTGTGAAGTGGAAATGTCTAGGAGCAACAATGGCTCAGTCGTGAAGTGGTAGGCCACACAAGCTCACAGAATGGGACTACGGAGTGCTGAAGCATGTAGCGCGAAAAAAATCGTCTGTCCTAGCGCGTAATATTTAGCTACATCCTAAAAAATATTGCAGTTTTGAAACTGCAGTAAAAATGCAGTAATACTGCACCATAACTGCAATTATATTGCACTCTAACTGCAGTTACAGTATACTGCAGTATACCACAGTTATACTGCACTCTGACTGCAATCTTTTTTCATAAGGGACGTTGCAATAAAAAATGTTTGATTTGACTAGCGATAGTGGTTATGAGCCGGAGACTATGGTGAATTCCAGGACAGTAGGACTCCCTGTTATAGGTTCGGCTCAAGCTGTTGGATTGGCGTTTGGTACCAACGGTTATTTTTTTTATACGGTCCCGGGGAGAGTTGGAGGAAGAACTCCCAATACAGTTTCCTTCTTTTTGTCACGTCTCTGTGTCTCATTCCTAGGATTTCGTCAGTGAATAGGTACCGCCTTTCACAGTTAATTATCCTAACCTGCTACGTTAATTCTCCTATCCTGCTACGTTAATTCTCCTATCCTGCTACGTTAATTCTCCTAATCTGGTACGTTAGTTCTCCTAACCCGTTACGTAACACACCATCCGTCCCGACAAACCATCAGGATCTCCACACAGGGTATGACCCATGAAGACGCATTAAGACACGAAAAAACATCACTCAATCAAAACAGTCTTAATATTCCACACCTTCAGAACACGATTCCCACATGGCTATATTTCAATGACACAGCTTAAGGAAGAGATGCAAACACCTGTTCTAATTAGCTATCTAGCGTCTCCGAACACCTGTGTGTGGAACATTGTCAGGACAGTGGGTGCTTGGCACAGTTGTTGTGGCACAGCACTTGAAATTAATGTTGCTGTCAGACACATAGTCAGACATTAGTCTGGAATGCTGTGAAAATAGGTCATCTGTGGATGGTGGAGACATGGAGGGTCCCCTTAGCTTGGCTCTAGCTGCGCTGAGCACCCCTACCCCTCTCTCGCTCTCTATGGCTGGAACCTGGCTGTATTAATGTCTGCTTGGTGTTGAAAGGGACAGGTCGCTCTAATTCTGATGAATGGTCATCCCAGGGAAGAGGGGAAGAGCGAAGGAGAGACACTGAGAAAAAAAGATACGGTTTAATTTGTGTCAGGGCTCTCCGTAAACTCATTAATCATCTCAGCTCTCTGTGATCTAGTCCTCTTCCTGGCCGCTGTTTCAACAGGATCTCCCACAATGCACCGCTTCAGTGCTCCCCAGTAGCCACAACTCACCACGTTACCTCCTGTTTCACACAACCCTCGTCTATTGCTCATACACACACACATGACGGTGTATCTATCTCACCTCCCTAAAGAAGGCCTGGATAGTTGGATAAAACAATAGCTCTCAGGGATGATGGTGTGTAGGGTACCCTCCACTAGTGTTTCTGTATTCATGCATTCCATCATCTGCCAGACTGTGGGCTGCTATGGCCAATCCACATCCAGTGTGCCCTCTCTTGGTCCATGGTAATTCTCCTGTGGAGAAGTGGCCGTTTCAACGTCATACCATTAGTACAGTACATCATAATATTGCACATATACATCAAACAGGCACACGTAAACATACACACACATGCACACACAAACATTTCTGTTATGATTATGAAGAATTTACCAGTGGTGTTAATGCACAGTAGCAGTGATCCTGGTCCGTCACATAAATGGTAATGTGTGAATTAATGGTGTAGGGAAAGCATTGACTGTGTTTAAGGCCTATCAGTGCTTTATGGCTGGCTCACAGCCCCCTAACGTGTGTGTACTGCTTTAAATGCTGACTCCATTAGCTAGGCAGCTCGTTCTGATGCGATGGGCCATCGTTTCTCTAAGGCTTTAATTCAATACCTTGTATAATCCTGCGTCTGTAATGCATCAAATGTCCTAATGTGGTGAGGCCTTGCTCAGTCATGCCTGCGCAAGATTGATTTCAGTTGGGCCACTTATCTGTGGTAGACTGGCTGTGTCTGAGTGGATTGTGGGCCGCTAACAGCCAATACCAGCGTTCAGAGAGGTATATTAATACACTGGGAAATGGAGGGAAAACATATGCAGGGCCATACTCTCGGTCTCTCGCACTCGCACTAATCTCTCTCTCCATGACTTGGACGGACGTGCTGATTGATTGAAGCCTTGCTCTAACTTGTTGTGTGTCTGTTCTCCACAGTGGGAGGAGGTGAGTGGCTATGATGAGAACCTCAACACCATCAGGACCTACCAGGTGTGTAACGTGTTCGAGCCCAGCCAGAACAACTGGCTCCTCACCACCTTCATCGACAGACGAGGGGCTCAGCGTGTCTATGTGGAGATGCGTTTCACCGTACGGGACTGCAGCTCCATCCCTAGTGTCCCCGGCTCCTGTAAGGAGACTTTCAACCTCTACTACTACGAGACAGACTCGGTCATCGCCACCACCAAGGGAACCTCCTTCTGGATGGAAGCTCCCTACCTGAAGGTGGACACCATCGCGGCCGACGAGAGTTTCTCCCAAGTGGACTTCGGCGGACGATTGATGAAGGTCAACACGGAGGTGCGGAGCTTTGGCCCTCTCTCCCGTAATGGGTTCTACTTGGCCTTCCAGGACTACGGGGCCTGCATGTCCCTGCTGTCAGTACGTGTCTTCCATAAGAAATGCCCCAGCGTGGTGCAGAATTTCGCCATCTTCCCAGAGACGATGACGGGCGCCGAGAGCACCTCACTGGTCATCGCCAGAGGCACGTGCATCGCTAACTCAGAGGAGGTGGATGTGCCCATCAAGCTGTACTGCAATGGAGATGGGGAGTGGATGGTTCCCATCGGGAGCTGCACCTGCAAGGCTGGCTTTGAGCCGGATAACGGCAATGTCTGTAGAGGTGAGATCAGTTCTCCTCACTCATAATAACCCCTATCACGCTTTGTGTTACTGTGTCTTACTGTACTACTGGAAATGTGAAGGCGTTGTGTCTCACTGTGGAAACAGTGGTGATGATAAACAAAGTAAGGAGCAGAAAATATTTTGTTTCGTCTGGCAATCACTGTTGTCAGGGGATAGCTATGTGGGTGGCCAGACAATCAAAGACTGGGGGGAGAACTATAGGGTTCTCTCATGCTGAGATAGCTCTGATTGTATATTATTTTGGAAAAATGGTTTTAAATGTTGGTTATTCTATCGAGTAATTTGATTATCATGCTAACAAAGTTATTAAGTTAGGTTTTCCATAAATTTTTTCTGGTAGATTTAGTTCTTTGGATTTTCTACTGCAGTATCTACAGTGAGCTACCTGCATGGAATGTTTTCCTCCCCCAGCACTATGTTCAGATTTAATATTTTTCTCATAGAAGGAGGACGTCTGATGTGTTCCATTCTTGATGTTACTTACAGTAGTGACCTCATTCAGGACACACACACACTCTTTTAGACTCCTACCGTATCTTCTCTCACTGATGGTCAGTCTGCCTGTATAGAGACCAGATAAGATTGATCGGCAGCCATATGGGCTGATCAATAATATAGATATTAAACCTTTCTTCCTAATATGGAGTAGAGCCTGTTTCACAGATGACCTTGTGGAGTCCTTGACTAGGGAGTCGTTGACTTTGTTCTGCCTCTGAGGTGAGCATTTAGATCAGTTAAAGAGTGGTACAGCAAGAGCTGATTACTGTACTGACGGAAACATAGGTATGTGTCATCTAATAGTGAAGACATGTTTATGAAAGGGTCACTATGTCTATAAGAGTGGATGTATGTGACAATAGGTGGATGTATGTGACAAAAGGATCAGATTCGTAATTGTAAAAAAAGGTGTAGCCACTCTGGAATGTTTTCATAAGCTTGTCTGAACATTTCTAAGTGACAGATTCTAAAGGTGTTTATCTGGGTTACTGTGACATGGTGCTGCTCTAAAAGCAAGACTTGGCCCTGCTCTGCAGTGTATTATTAGCAGCCTTGTACCCTTTATGTCTGGGATTGGTTCTGAGGATACTTCTTCCAGTCCATCTGCTCATACGCTCAATCATGCATCAGTACGTTAGCATTACCTACATGAAATATCTCTCTGATGTTTAGTTATTTGTCAGAAAGTTGAGACATTTTAGATTTTTGTCACTGCCTACTGCTGGGGATATGCGACTGTCAGTAGTCCAACACATTGGAAAGGCCTTGGAGTGCTTCATGAAAGTCTCATTTATCATTACATAAAAAGCCTTGTGAATCCAGCCCCAGAAGTGTTAATAAAGATGTGATGACAGCTCATCAACACCTTGTGGCTGGCCAGAGAATAGGATAGGAGAGATACTGCTTGCTGGAGAGATGTGGTGAGTTGAAGTCCGGCTGACCGTTTAGGTCTCCAGTTGCTCTCCATACAAGATCCAGCCCCCCCAACCTCAGGGCTTTCCGATGGTGTAGTGATAACTGCCGGCTTACTGTTGAAACCCCCACATCATAGTGCAAAAAGAAACTGCCACCAGTATCCACACCTGCCAATCATTGGACCATAGTGGCACTCTTGAGAAAATCACTGTGTGAATAAAAAATTGTATGAGGAATGAGATGATGAAGTAAAGGGGGAGAATAGTGTAGAAARAGAGAGAGGAGAAGAGGGACAGAGATAGAGGGAGAGAGAGAAGTAGGGGCGGAGCAGAGAGAAAGAAGGAGAACAAGACAGGGAAAGACACACAGAGAGAAAGCTAATGGCGAATGCTACAGTAAATACGTGTGTTGGCCCTGTGCTGACACGTGGCCTCCACCAAGCTTGCAACTGTCAGGTATTTAATAAGAATTTCATAGATCAGCTCAGCGCTCAGCAGCATAATTAATCATGTAAATTGGCTCTGCTTGTCAGATTAAAAAGGCTAGTGCCCTCTGCCTCGCCACATCATATTAGAATCTATTTTTTCTTGTCCTCCTACGTTCTTTCCCATATTTTTTTCTTATTCAATCCTTTTCCTATAATGTCCCTTTGCTCCATTTTCTCGCAGTATCCAATAATTTCTTTCCATCGAGTCTCTAATCCATTTTGTTCTCACACCCTTTTACATCTCCCTCCTCCCTTTATCTATGCAGCTGGGGCGAGGGGGATGGAGGTGGTGGGGAGTGCACATGTGTATATGTCTTTGAATGATATTAAGTGTTCTTATTACATGTTAATTGGCCAAGTAGGGTCAAACCAGATTACTTCGCTACAGGCTTAAATTCACCTCATATCTATTCAATGCACATGATTGGAGAGAGAATGAGAGCAGAGGAGGAGAATAAAGCAGTAAAGAAGAGTGGTCAAGGCCGCCCGCTATGGTTGGTCTGACTGAATATATTACACAGGAGAGATCATGAGAGAGGCCATAGACTCAGAATATAAATGCGGTGACTTATATTCAGTTCCTTTGTTCAATGACAGTAGATACTTTGCGCCACAGGGGCACTATAAAGTATAGATTTTGCAGAGTACAAATTCTATATAAATCAGTCAGGTTTTACATTGATGGGTGATTATTTGTTGTGGAAGTGTTCTTAAATTGTGCCAAAGGGTCTACWCAGTGGCTGGTGACATAGCAGAAACTATTGTAAAGTTGAATTTGTCAAGTTGAAAGTGTCAAGTAACCTAGTGTTCCTCATCCTGTGTGACCGTTTGCCTCATCGGTACAGCACACATTCATTATTCATTAGATGGGTAGCGAACTCTCATCTCACTACTGTGCACTATTTCAATGGCCAGATCCATTGATGTCTGACTCACTCCATAGCCCCTTTTTAAGCCATCCCAGAATGCACCTCTCTCTTGCACCAGAGGCACCATACTACTGCTTCTGCATATAGATACCAGGCAGGGACAGAATGAAGAGGTGCACCAGGTCTCTCTGGCTTCCAGACACATTAGCATTAATATTTCAAATATTCAAATAACGTTATTTAACATGCAGTAGGCTGAAGCAGATGATGCCAGATTCACTGACAACTTGATTGACTGCTCATACTCAAACTGACTTATCAGGGGTTGTTATTTATGYAAGATGCCCGATTTATCAGCTGGCAGGGCTGGCACAGGTGGGCACACTGGCACCCTTGCCTGCTGTGGAGGGGACAGGACATGGGACACAAAGAGAGGGCAAAGCCACTCAAGGGGCTGAGGGCAGTTTGTCACTGTCACAGACAGASACACACACTTCATTTGGCATTCTGCAGCAACCTCCTCAGAGCCTGGTCTCCAAATGGAACACAGAATTGGATGGCGCCACTCGATATTCCTCTCACTCACTCTTACTCTATGGAGAGGGAATCTGTAGGCATAGCACCACCGAAGGTGATAGTCTGGGAGGTCTGGTGGAGAATGGGGCTATGCCATTTATAAGTCCTGAGGGAAGATTAAGGTCAAATAGGGACAAGAGAATGAGAGAGAGACGAGGGTGTGAGGGAGAGAAAATACAGTGCCTTCAGAAAGTATTCACAACCCTTTACTCTTCCACATTTTGTTGTGTTACAAAGTGGGATTAAAATGGATTACATTTTTTGTCAAAGATTTATACAAAATACTCTTTAATGTCAAAGTGGAGAAAAAAAATCTTACATTTGTAAAACATTCATGAAACATTAAACACTATCTTGATTAGACAAGTATTCAACCTCCTTAGTCAATACATGTTAGAATCACCTTTGGTAGCGATGTGAGTCAGTCCAGTCGCACCTGAATTGTGTAACATTTGCCTATGATTCKTTTCAAAATTCTTCAAGCTCTGTCAAATTGTTTGTTGATCATTGATAAACAACCATGTTCAAGTCTTTCCGTAGATTTACGTCAAAACTGTAAATTGGCCACTCAGGAACGTTCACTGTCATCTTGGTAAGCAATTCCAGTGTAGATTTGGCCTTATGTTTTAGGTTATTGTCTTGCTGAAAGGTGAATTCCCATTGTCTGGTGGAATGCAGACTGAACCTGGTTTTCCTCTAGGATTCTGCCTGTGCTTAGCTCCATTCTGTAAATGTTTTATCCTGAAAACTCCCCAGTCCTTAACGATTACAAGCATATCCATAAGTGAAATTGGCGCCGACAGGGGGCTGCCTCGCTTCTTGCTCTTAGGAAACTTGGCAGTATATTTTTTTTAGGTATTATTTCTTACATTGTTAGCCCAGAATTTTTTTAATAATAATAAAACAGTCGGGAAGAACTATTGGATATCAGAGTGGCGGTAACTCACCAGCACTACCAGCATCACGACCAGGAATACGACTTTCCCGAAGCAGATCCTTTGTTCGCACCCCCCAGGGCAACTGAACTGATTCCAGAAGCCGACCCTGTCAAGTTGTATAATGATAGGAGACAAGTGCAGGAATATGTAATATGGGTTTTATTTTCTCCACCCAAACCAGATGCGAGGTGTAAACATCTAATTAATACACGGGACGAGACCCGTAAAACAAGTGCACAATAACACGTAGCATGGAAGCCGATACAACAGCACAGGTGCTCACAAGACCAACGGGCATGGTAACAATAACCGACAAGGACAAAGGGGAACGGAGGGCACATATATACACATACTAATCAGGGGGAATGGGAACCAGGTGTGCGTAATGAGACAAGACAGTCCGGGGTTGTTGGTAATKAATCCAGTTCAGTGACACCTAGAAGGCCGGTGACGTAGACCTCCGGAGCTGGTGAACGGAATGAGCAGCAGTACTGGAGGGATCCGTGACAGACCCAAAACAAAGCCGGCGATGGAGAGGTACTCGGAGTGATCTTCTAGTCCGATTTAGGAGGCGCGCACACCACCCACCGCTTCCGAGTATATTACTCGCTAATGTTCAGTCTCTGGATAATAAAGTTGACGAGCTCAGGGCGAGGATTTCCTTCCAATGAGACATCAGGGATTGTAACATACTCTGCTTCACGGAAACATGGCTCTCTCGGGATATACTGTCCGAATCGGTCCAGCCAGCTGGATTCTCAGTTCATCGCACAGACTGAAATAAATATCTCTTTGAGAAGAAGGGCGTGTTTCATGATTAACGACTCATGGTGTAATTGTGATAACATACAGGAACTCAAGTCCTTTTGTTCACCGGATCTAGAATACCTCACAATCAAATGCCGACCAAAAGAATTCTCATCGGTTATAGCCACGGCTGTGTATATCCCCCCTCAAGCTGATACCTCGACAGCCCTCAAAGAACTCCGCTGGACTTTTTCCAAACTGGAAACCACATATCCTAAGGCTGCATTTATTGTAGCTGGAGAATTTAACAAATCAAATTTGAGAAAAAGGATGCTGAAGTTCTATATTGACTGTAGTACTCGCGCTGCCAAAACACTTGACCACTGTTACTCCAACTTCCGGGATGCATATAAGAACCTCCCCCACCCTCCTTTCGGCAGATCTGACCACGACTCCATTTTGCTCCTCCCTTCATATAGAAGCTCAAACAGGAAGTACCCATGCTAASGACTATTCAATGCTGGTCTGCCCAATCAGAATCAACGCTTCAAGATTGTTTTGATCGCGCGGACTGGGATATGTTCCGGGTAGCTTCCGAGAATAACATTGACGAATACACTGATTTGATGACTGAGTTTATCAGGAAGTGTATAGGAGATGTTGTACTCACTGTGACTATTAAAACCTACCCTAACCAGAAACCATGGATAGATGGCAGCATTCACGCAAAACTGAAAGCACAAACCATCGCAGTTAACCATGGCAAGGTGACTGGGAATATGGCACAATACAATTAGTGTCGTTTTTCCCTCCAAGACCAGCTGGACCAGCTGGCTGGTGTGTTTACAGACATATTCAATCTCTCCCTATCCCAGTCTGCTGTCCCCACATGCTTCAAGTTGGCCACCATTGTTCATGTGCCCAAGAAAGCAAAGGTAACTGAACTAAATGACTATTGCCCCGTGGCACTCACTTCTGTCATCATTAAGTGCTTTGAGAGACTAGTCAAGGATCACATTACCTCTACCTCACCTGTCACCCTAGACCCACTTCCATTTGCTTACCGCCCCAATAGATCCACAGACAATGCAATGGCCATCACACTCCACACTGCCCTATCCCATCTAGACAAGAGAAATACATATRTAAGAATGCTGTTCATTGACTATAGCTCAGCATTCAACACCAGTGTACGCTCCAAGCTCATCATTAAGCTCGAGGCCCTGGGACTGAACCCTGCCCTGTGCAACTGGGTCCTGGACTTCTTGACGGGCTGTCCCCAGCTGGTGAAGGTAGGAAACAACATTTCCACTTTGCTGATCCTCAACACTGGGGCGCCACAAGGGTGCGTGCTCAGTCCCCTCCTGTACTCCCTGTTCACCCATGACTGCGTGGCCAAACACGCCTCCAACTCAATCATCAAGTTTGCAGATGACATAACAGTAGTAGGCTTGATTACCAACAATGACGAGACCGCCTACAGGGAGGAGGTGAGGGCTCTGGGAGTGTGGTTCCAGGAAAATAACCTCTCACTCAACGTCAACAAAACAAAAGGAGATGATCGTGGACTTAATGAAACAGCAGAGGGAGCACCCCCCTATCCACATCAACGAGACCGCAGTGGAGATGGTGGAAAGCTTCAAGTTCCTCGGCGTACACATCACTGACAAACTGAAATGGTCCACCCACACACAGTGTGGTGAAGGCGCAGTGCCTTGATTCCTCTTTTACTCTAGTGTTCTATTCTTACAGGGGTTTAAATATTTACATGAGTGTTCTATTTACACAGCATATTCGGGAATAGTACTCTCTCCTTTAATATCTTCACATACAGAATCCCTATATAATGTTGTAAATCTTCAAGGGCCATCCACTTTGAACATGTGCCATTGGGAGGACGAACTGAAATACTATCTGAAGAAGAAAATGAAGAAACGGCAAAAGAATGAGTGCCGGGCTTGTACAAAATTGTTTATTTGGGGTATCAGGTTGATTGTGGAGGTCTACACACTGCAAAATGTATGGTAATTTAGACAAAAAATGCATTGAGATACCGATCTGTCATTAACATACCACTCACGACAAAAGCTCCAGCTGAAATGTCATTGCCAGAATCCTTAAATGAAATTGTGCAATGAAGCATAAGTGTAACTGTTTGATGGGTGGGTACAACATCTCCTATACACTTCCTGATAAACTCAGTCACCAGTTAACATTCTACTGCAATGATTTTACAAGTTGRATATCCAAATTCTTATCTGCTTATTATCCCAATTTCAATCAGTTTAACATGTCCTTTCCACAACTCTCACATCCACATTCACTTAGTACTATTCCCGAACACACTCAGTAATCTCCCTTATTACTCCATGTGCATCTTCAATGATTCTCTTGTCGTTACTTCCTATGCACCATACAGTATGTATGTTCAACGGTTCTCTTGCCGCTACTTGCTATACATATAAAATAGCACAACATGCTCAATAACACCTGGTGCTATTAGTAGTGGCTCCAGACCACTTAGACGCTTCAAATGAATGCCTACAGATGGTTGTCAGCGGGTTTTTTCCATGGTACCTTTTTGCTCTCGCTCTAGCCTTCTCCTAAGACTAGTTCTAGCCTTCTTGTCAAGACTATATATATATTTTTTTTAAATGCAAATTAATTTAAATTGACTTACTAAAATTCAGTCTCTGTGTCTCTCAGTTGTTCGAGGATGATGTGTCTCCTCCTGGGCAGCTCACAGTAAGGGTCTGGTCTGGGCATGTCCTCATTGTCTTTTGGTCAGATGGGAATTTCCCTCACGCTTTATAAAATTTGCTAACAGTTTTCCTCGCAGACCCTCACTGTAAAGCTCCGCAGGCAGAATCAATCATCTTCTTTGTGACACCAAATTGTGGTGGAAATTCAACACCAGGGACACCGGAAGTCAATATTAAATGAATCATTCTTTATTATCAGCACGCTAGAGAGGTTCCAACAAACTTAATATACCATAGTACACGTCGGTCGGGAGCTCCCCCAGGGCAGTCCCGTTACTTTTCTTATATACGGCTATACAAAAAAGTCAAAAAWGCATGATTTACATTATTCTTTATTCATCATTAGCTTTGGTTTCTGCACGTGACAGACCAATACCTCACAAGGCTTCTTCTCTCCAAACTGAGACCTTGAAACTGAAATACCACTTTTGGTTCCCATACAGCAATGTTCTGGGCGTACTGCCAAATTACTTATACTGATAGTGAGGATTCCTCCATGCACGATCAATTAGTCACTTCCATGAACCTATCTTATTGGTTATTATAAAAGCAGCATTGATCTGATACACAAACATACAATTTTACCTCACACAGGCTTCCTTCTCTTCACTCTGTCAGTTAGGTTAGTATTGTGGAGTAACTACAATGTTGCTGATCCATCCCCCGTTTTCTCCTATCACAGCCATTAAACTTCAACTGTTTTAAAGTCACCATTGGCCTCATGGTGAAGTCCCTGAGTGGTTTCCTTCCTCTCAATCAACTGAGTTAGGAAGGATGTCTGTATTTTTGTAGGTACTGGGTGTATTGGTACACCATCCAAAGTGTAATTAATAACTTTACCATGCTCAAAGGGATATTCAATGTCTGTTTTTGTTTTTTACCAATCTAGTAATAGATGCCCCTCTTTACGAGGCATTGGAAAACCTCCATGGTCTTTGTGGTTGAGTCTGTGTTTTGAAATGTACTGCTCGACTGAGAGACCTTACAGATAATTGTATGTGTGGGGTACAGAGATGAGGTAGTCATTCAAAAATTATGTTAAACACTTATTGCATACAGAGTGAGTCCATGCCACTTATGTGACTTGTTAAGCAAACGTTTACTCCTAAACTTATTTAGGCTTCCATGACAGAGGTTGRACATTTATTGACCAAAATTTTGAAAAACAATTCCACTTTGACATTATGGGGTATTGTGTGTAGGCCAATGACAATAACATCTGAATGAAATCCATTTTAAATTCAGGCTGTAATACAACAAAATGTGGAAAAAGTAAAGGGGTGTGAATACTTTTTGAAGGCACTGTATGTGTGCCTTTGTTTCAGTTTGCATGTGATAAAGAGCAACTTGGTATTTGCATGAGTCAGACCTGGGTTCAAATAGGCTATTTAGGGTATTTCAATTACTTTCAAAGACATTTGGAAGTAAGTATTTGGATATTTCTTATTTGGAAACGTAGTTGAATATTGGAATGTATTTGGAAATACACCTGGAAAATATATATTATTATTGTTATTGATTTTATATACATTTTTTATGGGGTAGATTAGCTTTAATACTGCAGATTGTAGCTTCCATCAATGTATTTACCTGCATCATTTCCAATCCCCTGTCAGAGTCGTGTGTATAAGTGGCAGGGAAGTCAGGCGCAGGAGAGTCAAACGGAGTGTAAATGGAGTCTTTTAATATATGTCCACTTAACATGCTCCAAACACTAAAATGTACATACATAAAATAAACATGGGTACGAGGACCCGTCGCGCACCTATACAACAAGAAACAACACTGACATAAAACAATTTCTGACAAAGACATGAGGGGAAACAGAGGGTTAAATACACAACAGGTAATGAATGGGATTGAAACCAGGTGTGTGGGAAGACAAGACAAAACCAATGGAAAATGAAAAATAGATCAATGATGGCTAGAAGACCGGTGACGTCGACCGCCGAGCACCGCCCGAACAAGGAGAGGCAACGACTTCGGCAGAAGTCGTGACATCCCCCATATTTTTTTTGTAAATATAGTACCAGTCAAGTTTGGTTTTTCTTTATTTTTACTATTTTCTACATTGTAGAATAATAGTGAAAACATCAAAACTATGAAATAACACATATGGAATCATGTAGTAACCAAAAAAGCGTTWAAAAATATATTTTAGATTCTTCAAAGTAGTCACTCTTTGCCTTGACAGCTTTTCACACTTGGCATTCTCTCAATCACATTCACCTGGGATGCTTTTCCAACAGTCTTGAAGGAGTTCCCACAGATGCTGASCACTTGTTGGCTGCTTTTCCTTCCCTCWGCKKKSSAWSWSWTSSMMMGCWATCTCAATGGGTTGAGGTCGGGTGATTGTGGAGGCCAGGTCATCTGATGCATCACTCCATCACTCTCCTACTTCAATGTAAAAAATGATTTGTTGTTTCAACTTATTATTTCCAGTGATCTAGTTGCATGGCCTTTTTCAAGCTCAGAGTACTTCACATTTCACGTTATCCTAGCTTTTATTGCTTTTATTTTGACTAACAATAGGMGGTTAATTTGATGTATGTGAATTGTTAATTTAATTTATTATTATTTGAATCAATTTAAAGCTTTTGTTAACAATAAATGTGGAGTTCTAATAACTAAAGCTATATTATTATTGACAAATAATAGACAGTTAAGTCCACTTCTTCATTTTAGTATAACCAACCATTTTTAGTTGAATTAATTTCACATTTTGTTAAGTCAACTTTCAATTAATTATCGTAACTAAATTTAAAGTTTACATAACATGTCACGTTATCCTTGCTTAGACCATTTTGTTAAGTGCTCTGAGCTTGAAAAGGGCCACGCAACTAGATGACTGGAAATAACAAGTTGAAACAAACTTAAAGCTAGAGTTATCTGAACTAAAGCCAGTTACTTGAATGTATAAAAGAGTTAACCATTTGCCATTATAACGTACTATTCTGAGTTGAATCTTTTTCCTATTTTGTTATGTCAACTTTGAATAAAGTTATCATAACTAGTAACACAGTTACGATAACTACATTTAAAGTCTACATAACAAAATTGTCTAAGATAGGATAAGGTGACATGTAATGTACTCTGAGCTTGAACAAGGCCATGTAACCAGATAACTGGAAATAAAAGTTGAACAACATTAAAGTGTGATTTATCTAAAGCCACATTTAAGAGTTAACAATTTACGATCCTTGTTCAATCAACATGCACTTAAGTCAAGCCTACTTCACATTGAGTTATTGTAACAGAGTTCTCAACCTGTTTGGCTGGTTGTCCTACACTGTGGCCACGAGCAAGTCAAGCAGGACACACATAAATAAATGACTATACTATTTTTATTTATACATTTTTTATTTATTTAACCAGGTAGGCAAGTTGTGAACAAGTTCTCATTTACAATTGCGACCTGGCCAAGATAAAGCAAAGCAGTTCGACACAAACAACAACACAGAGTTACACATGGAGTAAAACAAACATACAGTCAATAATACAGTAGAAAAAAATAAGTATATACAATGTGAGCAAATGAGGTGAGATAAGGGAAGTAAAGGCAAAAAAAAGGCCATGGTGGCGAAGTAAATACAATATAGCAAGTAAAACACTGGAATGGTAGATTTGCAGTGGAAGAATGTGCAAAATAAAGATTAGATATAATGGGGTGCAAAGGAGCAAAATAAATAAATAAATACAGTAGGGGGAGAGGTAGTTGTTTGGGCTAAATTATAGATGGGCTATGTACAGGTGCAGTAACATGACATAACAGACGAGCTTGAGAACCACTGTTCTAACTCAACAACATGACATTGACGTATTTTTTTTTTTTAACTTAATATAAACCAGGATGTACAGTTTAACAAAGTTCAGATTTAGTAAAGCTTATCTCCATTTTACAATGACTTTATATTTACAATGATTGATTTACTATCAAGAGTACATTGATCGATTCAACAACTTACATTGAAATCAATTAATTCCATCTAGCTTGTAATGACAACTAAATAGTCCTATCATGTATTTCAGAACATTTATTACATTATGTATTAACAAACGAATACATTTGCAACAATGTATTGTTCCCTAGAATGCATTTTGATTGTCATTAAAAAAAATATCTAACAATGCATATTTTTAGATGCATGTATTTGGGTGCATTTAAACGGACAGCCAAATTCTGCTGTCACTAATTGGTCTTTTAACCAATCAGCTAAGATTTCTTTTTTTCTAAACATAAATGTTTTGTCAAACATTTWAAAAAAAATCTTCTGTCCAATAAAYCCATACATATTTGTAAATGGCACCATTGAAACATGGTTTTATGGCACGGGAAATAAAAATTCAAACACTGATCGAAGACAACCTTCAGAATGGTTTCTAAGACAAGTTGTTGTCGAGTGTGCAAAAAAATTCTAACATGCTGTAAACATTTTCAGAATGCACTGTAATTAATGGGAAGAGATGATAGCAAATCAATGGTCTCTAACAAAAGACGGTTGTAGTTTTGTAGACTGAAGGTCACACGTAAAAATAGGTTAACTTAAGTCTTCCCAAAACTGAGATTTGTAAGATTTAGGCAAATAACAGCATCATTGTCTGAGGAATTAACTCAACTACTGCGAGTGAAACAAAAACACAGCAAATAGTTGTCTTAACAAAGAAGACGGTTCTTCAGCCCATGCTCTTTTGCTGTACAGTTTTCTGCACCAATCTTCAAGAATATTTTCTGAACTACCTCGAAAGTGTACCTTGGGTAATCCATGTTCAGACAATAAAGAAGCCCAATCAAAGTGGCAAAGGCATTTTGGACATTGTGAAGCTCATGTATGATCTCCTGCTCTTCTATCACAAGGGCAACGTCCACATTGTCAGCTGGCATTGGGTCATCTGCTGCAGCTCCATCCACAATGACAAGGATACCGATTTTCACTCCGCGGGTGACTTCTTCAGAATCAGTTGTCTTCTGAAAAACAGAACAAAAATAGGCAAAGATTAGAGGCACTGCCCTACAAAACATCCTCCAATACAATTTTTCTGTGACACTGTCTGCAAATGTACTATTGCTTATTGATGCAGGCAAGTGGGGTGGCAGGTAGCCTAGTGGTCAAGAGCATTGTGCCAGTAAACAAGCATGGTCCTTAAGCACCATGTCAACCATGATTGCTCCCAGGTCTAGATAGAATGCATTCTTAGTTGAGGTAAAACATGGTCTGTTCTTTTTCCATTTGTAAAAAACAATTGATTGTCCTCTATAGCGCCGCGAAGGCCCATGGTCATCCAACACTGAAAATGAGGGGGAAAACCATGTAAAGCCTCATCTATCATTCAGGGCTGTTTTGGCAACCAGCTCTTTCTACAACATTCATTATATTAAAGGTGCACTGTGTAGAATTCCACCTCTACTACTTTATTTTTAAATGACCAGTTTACAAAAGCTGTAAACTATATTTCTAGATATTTTAAAACTATATAAAGTTATTTCGATAGAACAATGATTCCCTACAATAAGCAATTCATTTGTTAGACAAAAGCACAGCCTAAAATACAAAGTTTATATTGAAGATGGACCGGCGCGAGCCCACTGATGAGCAATGTTGAAGCAAAACTGATTGCAATTCCTGTTCAAATGCCAAAGTCAGCACTGCATGGTGTAGGGATTAATTGTTCTATCAAAATTGCTTTTTATATTTAAATAACAAGAAATATTGTTTTTACAGCTTTTGTATAGAATTTGGAATTCCTCACAGTGCCACTTTAATTCTGTTAATTGTCTAACAATAGGGAATTTGACATACAGTATCACTAAGGGCAGTGCAGTGTTGTGTGCTGCCATACACCAGGGATGTGTGATACGTTCAAATATGGTAAAACTTGAGCATACTTACATTTCACAACCATCGACAACAGCTATCAATAGTTGTTTACATGGTAGTTAGGTATTATCACCCAAACCTAGTATTGTGTTTAATGCATGGTCCTGATTTTTGCTTTGCAGTCCAAGATAAAGATTTAGTTTCTTCTTGTCACGCCCTGGCCTTAGTATTCTTTGTTTTCTTAAGTATTTTGGTTAGGTCAGGGTGTGACATGGGGAATGTATGTGGTTTTTGTAGTGTCTAGGGTGGTTGTAAGGTTTAGGGGGTTTATTAGAGTAGTTGGGTTTATGTTTAGTATAGTAGTCTAGCTGTGTCTATGGTTGAGTGTAGGTATCTAGGAAAGTCTATGGTTGCCTGAATTGGGTCTCAATTAGAGACAGCTGGTTATTGTTGTCTCTGATTGGGAGCCATATTTAAGGCAACCATAGGCTTTAGCTGTTTGTGGGGAATTGTCTATGTTGAACGTTTGTAGCCTGTGTGTGTGTGTGCACTACGTTTATAGCTTCACGGTCGTTTGTTGTTTTTGTATAGTTTGTAATAGTGTTTCGTTTCATGTTCATCTTCGTAGTAAAATAAAAGAAGATGGCTTATTTTCCACATGCTGCGTTTTGGTCCGTCTCTCCTCCACACGATCGTGACACTTCTGGACAAAAAGCATGCTAAATCAGAATTCTCAACTGAATGTCTAGCAAGGGAGAAAGGTTGAGTAGAAGTAGAACAAATAAAACATTGCTAAAAGAGATGTCCTTATATAGTGTAGTTGGTTCACATTTGATTTGGCCTGTGTGTTATAATCACCCCAATGGTGGAACAAACTCCCCCACGACGCCAGGTCAGCGGAATCAATCACCACCTTCCGGAGACACCTGAAACCCCACCTCTTTAAGGAATACCTAGGATAGGATAAAGTAATCCTTCTAACCCCCCCCCCCCCCCTTAGAGTTAGATGCACTATTGTAAAGTGGTTGTTCCACTGGACATCATAAGGTGAATGCACCAACTTGTAAGTCGCTCTGGATAAGAGCGTCTGCTAAATGACTTAAATGTAAATGTAAATGTGACAGACATTCAACTTGGCTCCATTGAACGTTACAGTGCATCATGATTCATAGGAAATTTCACTCTCTGGGAGAAAGCATAATGTTATGTTGTACGGTTGTATACCTCACATGTCTTCAAAAAATTGGTAGGGTCTTCTCGCAGGAAGTATGGCAAGCCTCGGAGCACAGCCTCTCTCTTCCTTTGATTGGAACTCTAACAACAAAAGCACAATTTACAGTTTTACGACATTATTAATGTGGTTTTCAATGATAAGGTCTCATCCCCAATATTGATGTGTATTTAAAAAAGTAGCAATTATCAATACACCAGAACGTAGGTAATAACTGTACAGAAGACTTTAATATCAATATAATCTAACCTACGTCTTTGTCAAGACTGTCCATCAGGTGTTTTAGCTCCATCCCTCCACCACTCTTGGCCCGGAAGAATTCAAGGAGCTTGGAAAGAAGACTGTCCAGGACTTCATAAAATGTCTTCTTGAGGTCCACAGACACCAGTCTCATGAACTCCAGAGCAACCTGTTTGAAGATCATAACATACCAGGGAAGGAATTTTAGGGACAAGGGGGTGCCTAATCTGCCAGTGCACCAAAACAATCAGCCAGGGCACTAAGGCCATCAARCAAAATAGGCAATTACATTGCTACAAAACTCAAAAAAACACTTGTTAAAAAACCATAACATTTAATGTAGTGATTAAGGGTTACCATGGTAATGGAGCTACAGTACTTATACTGATTTGGGGGAAATATATCTTGCAGTTTAAACTGAAACTAGCACTGAAAAACCTGGAAGCATGTGATTTAAAATATACATAGCTAGGAAACATGGAAACATAAACTAGCTAAGTCTCAGTTGGGATAATTTCAAATGTATCTATGACAGCCTGTGACTGCCACTGCCCTCATTGTTAAATAAAGTTAAGGGATTCAAGTCAATCTATGAAACTAAATGACAGAAATACTTTGAAAACAACAATGGTTTATAGCCATAATTGACTTCAGAAAATGAGTGAAACGCTTACACTGTATAGAACCCTGCATTTGTGTGACCTATAAACAGTCAGAGTTATGATTTTTACACCCAGCCTTAGAGCACTACAGATAAAAGGAATACATTTTTGGAAAGAATATTACATTAATAACTTATGTAGTTCCTTGTGTCCTCTAATCACCTTCATCTCAAAATGCACAAAAGTCTGAAGGGAGACAAGCTCTTGAAGTATGAGAAACTGTGTCTATTATTAATTTCAACAATCACAGAAAATCTTATTGGATCTTTTGCAGATTTTAAATAAGCACTTATCTGTCTGAACAGCGCTGGCCATCTAGATTTGATGTCAATCACAAGGGGCTCATCTTCCACAATCTCCTTTCTTCTTAATGAGAAAGTAGTCATCATTGCTGCATCAACAGTTACCCAGTCAGGACCTATTTTATTTTCTGAATCTCTTCTTGCATATAATCCTTATTGTTGAAATTTCTTCTCAAATGAGAAAAGTACTGCTTAACATTACAGGGCTCAGAAAAGTTACAAAGGTCACATTTTATACAAGCAGTAACTGTTTCATGAACATTTCTTCGATGTTGAGTCAAATGCTTCTTGAGTGCTATTTCTGTTTTAAAAGGTGCACGGACAGTCTTGATGGATTCATGGTAATGGACAGGTCTTGCATACTGTCCATGCTTCAATTTGTAATGTCTAATAAGGATGTATTGATTTGATGTGTCAAATCTGCAGTACTTACGGTTCCACTTCATCCATTGACGGATGAATGCTTTTGGATTTCCAAGAATCTAAAAAATAATGTTTACGTAAATATTTTTTTTTCACTTTAGTTGTATGTTAATTATTAACATTATTCTGAAATTGATAAATTCAAGATTTAAGTGCTGTCTAGGTAAACCTGTTTACTAACTGCAAAGTTCATTTGTATAACATGGTTTGTTTAACATAACATCTCATTACACCCAAACTAACAATTGTAAAATATCAAAATATATGCTAACATTACTACTTGCAAGATTAGGCTAATTAATCATTAGAATATTCTTAGCTAGGTTTTTAAATCATATATTTTGGAAAAAATAAGGGTTTTAAACGCAATACTAATTAGAAGCATGGCTAGCAAACATCTTTCCTTTGTACTGTTATGCAGGTTGTCAAACTATTTCCAAACTAGCCAACAAGCAGCTTTTATCAGCACATTTGCAATTCCGACCACGGGCTATCTAGCGCCATGCTAACTAAACACACTTTAACTAACCAGCACATGTGCAAATTCGGCCACGTGTCCTAACTAACACTATGCTAGCTAACACCATGCTAAATAGCGCGATGCTAGCTAACAGCATACTAGCTAAATGCCATACTAGCATACTAGCTAACATACCCTGGAGAATTTACTTAGCTACACATGCCTATATCTGATGTTTGACTAGCAAGTTACTGAATACAACCACAATAGTAAAATAAACTGATAACAGCTCATTACCACCCAATCTAATAGTAATTGTAACTACAAGCATAGCTACAGTTGGCTTTTGTAGCTAGCTACTGTTATACAAGTTATCAAACAAATGACAAGTTAGTCAGCATGTGTGCAATTTGGCGCCATGTGTGCTGCTGGCTAGAGCGGTACTATTTAACAGCATGATTACAGCAAGCTTTGCTACAATTATACTACAGTACACGTAGTAGTGAGGGGTCGTTCGCGAACGAGTCGGCTCTAAGAGCCGGCTCTTGTAGGTGAACGTTGGGAGCCGGCTCACATACCAGAAGAGCCAAATCTATTTATAAAAATATTTAAAGATTAAGATATGAATAATCAAAAGATTTAAATGAATAGAATTAGCTAATTCAAAGAACGAAAAAATGTATAAAATAAGATAGGCCTAAATGCTCAAGCGCACAAATTCGTTCTGACAGTCTGAGCAGACAAACAGCCTCACCTGTTGTTCCTGTAAATCAGACACCCATTGTCAAGCAAAGATGCCGAGCCAACTCACTCACAGTCACACACTTAGCAGCCGAGGAGAGAGAGGAAGGACAGCTGTGAAAACAACAGCTGGAAAATGAGTCGGAAGCACAGTAGCATTTGGATGCATTTTAATAATGTAGACAATGTTAGCACACAGTGTAGAATTTGCCAAAACAAAATCTCATATAAAGCCGGGTCTACGCACAACCTACACCGGCATATGCGAACTGTCCACCCAACTGTGAAGCTAGCTGTATCGGAGCTTCGAGAAACTAGCAGGCCTGCTAGTGATAGTGGTGGAGCAAGCACCTCCACACGTGGAGATGTATCCACTCAGTCAAGTAGGCCTACTCCGCGACCCACAGCAATGCAGTCTTCATGGAGGACAGAGGTTTTAGAAATTATAGCAATAGACTAAATCCAATGTACACAATTCCAAGCAGGAAAACCCTTTCAAAATCACTTATTCCACAACTGTACGAGAGCACACAGGCTTCAGTGGGGGAAAAAGCTACTGCAGTTTGTCTTACCACTGACTGTTGGACATCAAGGGTAACCACTTCTTACATGTCGGTTACATGTCACTTCATTGAATATTTTTCGATGTCTAGCTATCTTCTGGACTGCTTTGAGTTCAGCGACAGACACACCTCAGAGAACTTGGCAGAGGAACTGTTGAGAGTGGCCAGAGAATGGTAAGTAGATGGAAAAGTGGTCTGTTGTGTTAGCAACAATTCAGCTAACATAACCAAAGCCATGAAAATGTTTAAATGGACCCATCATCCATGTCTTTCCCACACAATCAACCTGATTGTTAGAGATGCTCTAAAGGTGATGAGGCCCACTGTGGACAAAGTGAAAGCCGCTGTGGAATACTTCCACAGGAGCACAGTAGGTGCTGAAAAACTAAGTCTACACAACGCCAGATGGGGATGCCTGAGCTGAGGCCTAAACAAGACTGCACTACAAGGTGGAATTCAACATTTTATATGTTGAAGCGGTTTCTTGAGTCAAAGGATACCATCATCTCTACCCTGGCCATCGTCAATGCACCTGTTGATGCTCTGACCCAAGAAGAATGGGAGGTGGTGGAGGAGGTGTGCAGAGTCCTGGAACCCTTTGAGCAGGTCACTGTGGAGATCAGTAGAGAGAGGTACAGTAAGCAGTTATTACTACATCATTATTTAATCCAGTATTATATATGTATATGAGCAGTAGATGAGAATGTAGTATCAGTAGACAAAACATGAACATGAACCTGAACTAATAAGTTACTGTTCTCTCTTTTCAGCTATGTGACAGCATCAAAAATGATACTCCTGTTTAAGGGTCTGCAGCGAATCACAGCCAGCCGCCAGAGAAAAGCAAATGTAACCACAGGACATGTGACAGAGTTGATGGACACCCTATGTTCATCAATGGACAGAAAGTTCCACAGAATGGAATATAATCATGTGCTATCAGAAACCGCTGCACTTGACCCCAGGTTTAAGAAGTTAGCCTTCAGTGATGCCAGAGCGATTGATGAGGCTCTTCAAATAATAACCTCAGCAGCAGGGAGGKACAGCTCCAGCAGTCAGCTGGCTCAGGCATCAGGGCAACAGGAAGAAGAGGGATCAGATGGAGCAGAAGCACCAGCAGGAGTGCCACAAACATCTGCTGTTTGGATGCTGTTTGAGGAGAGAGCAACAGGGGATGCAGCACGAAGGAATCCCTCAGCAGATGCCATAATGGAGGTCCGATCCTATTTGGAGGAGCCCCTCCAAAGATCTGCAGATCCTCTGAGCTGGTGGAAAAACAAGGCCTCTGTCTACCCACGGCTTACTAAAGTCATGACAGGGAGACTCTGCATAGTGGCCACATCCGTCCCTCTGAGCGGGTCTTCTCGAAAACAGGACAAATAATTACTGAGAAGAAACCGCATCAGCCCCTCAAGTGAGGAAGCTTGCATTTCTGAATGCAAATCTCTCATAAAAACAAAATATGGTCAGCATTGCTGTGTGCTGCTGGTTATAACATGGTAATAAAGAAGAGAGAGAAAAGAGGGACCAGTTTAATGTTTTAAGTGGGATGCTGCAGTTTTGCACATTGTTATTTATTTTTCTTTGATATGGTGCAATATATGGTGCAGCATCCTTCTTTTTTAGAGCCGGCTCTTTTTAGTGAGTTGAGCCAAACGAGCCGGCTCACTGAAAAGAGCCGGAATGCCCATCACTAACACGTAGAATTGCACAAGTAATCCAATTTAAACTGATAGTAAAATACTATTTGCCAAACATAGCCAAATATCTGTTTTTCTTTCTAAATTTAACCAAAATTACAATTTTAACATGGAGCGTGTGCGGTGCTAACCAGCTAGCTAGCATGTAACATACAGGCTAATGTCCTTGCTATTCTTGTGCTGAAAAGTTATCATTATTTTTTATAAAGGGCACTTGTTAACTTGCCCTATAAATATTTATACCGTGTAGGTTACCAAGTAGGTAAATAGCATGCTAGTGGTTGTATTGTTTAATAGGAAATACTCACCTTTTGCCAAGCTACTCACTCCAACTTGGAAAGCTGTTGAATGCAGTAGAGGAGTTGCCGAAGCATGGTCTTGATCAAGCCACTTCCTTAAATGATGCCRCCGCATATAAATTAACACTGAGTTCTAAAATAAATTGTGCTAGTACGACTTAAGTAAATAAAAAATATGATTTAATGAATTTGAAAGTTGAGGGAACACATAGTTCATAGCTGATTTTATAAGTTAAGACAATGTAATGACTTGTAGTTATTATAACTTGCCATGTTTCGTCAACACAACAAGGATCTTGTTTTAGTTTATTTGACTTATTAGTTCTGATTTGAAAGTTGACTGAGCAAATTGTTCTTTGTTAACTGAAATTGATTTTTTATGTTTACAGCTTTTATTGAGTTGAAGTCAACTTAACATGATTTGTCAAATCAACACATTTTGCACATTTAGTTGACTTGAATAAATGAAATAAGTTATTTTGACTTAATCCCCAAACTTATTTTACTGTGTTGGTCAAATAGCCCTTACACAGCCTGGAGGTGTGTTTTGGGTCATTGTCCTGTTGAAAAACAAATGATAGTCCCACTAAGCGCAAACCAGATGGGATGGCATATCGCTGCAGAATGCTGTGGTAGCCATGCTGGTTAAGTGTGCCTTGAATTCTAAATAAATCACTGACAATGTCACCAGCAAATCACCCCCACACAATCACACCTCCTCCTCCATGCTTTACGGTGGGAACCACACATGCAGAGATCATCCGTTAACCTAATCTGCGTCTCACAAAGACACGGCGGTTGGAACCAACAATCTCAAATTTGGACTCATCAGATCAAAGGACAGATTTCCACCGGTCTAATGTCCATTGCTCGTGTTTCTTGGCCAAGCAAGTCTCTTCTTATTATTGCTGTCCTTTAGTAGTGGTTTCTTTGCAGCAATTCGACCATGAAGGCCTGATTCAAGTAGTCTCCTCTAAACAGTTGATGTTGAGATGTGTCTGTTACTTGAACTCTGTGAAGCATTTATTTGGGCTGCAATTTCTAATGAACCTATCCTCTGCAACAAGTTCCTTTCCTGTGGCGGTCCTCATGAGAGCCAGTTTCATCATAGCGCTTGATGGTTTTTGGAACTGCGCTCGAAGAAACTTTCAAAGTTCTTGAAATTTTCCCGATTGACTAACCTTCATGTCTTAAAGTAATGATGGACTGTTGTTTCTCTTTACTTTTTTGAGCTGTTCTTGCCATAATATTTACTTGGTCTTGTACCAAATAGGGCTATCTTCTGTATACCACCCCTACCGTGTCACAACACAACTGATTGGCTGAAACGCATTAAGAAGGAAAGAAATTCCAMAAATTAACTTTTAACAAGGCACACCTGTTAATTGAAATGCATTCCAGGTGACTACCTCATGAAGCTGGTTGAGAGAATGCCAAGAGTGTGCAAAGCTGTCATAAAGGCAAAGGGTGGCTATTATAAAATCTAAAATATATTTTGATTTGTTTAACACTATTTTGGTTACTACATGATTCCATGTGTGTTATATCATAGTTTTGATGTCTAGCACTATTATTCTACAATGTATAAAATAGTTAAAATAAAGAAAAACCCTGGAATGAGTAGGTGTGTCCAAACTTTTGATTAGTATTGTGTGTATGTGTGTATACATATATATATATGTAAAATATATATACAGTATATACAGTGGGGAGAACAAGTATTTGATACACTGCCGATTTTGCAGGTTTTCCTACTTACAAAGCATGTAGAGGTCTGTAATTTTTATCATAGGTACACTTCAACTATGAGAGACGGAATCTAAAACATCCAGAAAAATCCAGAAAATCACATTGTATGATTTTTAAGTAATTAATTTGCATTTTATTGCATGACATAAGTATTTGATACATCAGAAGCAGATACTTATATTTGGTACAGAAAACCTTTGTTTGCATTACAGAGATCATACGTTTCCTGAGTATCTTGACTAGGTTTGCACACACTGCAGCAGGGATTTTGGCCCACTCCTCCCTACAGATCTTCTCCAGATCCTTCAGGTTTCGGGGCTGTCGTGGGCAATACGGACTTTCAGCTCCCTCCAAGATTTTCTATTGGTTCAGTCTGGAGACTGGCTAGGCCACTCCAGGACCTTGAGATGCTTCTTACGGAGCCACTTAGTTGCCATGGCTGTGTGCTTCGTGTCGTTGTCATGCTGGAAGACCCAGCCACGACCCATCTTCAATGCTCTTACTGAGGGAAGAGGTTGTTGGCCAAGATCTCGCGATACATGGCCCATCCATCCTCCCCTCAATACGGTGCAGTCGTCCTGTCCCCTTTGCAGAAAAGCATCCCCAAAGAATGATGTTTCCACCTCCATGCTTCACGGTTGGGATGGTGTTCTTGGGTTGACTCATACTTCTCTTCCTCCAAACACGGCGAGTGGAGTTAGACCAAAAAGCTCTATTTTTGTCTCATCAGACCACATGACCTTCTCCCATTCCTCCTCTGGATCATCCAGATGGTCATTGGCAAACTTCAGACAGGCTGACATGCACTGGCTTAAGCAGGGGACCTTGCGTGCGCTGCAGGATTTTAATCCATGACGGCGTAGTGTGTTACTAATGTGTTTCTTTTGAGACTGTGGTCCCAGCTCTCTTCAGGTCATTGACCAGGGTCCTGCCGTGTAGTTCTGGGCTGATCCCTCACTTCCTCATGATCATTGATGCCCCACGAGGTGAAATCTTGCATGGAGCCCCAGACCGAGGGTGATTGACCGTCATCTTGAACTTCTTCCATTTCTAATAATTGCGCCAACAGTTGTTTCCTTCTCACCCAGCTGCTTGCCTATTGTCCTGTAGCCCATCCCAGCCTTGTGCAGGTCTACAAATTTTATCCTGATGACCTTACCAGCTCTCTGGTCTTGGCCATTGTGGAGAGGTTGGAATCTGTTGATTGAGTGTGTGGACAGGTGTCTTTTATACAGGTAACGAGTTCAAACAGGTGCAGTTAATACAGGTAATGAGTGGAGAACAGGAGGGCTTCTTAAAGAAAACTAACAGGTCTGTGAGAGCCGGAATTCTTACTGGTTGGTAGGTGATCAAATACTTATGTCATGCAATAAATGCAAATTAATATTAAAAATCATACAATGTGATTTTCTGGATTTTGTTTTTAGATTCCGTCTCTCACAGTTGAAGTGTACCTATGATAAAAATTACAAGCTCTACATGCTTTGTAAGTAGGAAAACTGCAAAATCGGCAGTGTATCAAATACTTGTTCTCCCCACGTATATATATATATATATATATATAATTATTTTATTTTTTCCCCATAACCCTACCACCGCTGCCCTAATTGGAATAAAATAATGGACGACAACAACACTTAGGCTTCTACGTCCAGCTTATATATATTATATACATTTTACGGACACAATGTATTTTACTATAGTTATCTTTTGTTTGTTTTTAATCCCATCCTTCAGCTACCATCAACTCCTCCCATCTATCTCTGAAGACCATCCAGTTTCATTTCTATTTTTCCATATATTTGGAAAGTATTGGCATGTATTTGAAAACACTCAAATACTGGGTATTTGTCACGTTCCTGGCCTGTTTTCCTTTGTCTTGTATTTATTTAGTTGGTCAGGGCGTGAGTTGGGTGGGTTTGTCTATGGTTGATTTTCTATGTTGGGATTTTTGTGTTCGGCCTGGTATGATTCTCAATCAGAGGCAGCTGTCAATCGTTGTCCCTGATTGAGAATCATACTTAGGCAGACTGGGTTTCACGTGTGTTTTGTGGGTGTTTGTTTCCGTGTTTGTGTTTTCACCACACGGTACTGTATAGGTTTTCTGCACTTCGTTTATTTGTTTTGTAATTTCAGTGTTCAGTTTTGTTATATTAAATCATTATGAACACTAACCACTCTGCGTATTGGTCCGATCCGTCTCGCCTCTCCTCGTCCGAGGAGGAGGACGAATATGACTACCGTTACAGTATTTTCAAATGCAAATAAATACTCCCATGCATTTGAACSCAGGTCTGTTTGGTATTTGAAATAATGAATTTGGAAATAATGTTTGAAAAGTCTGCTTTTTAGGAAATTATTAGAAAATACTTTCAAATACTTCCAATAGACATAGTTAATTTGGGCAWTTTTTTTTTTTAATACTCAAATATAAATTAAAGTATTTAAATAATCAAATTCACATGCATTTGAACCCAGGTCTGGCGTGAGTGTTTGTCTGTGTGTCTTGCGTGCAGACTGTGTCTGTGTGACTTGGCACAGAACATCCCTCTCACTGAGAGAGACAAATTATTGATCCCCCACTGCCTTGCTTTGCTTCCAGGACCACCTGGTGAGGCTGCCCACAAACGTCGCCTGCTTGAAAAGATTCTCTTTGAACGAGCGAGTGCTCCAATGTTTCAGTTCAGGGAGTGGCCTGGAGAGAGAGGGGATGAGATAAACAAAGGGGATGAGATGGTCGGGTGGGTACTTAAAATAAAAAAGTAAAAAAAGAATGCCAAACATGTTGTTTTGTTACACAATTTGTCCRAGGGTGACACAAGACGGTTTCTAATCTAGCTGTGACTTCTGAAGGCTCTAGTAAATCTGGCGAACAGTGGGGCTACTACAGAGTGAAATCGGAGCCTGGCCCAGGGAGACATGGAACTGAGACGTGTGAAGTTCCGGGCAGCTCAGCTTCGAAGACCCTGGCAGTCTCGGTTCTGTTCTGTGGATGTCCTCCTCAGTGTCATTCTGTGGCCTTGGCCGCCTGCTCCACAGAGAGCGTGGCCCTGACTTTAAAACCGCCTTCGCTCTGCTCTTCTATTCTAACAGACATTTTTCTCTCTCTCGCTCTCTTCTTTGATAGGGCCGTTTTAAATTGTGAATGTGCTGTCGGATCACAAGGGTTGGAAAAAGCAGACAGGTGCGTGCGTAGCATTCGCAGAACGGCAAGGATGGGTAATTGAAATGAGATCTGGGAGGGCCTTCAGACAAAACAGAGATTTTATATTTAAATGAGATGACAAGGTCAAGGTCATTTATTCAATCTGCCAGCACATAGACTGCTGTTTCACCATGGCAACAGTCTTGCTCTCTGCCCCCCACCCTCCCTCTCCTTCATGTCTCTGTCTCGCTCGCTCTCAGTTTCTCTCTACCTTCACCCACTGTTCTTCTGTACAACTGTCAAGGATTCCTCTTCAAACCACTCTCGTCACTGTTTGTTTGCATTTGCATGTGTCTTTCTGTGCAAAGCAAATGTGTTCATTCAGTGTGCGGTGTGTGTCTAGGACTCAGGGACTGACTGATGGAGAGTTAGTATGAGCCGCCTAATGACTGAAAGACAGAGCTCGACAGGGGCTGTAGTATGGTGGTGATGCGGAGCTCCGTCTCTCAGGGGCCGGCTCTGGTGGGCCGTAGGCCTCAGAGGAGGCTCCCAGTCTGGGATGAGTGGATCCATACGTCCCTCTGTTGGACATGGGAGGAGTGGATGAATGCACTGTGTCTCTCTGGGCCATCCATCTCGGTGTGAGTGTTTTTCCACTCCACCTACCAGGCGAGATAGAGCGCTCCAGGCACCACACGACTCTCCCCGCCTTCCTTCCCGCCAGGAGCCCAGTACAGATTGTCTCACTCGTCATGCTGGTGCAGATTGGGTTTTCGTAGCTTTTCCTTGACAATACAATGCAAAAACTCTTATAAAAGGGCTACTTGACCTTACTTAGCTGATTAGCTGTTGTTGTCTTACCCGTTGTTGTCTTAGCTAGCTCTCCCAATCAACTTTAATTGCTTTATGCCTCGCTTTATGTCTCTCTCTAATGTCAATATGCCTTGTATACTGTTGTTAATGATAGTTATCATTGTTTTAGATCACTGCGGAGCCCCTAGTCCCACTCAACATGCCTCAGATACCTCTTTTGTCCCACCTCAAACACATGCAGTGACCTCACCCAGCATAACTAGTGCGTCCAGAAATGCAACCTCTCTTATCGTCACTCAATGCCTAGGTTTACCTCCACTGTACTTGCACCCTACCATACCCCTGTCTGTACATTATGCCCTGAAGCTATCCTACCACACCCAGAAATCTGCTTTGTCCCCAATGCACTAGACGACCAGTTTTGATAGCCTTTAGCCGTACCCTCATCCTACTCCTCCTCTGTTCCTCGGGTGATGTGGAGGTTAACCCAGGCCCTGCGTGTCTCCAGGCACTCTCATTTGTTGACTTCTATAACCGTGAAAACATTGGTTTCATGCATGTTAAAATCAGAAGCCTCCTCCCTAAGTTTGTTTGACTTATTAATGCTTTAGCACACTCCGCCAACCCTGATGTCCTTGCCGTGTCTGAATCCTGGCTTAGGAAGGCCACCAAAAATTCGGAGATTTCCATCCCCAACTACAACATTTTCCGTCAAGATAGAACTGCCAAAGGGGGAGGAGTTGCAATCTACTGCAAAGATAGCCTGCAAAGTTCTGTCATACTTTCCAGGTTTATGCCCAAACAGTTCGAGCTTCTAATTTTAAAAATGAATCTCTCCAGGAATAMGTTTCTCACTGTTGCCGCCTGTTATAGACCGCCCTCAGCTCCCAGCTGTGCTCTGGACACCATATGTGAATTGATTGCCCCCCATCTATCTTCTGAGTTCGTTCTGTTAGGTGACCTAAACTGGGAAATGCTTAACACCCCGGCAGTTCTACAATCTAAGCTAGATGCCCTCAATCTCACACAACTTATCAAGGAACCCACCAGGTACAACCCTAAATCCGTAAACATAGGCACCCTCATAGATGTTATTCTGACCAACTTGCCCTCCAAATACACCTCTGCTGTTTTCAATCAGGATCTCAGCGATCACTGCCTCATTGCCTGCATCTGCTATGGGTCCGCGGTCAAACGACCACCCCTCATCACTGTCAAACGCTCCCTAAAACACTTCTACAAGCAGGCCTTTCTAATTGACCTGGCCCGGGTATCCTGGATGGATATTGACCTCATTCCGTCAGTAGAGGATGCCTGGTCGTTCTTTAAAAGTAATTTCCTCACCATCTTAAATAAGCATGCCCCTTTCAGAAAATGTAGAACTAAGAACAGAAATAGCCCTTGGTTCACTCCAGACCTGACTGCCCTCGACCAGCACAAAAACATCCCGTGGCGAACTGCACTAGCATCGAATAGTCCCCGCGATATGCAACTTTTCAGGGAAGTCAGGAACCTAAACAGTTAGTTAGGAAAGCAAAGGCTAGCTTTTTCAAACAGAAATTTGCATCCTGTAGCTCTAACTCCCAAAAGTTTTGGGACACTGTAAAGTCCATGGGGAATAAGAGCACCTCCTCACAGCTGCCCACTGCACTGAGGCTAGGAAACACTGTCACCACCGATAAATCCACGATAATCGAGAATTTCAATAAGCATTTCTCTACGGCTGGCCATGCTTTCCTCCTGGCTACCCCTACCCCGGCCAACAGCTCCGCACCCCCCACAGCTACTTGCCCAAGCCTCCCCAGCTTCTCCTTCACCCAAATCCAAATAGCAGATGTTCTGAAAGAGCTGCAAAACCTGGACCCGTACAAATCAGCTGGGCTAGACAATCTGGACCCTCTCTTTCTAAAATTATCCACCGCCATTGTTGCAACCCCTATTACCAGTCTGTTCAACCTCTCTTTCATATCGTTCGAGATCCCTAAAGATTGGAAAGCTGCCACGATCATCCCCCTCTTCAAAGGGGGTGACACTCTAGACCCAAACTGTTACAGACCTATATCCATCCTGCCCTGCCTTTCTAAAGTCCTCGAAAGCCAAGTTAACAAACAGATCACTGACCATTTCGAATCCCACCGCACCTTCTCCGCTGTGCAATCCGGTTTCTGAGCTGGTCATGGGTGCACCTCAGCCACGGTCAAGGTCCTAAACGATATCATAACCGCCATCGATAAAAGACAGTACTGTGCAGCCGTCTTCATCGACCTGGCCAAGGCTTTTGACTCTGTCAATCACCGTATTCTTATCGGGAGACTCAAGAGCCTTGGTTTCTCAAATAACTGCCTTGCCTGGTTCACCAACTACTTCTCAGACAGAGTTCAGTGTGTCAAATCGGAGGGCCTGTTGTCCGGACCTCTGGCAGTCTCTATGAGGGTACCACAGGGTTCAATTCTCGGGCCGACTCTTTTCTCTGTATATATCAACAATGTCGCTCTTGCTGCGGGTGATTTCCTGATCCACCTCTACGCAGACGACACCTTTCTGTATACATATAGCCCTTCTTTGGACACTGTGTTAACWAACCTCCAAACGAGCTTCAATGCCATAAAACACTCCTTCTGTGGCCTCCAACTGCTCTTAAATGCTAGTAAAACTAAATGCATGCTTTTCAACCCGATCTCTGCCCGCACCAGCCCGCCCGACCAGCATCACTACTCTGGACGGTTCTGACTTAGAATATGTGGACAACTACAAATACCTAGGTGTCTGGCTAGACTGTAAACTCTCTTTTCAGACTTACAAACATCTCCAATCCAAAATGAAATCTAGAACCGGCTTCCTATTTCGCAACAAAGCCTCCTTCACTCACGCTGCCAAACATACCCTCGTAAAACTGACTATCCTACCGATCCTCGACTTCGGCGATGTCATTTACAAAATAGCCTCCAACACTCTACTCAGCAAACTGGATGCAGTCTATCACAGTGCCATCCATTTTGTCACCAAAGCCCCATATACCACCCACCACTGCGACCTGTATGCTCTCGTCGCCAGACCCACTGGCTCCAGGTCATCTATAAGTCTTTGCTAGGTAAAGCTCCGCTTTATCTCAGCTCACTGGTCACCATAACAACACCCACCCGTAGCACCCACCCCAGCAGGTATATCTCACTGGTCATCCCCAAAGCCAACACCCCCTTTGGCTGCCTTTACTTCCAGTTCTCTGCTGCCAATGACTGGAACGAATTGCAAAAATCGCTGAAGTTGGAGACTTATATCTCCCTCACTAACTTAAACATCATCTATCTGAGCAGCTTACTTATCGCTGCAGCTGTACACAGCCCATCTGTAAATAGCCCATTCAATCTACCTACCTCATCCCCATATTGTTTTTATTTACTGTTTTGCTCTTTTGCACATCAGTATTTCTACTTGCACATCATCATCTGCACATCTATCACTCCAGTGTTAATTTGCTAAATTGTAATTACTTTGCTACCATGGCCTATTTATTGCCTTACCTCCTCACAACATTTGCACAAACTGTATATAGACTTTTTCTATTGTGTTATTGACTGCACGTTTGTTTATTCCATGTCTAACTCTGTGTTGTTGTTTGTGTCGCACTGCTTAGCTTTATCTTGGCCAGGTCACAGTTGTGAATGAGAACTTGTTCTCAACTGGCCTACCTGGTTAAATGAAGGTGATTTTTTTTTTTTTGAGGTAAGTTGGATGCGTGGTGTAGTTGGGTGTCCATTCATTGCACCTGGTGGGCTTAATGTATCAATACCATCATTGAAACCTACATGGACTGTTTTATGATTCTGTAATCTACCACCCTGTCATTAGCATAGAGGAAGTAGATACAATTAGAAAATTTGACCCACTTCCGTACATTCAGTTTGATGTGTAATGAGTATATGTGAAAGGTAAGGATGTGCAGGGGGAGTACTATCCACAGACGTGATGAAACACTGAAAATGATGATCCACACTGGGCTCAAACTGGGCTAGTGTTGAATAATTGAAGTTGTGTGTGGCACCCAGCTGAGAGCGTGATTGCGTGTAGTGTAGTAGACTAGTAGATAGCGTGTAGTGTAATGGAACGTGCCTGTATGTCTCGGAGCGTGCTGGCGGGTACTAATATCCGCGGGGCATGTTTTTGAAGTGCAGGCACGTGTTGTTGTTTGTTTGTGATTCAGTTTGGGCCCCTGGGCATCCCTGCTGTGGACATCAACAAGACTGGGACCCTCCTGGGGTTTGTGGACAGAGAGACAGTCCATTAAAGATTCCTACCTCCCTAGCTTGGGCACTTAATTAGCCAATGAGCAGCAGCAGCAGAGTGGAGGAGTTTTTTKGGGGGGAATGTTGTCTCTACAAAATGCATTTGCTTATTCTTTCTGTTGCCATTAGTCATAGCCTTGCACTACAGTAATTATTCATGGACCAGCTGTAGTGTCAAATGGAGCACTGAATTGTATAGCCTCTAAAAGCTGGGCCAGGCTCCCTGGGCTGATGGGGGTGGAGGGGTGCAAGTTGTGTGGTGAGTATTTGTACAGGGGTTTACTGTAAATGGGTCATAAGGCATGAGAGACAGAATTCCTTTGATACTAATGGGTTCAGTAACATAACCATGTACTTTCCCTTATTTTAGTTCACAAAAAGTTCAAATGTAATTCGTAATTAGATAAACGAGCTTAATGTACATGTGTGGAGTGTTTACATTGTTTTCAGAAAAATCTTTTTCATTCGACTTCTCATTATAGGACTGACATTTGCTCGTCTGCTCCCTTGTTTGTGGTGGTATCAATTGCATACTTTTTTTTGGACAAATTAGGTACCATCTGGCCTCATCTGCAAGGAAATATATTTGGCAGGTAGCTCTGACTGAGAGCAACTGGATTAAGCAATGCCACACAACCACACTGACACACTCATCCAAGCAGGTACAGAAAGTATTCATATCCCTTGATATATTCCATATTTTATTGCATTACAGCCTGAGTTCAAAATATATAAAAAGTCCCAAAAAATCTCACCCATCCACACACAATACCCCATAATGACAAAGTGAAAACATGTTTTTAGAAATGTTTGGTGTATGGGGTATTGTGTGTAGGCCAGTGACCCAACATCTCAGTTTAAACCATTTAAAATTCAGGCTGTAACACAACAAAATGTGGAAAAGGTCAAGGGGTATGAATACTTCCTGAAGGTACTGTACATACACACCCACTGGGCACAATTCAATGTATATTTCATGTTGGTTCAACCAAATTTCATTGAAATGACATGGAAACAATGTTGATTCAACCAATGTGTGCCCAGTGGGACTCTATTTCTCTCTTTCTCCCTATCTATCGTTCTCTGTCTCTTTCTCTGAGTCTCATCATGGTCTCAGTGACTGTTATGACAGAGAGCTCCCTATATAGACTGTAATAGCAGTAACATGGTGTACCTCATCTCAGGATCCAGGCGACTGTGTGACCCTTTGCCCCCTTCATTTGGGCTGTATCTATCCCTCTGATGAGCAGCTCTCTGCAGGGTGCAGAGGGGAAGACAGAGTCCTGAACTCCTGATCCCCACCATCTGCTGAGCTAATGGAGGCCAGCCACCCATCCCTTCATCTCTATTAATTTCCCTGCCTTCTCTCTTTCACCACCCCTCTATCCACTGGTGGCTCATAGGTCAGGTCAGGTGGCAGTGACATGCCACTCTAATCCTGCTCACTCATCTGCTCTGGCCTGAGCCCTGATCAAAGCCAGTGTCAGGCGCCAATGTCATTTCATTGGACATACTATGCAGTAGCACACACTTAAATAGGAGAAAGAGAGAGAGTGTGTGGGTGGGTGGATATAAAACATACATCTTCAATCCAGTTATAGTATGATACTGTAATTTGAGCATTTCATGCGGCCAATAAAACAAAGCAACACAGCAGGGATGATAATGACCATGGGCAGTAATGGAAATTATTAATTGGAATTTAAGTTATTTATCTATCTCTGCTTTGGAACTCTCTCTCATGSCATTCTCTCCCTGGAATCTCTCTATCTGTTGTGGCGTGTCTCAGTCAGAGAGAAACAGAGTCACAGTGTGATTGTGCAACGTTGCTGAGAGCTCTATGGCTGAGTCTGGCTGAGGTATCTCTGCTCTCTGAATGTTAATGTGTTTCTGTTAGCAGTCTCATCTGTCCGGGCTATGCTGTGTGCTGCTGGCATGTCACCCCCCAATCCCCCTCTCTCCCAAACCTTTGATCACTGGCCAGGCTGGAGACATCGGGTCCTGCCAGCTTTCCCTGATACCGAACAAATCCCCGAAGTTTAGGGCTGGCGCTGCGTCCTGTCCTCCAGATTTCACAGGCGATACCGTCTGTTGTTGGACCCCACTGTTGTTCAATACGGAGACCAGGGACGTGCCAGCACAGCACCAGCTGCGGCGTAACCATGGTGAATGGGCTTTTGTAAAAAAGGCCTGCTCTCCAAGAACATSGGCCCATACACAATTGTACAATGTTTGGATAGAAAGTTGGATAGAGATGTGGAAGGGCTATAATAAACCCTAGTTTAACTGAATGTTATTTCATTAACTGCTATGGCCCTATGAAGGGTCCTCCATAACAGCTTTACACAACACCACAGCTCTTCACTCATAAAGAATGCACATCAGTTGATATAGACAAACCCTTAACAGCAGGGTTTCACAATAGAACATTGTTTCTAGCCAAGGTGCAAATTCAAGTTTGAGTTAAGTATGAAGCCGTACTCCTTAGAGGTTTATCTTTCTCTGCTTAGAACTCCCTCCTGTTTGCTGAAACCTTTGGCGTTCTCAAGCAGCATATTTTCAAGCAGGCGTTATTTGTGGGCAGCCTCACCAGGGGTCCTGGAAAGAGAGCATGGGCAGTGAATGATCAATAAATGGGGCGTGTTCCTATGCCCAGGCGTTGCCGATGCATGCCAGATCTTGTCAGGAGTTCACCCAGGGGTCATGATTGGGGCTGTACCAAATGATTGATGTATTAGAATAATTGATTATGCTTATGTTGTATTAATAGAAGGGGCGGGGTTATAAGACCCCTCCCTCCTAACATTTATAGGGTCCTAGACTACAGATTAACAATATATATACATTATGAGGTTTAATATTGTTCCACAGTACTTTTCTAGGCTCTCTGCCTCTTATGAAGAAACTGTCTGAGAAATGTATGACTGTGAAGACAGAACTCTGCAGGGGAGTGTAAGAGATAGGAGACTACTCAGACATTCCACTATAAATCAACTTGGACATATTTTAGATAACACACTAAACGCCTTGTTTATATAGCTGTGCATGCATCGTTTTGGTCTCATGAGTAAAAGAAAATGACGTAGGCAGTGACATCACGAGCGCTRGACTTCGGGTTTGATAAAATAACATGGGACATTTTCTTTGATGCAGAACTTACTCGGAAACATGCGTGCTATGTTCCTGATTGTCAACTTCTGTCTGCAATTGCATTAATAAAGGTTTTTGAATGATTTAATTCAAGATATTGTCWTAATACTAATTTCACCAATGATTGACAAGGAACAAGGAAACGAACCCTAACAATCTGATGAATAGCAATCTGTCAGTCGATGACACAGTCGATGATGTTTTGTACACAACCATTGGTTGATGCATACACTGTCTGAGCAGGGGAAGGGATGGTGCCTGCCAGGCAGTGTTGGGGACTTGGGGTCAATTCAAATTGAAGGCAGTCAATTCAGGAAGTGATTTGAATTTGAAATTCAAAAATGGAAAGACTTTTGAAAGAAATAGCTTCTACTTTTCAGTTTATTGAGAAGTCATCGAAAATAAATTACTTTGTTCAGTTATTGAATAAAAATGTCAGTTTACTTCCTGAATTGACTGCCTTCAATTCGAATTGACCCCAACCCTGTTGTCAAGTCACAGACACAGTTTTCCCACCACACTCCCCTTTCTCGCAAAAAATGTATTACACACACATTAACCACACATTGGAAATTGTAGAAGCAATACAAAATAACCTCCCAGACCAGGTGCATGGGGAAAGAGGACAGTGGGAGATACAGGTCACATAAAAAAAGAACACTGTGTTGTTTACAAAATAAGCTGGCATTCCCAGTTACTGTGTGTGAATTTACCGTTGGGCCTAGTTTGATGTGCTATACTGTAGGTATGGTCATCTAATGTTTCTTCCTTGTGTATTGCACAGTTCATGGTAGTCCCTACTAAAACATTACTTGTAGATCAGTCTGAAAAACAACATAATACCACTATATTTTCTACAACTCACCCCGCTTATAGGTCATCGGGTGCAAAGTGATGTGGCATAGTTGAATCGATAACGTAGAATAACTGGCTCTGTACAGTATGTCATGAAAGATGATGGTAGAAGGTCACTAGTGAGATAGGTCTTCGCTTTGCTATTGATCTGCTCTGGCCTCAGACAGTTTGGCAAATACAGACTGGGGATCAGTCAGCTTCTATTCAATTAACACAATGGAAAATAACAGTAAAGAAAACACCATAGTGGGTCCTTGTGTCTACCCGTGTTTTCTCTGACCAGTGACTCATGCCGTTTGGTCTTCTGGGGATTTACTTGGAAAATCCATCAGTGGTAGAGAGATGGCTGCTGTGTTCATCTGCTCTCTGACCTTCTACTGGTTAAACAAAAGGCTGGAAGAAACACTGGAGGAAACTAGTTAACAGAATAGAATAGCATGAGCCAAATATCAAGTAAACAAATGTTGTCACTYGTGAGAGAGAGGAAGTTGTGATGGCATGATGTCACACATGGCTTTCTATAAAGCCATTTTGTGTAACGTGGCGAGAATATTTAAAGCCATTCGCTGGTTGAAAGATTCTTGAAATCTATGTGTGTAGCTGGGACAGGTAGTGAACGTGAACAGGTGGTCACGGGTCAGGTGACTGAGGAAAGGAGGAGACTGAGGCAGGAATTCCTTTAACCACATAGTGGTATATTTACTGGATGTTTTTTTCTCTAGATTTGACCGAGTTGGGGGAGACAAAGCAGCGAGGTCAGGCCGTGGTGACTTCCTCCTTTTCCTTTTCCTTTTCCTTCCTTTTAATGAGTTGAGCTCTGTCGGACATTTCCACCGAACCTAATTATAGCACTCTGGCCCAAGCGCAAGCGAGCATGAATTAAAGGGGGATTCCACCAACTCCATGGGTCTTTTCAACACTGGTTGTATCAGAGGTTGTTCATCTCACATTTCTCACTTTATAACTAACTGTGTTTGTTAATTTATTTGGTTGTTTGTGTGGATGATATCAGCGTACACACACACACACACACACACACACACACACACACACACACACACACACACACACACACACACACAAGCACACACACATGAACACACACAACACACACACACACAACACACACACACACACCACACACACACACACACCCATGCAAGCAGGTTGGTTTACTATGATAACAGAGCAGACATATATAAATGAATAATATGATATGCTTTCAAAGCTCTTTTGCTCCTGGACTGCATCTCTCAGTTTATGCTGAGTGTTTCATCTCCTGCTGCAGTGCCCTCTGCTCTGTCATCTCAGAAGGAGAGGCTGCTGGGAGTCCTCAGTCTCCAGATGAGAGGTCAGATAAACAGCAGCCTTATGACCACCGAGATCATATCTACTGAGAGACTGGAGAAAAGCCATGATTGAGACAGATAGGAGAGGGAAATGGAAGACCATGCCGACATGAATTTTAGTGACGGCCTGAATGKAAATGGTTTGTGTGTGTCTGTGTGTGTTTATGTTGGTGTGTGTGTCACCATGTATGAGTCGGCTGGAGTTGGAGGAAACGTGTGGTGATCCATCAGTGCCAGGCGGGGCCCGCAGGGTTCTGAGGAGAAACGCAATAACATTCTGACCCTGAGGATCCGGTCAGCGAGCCCATGCTGCTTTAACTGCAGTTCAGCACAACAACTCATCCAGTTGGTCAAGTGGGGCCACGACCCTGGTCTGTTTCGGCTCCCAGACTGAGGTACTCTCATGTCTAAGTAGAGAAAAAACCTCTCTGGGGGTCCTTAGGTGACTACTGTCCTTCCCATAAACCAGACATTACATGACCCCTTTTTCACATTTCCTGTTTATGATGCTACTGGCTATTAACCTGTACCCTCATTGGTACTGATTAACATTCAATTGGATTCTTTCTGATATGAATATTGCCCTTTGGAGTACTTTGGGGTAATTAATATATACCCATTTTGGTATCTTTTGCACAAGGAAACCATCTTCTTTTCATGCATTATATCACAGACATTTTGGCTAACCTGTTGCTCTGATGCAGTAAACTATCTACAACCTGCCACATACATGACCCTACTATCTCTACCATTTTCAATTATAAAATTAAATGCAATTATTTGGTAGCCCATATAGATTCAAGAAAGCTTCATACAGCTTCCATCAATTTTAGACATGTATGCTGCTGTTCGATACATGGGTCATGTGTGATCTCACAGATTTATGGTCAGCTCTGGATTTCCATCTGTCTGACCTCTCAGGTCTACAGGCTGATCTCAGGCCTGTGGATTTACAGCTCTCACCCTCTGATAGACTAGGTCTGTACACCCCCATTCATTTTAATCCAATCTGTTTGCTGTCAGCCCTCCCCTTCCTCAGTCTCCCAGATGAGTCTCTTTCTCCTTCTCTCTCTCTCGTTCTCTCTCTCTCTCTCTCTCTCTCTCTCTCTCTCTCTCTCTCTCTCTCTCTCTCTCTCTCATCTCTCTCTCTCTCTCTCTCAGGGCCGGAGGAGAGAGAGAGAATGATAACACCCTTCTGAAGTCATTGGAATAATTCATTTTTCTAAGCCTTCACTTTTTCCCATGTTTAGCCATGCTCGCGGTTTTAGTATATTAGCCTTGTCTGTAAGGGTCCTATCTATACTTATTGAGTAATGATGTCCCTGCTCATCTTTGATACAGGAGCTGCATTGCATACTGTAGTAGATGGCTATTGTGTTGATGGCCTTGCCCATACAGTGGAATTTTAAACACAGGAGCACATGCAGTCTTAATAGTGAGGAGTGAAGGTATGTGGAGAGGATGACCTCTGGTTCCTCACTGATCCAACATTCTCTCCCCTGCCTGGCACAAGCTGAGGTGGATTCGACCCAACCTGAAGAAGTTATATGCAGAGAGGAAAACATTAGCTTAGTCTTGATCAAGTTTCGTGGCAGGCACATCTGAAAATGTTCTGCTGTAAGATTTACACTCTAACATTTCTTTGGCTGACTGAATGTGGGCTTTTGTTCCTGGCTGAGTACATTCACAATGGTTGTATGAGCAAGAGCTGCAGTTAAAATGTGTTCTTGTGCAGACAGGAGACAATGGGAATGAAAATGTCAAACAAGAATCCCATCTAGTAGGGTCAGACCTGAGCAGAAAATACACATTCAGAGTAAATTAATGTGAATGTGTGTTGTATGTATGTAATATATATTATATATATATATAATATATTTAAAACTTTGTCAACTGCGTTTATTTTCAGCAAACTTAACTTTGCTGGCCATGGCAGAACACTGACATTCCTGTCTCGCAGGAAATCACACACAGAACAAGCAGTATGGCTGGTGCATTGTCATGCTGGATTAGCCTGCAGGAAGGTACCACATGAGGACGAGATGTCTTCCCTGTAATGCACAGCGTTAAGATTGCCTGCAATGACAACAAGCTCAGTCCGATGATGCTGTGACACACCGCCCCAGACCATGACAGACACTCCACCTCCAAATCGATCCCGCTTCAGAGTACAGGCCTCGGTGTAACACTCATTCCTTCGACGATAAACGCGAATCCGACCGTCACCCCTGGTGTGACAAAACCGCGACTCCTCAGTGAAGAGCACTTTTTGCCAGTCTTGTCTTGTCCAGCGACGGTGGGTTTGTGATGTCTGGTGAGGACCTGCCTTACAACAGACCTACAAGCCCTCAGTCCAGCCTCTCTCRGCCTATTGCTCACAGTCTGAGCCCTGATGGAGGGATTGTGCTTTCCTGGTGTAACTCCGGCAGTTGTTGTTGCCATCCCGTACCTGTCCCGCAGGTGTGATTTTCGAATGTACCAATCCTGTGCAGGTGTTGTTACACGTGGTCTGCCACTGCGAGGACGATCAGCTCTCCGTCCTGTCTCCCTGTAGCGCTGTCTTAGGCATCTCACAGTACGGACATTGCAATTTATTGCCATGGCCACATCTGTATTCCTCATGCCTCCTTGCAGCATGCCTAAGCTGGAAGCCTGGGCATGAGCAGGGACCCTGGGCATCTTTCTTTTGGTGTTTTTCAGAGTCAGTAGAAAGACCTCTTTAGTGTCCTAGGTTTCCATAACTGTGACCTTAATGACCTACCGTCTGTTAAGCTGTTAGTATCTTAATTATGGCTGCAGTCCCGTTAACGGGATCGATATGACAACAGCCAGTCGAAGTGCAGGGCGCCAAATTCAAAAAACAGAAATCTCATAATTAAAATTCCTCAGACATTCATGTGTCTTATATCATTTTAAAGGTAATCTTGTTGTTAATCCCACCAAAGTGTCTGATTTCAAATAGGCTTTTCAGCGAAAGCACTACAAACGATTATGTTAGGTCACCACAAAACCACAATAACCACAGACATTTTTTCCAGCTAAAGATAGCTTTCACAAAAACCAGAATAGAGATAAAATTAATCACTAACCTTCGATTATTTTCATCAGATGACACTCATAGGACTTCATGTTACACAATACATGCATGTTTTGTTTGATTAAGTTCATATTTATATAAAAAAATCTGAGTTTACATTGAGGCGTTAGATTCACTAGTTGCAAAAACATCAAGTGACTTTGCATAGCCACATCGTTTCAACAGAAATACTCATCATAAATATAGATGATAATACAAGTTATACACATGGAATTATATATATACCTCTCCTTAATGCAACCGCTGTGTCAGATTTCTAAAAGACTTTACGGAAAAATAAACCATGCAATAATCTGAGACGGAGCTCAGATGAATAGCCAAATTAGCCGCCATGTTGGACTCAACAGAAACCAGAAAATACATGATAAATGTTTCCTTACCTTTGATGAATTCATCAGAATGCAGTCCTAGGAATCCCAGGTCCACAATAAATGCTTGATTTGTTCGTTAATGTCCGTTAGTTATGTCAAATTAGCTACTTTCGAATTGTTTACCAAACACCCTAACCAAAGTCTCAAAGCGCGACCACTATAACGTGACGAAATGTCCAAACGTTCCGTTACAGTCAGTAGAAACATGTCAAACGATGTACTGAATCAATCTTTAGAATGTTGTTAACATACATCTTGAATAACGTTCCAGCCGGAGAATTACATTGACTTCAATTGAGAGATGGAACGGAGCTGCCAGGTTTTTGCCTGCCATATGAGTTCTGTTAATCTCACAGACATAATTCAAACAGTTTTAGAAACTTTAGAGTGTTTTCTATCCAATACTAATAATAATATGCATATATTAGTAACTGGGACTGAGGAGCAGGCCGTTTACTCTGGGCACCTTTCATCCACGCTACTCAATACTGCCCCTGCAGCCATAAGAAGTTAACGACCTTTCCACAGGTGCATGTTCATTAATTGTTTATGGTTCATTGAACAAGCATGGGAAACAGTTTAAACCCTTTACAATGAAGATCTGTGAAGTTATTTWGATTTTTACGAATTATCTTTGAAAGACAGGGTCCTGAAAAAGTTTTTTTTTCTTCTGAGTGTGTGTGTGTGTGTCTTGAGAGAAAGAAAGAGATTTCCTATTTTCATGAGATTGAAGGCCAGATCCACTGTTTTACATAAAAACCTTATCCCCCCACTCCCACTTACAGTCCCTCTCACGCACCACACCATCCCTCTTCTCTGTTTGCGTCTCTCTTTCTCCTCCCTCATCCCTCCATCAACACTTCCTTTATTTCTAATCCCTAGCTAACAGATACCAGAACAAAGAGTGACCCTGAGCTTCTGTTGAGTTCTGCCTTTGCCTGAGGAGAACAAAGAGACGAGGGCCTGTTCTCTCTTCAACAGACAGCAGAGTGAAAACACTATGACTCTATACCCTTCCCTTCCTTTCCTTACTCTGTTTAGAACATTTTGGTGTAATGGATGATATTTAATTCAGTATCTTTTCAAGAGAAGATGGTGAATATAACCGTCAGGCTGGCCCCCATGCCATGGCCCATGTGTAGGCTAGACACTGTATCCCTGTCCGTGTCCCACGGTGGCAGGGCCAGCTGATATACTCTCATTGTTGCTCCTCACCGTCCCACTGGTCCTATCTCTATTCTCTCCCTTCAGCGCTCCACAGCTATTGTTCTGTATGGAGGTCTTTGATCTTTGTGTCCGTCAGCACTGTGTCCATATCCTGATCCCTCTACCCAGAGTCCTCTGGGCCCTCTCATCAGCCCGCCACTCTGCAAATGGGCTGGTCAACCACTAAATACCAACGTATAGACAAGTGCTATGTTTGCTTGACCATTCCCCAAAACACGTATAAATATTGGACTATAAATTGTGCCTTCCTGTATTATACTTATGCTAAAATGTTTTCTATTCTACTGAGCCATTTATTTTATGTTCATATTGTGTCTTTTATCATTACTTATTGTTGCATTGTTGAAGGAACCAGACATGTGTATCCCGTACATACAATTAATAAAACTTGAAACTTAAAACTGAAACTCATGTTTTCAATCATCTGTGTTGTGTCATAACTCTTGCTGCACTATGTTGTTTTGCCCCCGACAATTATTATATGCAGCATTATGGTTCTAGATGTACTTGATTCTGACCCTCTGTAAAAATAACATGCTATATTACTGTATGTCAGAATGGTGCTGTCACGTGTGCTCCCTCTCCGGCCTCTAGGTCACCAGGCTGCTCATTAAGGCGCACACCTGTCACCATCGTTACGCGCATAGCCTGCCAGCTTAGTGGAGTCTGCCACTAGCACAGTCAGTGTAGTCAGCTCAGCTATCCCCATTGAGACCGTATCTGTGCCTCGACCTAGGTTGGGCAAAACTAAACATGGCGGTGTTTGCCTTAGCAATCTCACTGGAATAAAGACCTCCTCCATTCCTGCCATTATTGAAAGAGATTGTGATACCTCACATCTCAAAATATGGCTACTTAATGTTAGATCCCTCACTTCCAAGGCAGTTATAGTCAATGAACTAATCACTGATCATAATCTTGACGTGATTGGCCTGACTGAAACATGGCTTAAGCCCGATGAATTTACTGTGTTAAATGAGGCCTCACCTCCTGGTTACACTAGTGACCCCCGTGCATCCCGCAATGGCGGAGGCGTTGCTAACATTTACGATAGCAAATTTCAATTTACAAAAAAAAAAAAAAAGTTTTCGTCTTTTGAGCTTCTAGTCATGAAATCTATGCAGCCTACTCAATCACTTTCTATAGCTACTGTTTACAGGCCTCCTGGGCCATATACAGCGTTCCTCACTGAGTTCCCTGAATTACTATCAGACCTTGTAGTCATGGCAGATAATATTCACATTTTTGGTGACTTTAATATTCACATGGAAAAGTCCACAGACCCACTCCAAAAGGCTTTTGGAGCTTTCATCGACTCAGTGGGTTTTGTCCAACATGTCTCTGGACCTACTCACTGCCATAGTCATACTCTGGACCTAGTTTTGTCCCGTGGAATAAATGTTGTGGATGAAATGTTTTTCCTCATAATCCTGGACTATCGGACCACCATTTTATTACGTTTGCAATCGCAACAAATAATCTGCTCAGACCCCAATCAAGGATCATCAAAAGTCGTGCTATAAATTCTCGGACAACCCAAAGATTCCTATATGCCCTTCCAGACTCCCTCCGCCTACCCAAGGACGTCAGAGTACAAAAATCAGTTAACCACCTAACTGAGGAACTCAATTTAACCTTACGCAATACCCTAGATGCAGTCGCACCCCTAAAAACAAGAAACATTTGTCATAAGAAACTAGCTCCCTGGTATACAGAAAATACCCGAGCTCTGAAGCAAGCTTCCAGAAAATTGCAACGGAAATGGCGCCACACCAAACTGGAAGTCTTCCGGCTAGCTTCGAAAGACAGTACCGTGCAGTATCGAAGAGCTCTCACTGCTGCTCGATCATCCTATTTTTTCCAACTTAATTGAGGAAAATATGAACAATCCAAAATGTATTTTTGATACCGTCGCAAAGCTAACTAAAATGCAGCATTCCCCAAGAGAGGATGGCTTTCACTTCAGCAGTGATAAATTCATGAACTTCTTTGAGGAAAAGATCATGATCATTAGAAAGAAAATTACGGACTCCTTTTAAATCTGCGTATTCCTCCAAAGCTCAGTTGTCCTGAGTCTGCACAACTCTGCCAGGACTTAGGATCAAGGGAGACACTCAAGTTTTTTAGTACTATGTCTCTTGACACATGGATGAAAATAATCTTGGCCTCTAAACCTTTAAGCTGCATACTGGACCCTATTCCAACTAAACTACTGAAAGAGCTGCTTCCTGTGCTTGGCTCTCCTATGTTGAACATAATAAACGGCTCTCTATCCACCGGATGTGTACCAAACTCACTAAAAGTGGCAGTAATAAGGCCTCTCTTGAAAAAGCCAAACCTTGACCCAGAAAATATGAAAAACTATTGGCCTATATTGAATCTCCCATTCCTCTCAATTTTTKGGGAAAAAGCTGTTGCGCAACAACTCACTGCCTTGCTGAAGACAATGGATACGAAACGCTTCAGACTGGTTTTAGATCCCATCATAGCACTGAGACTGCAATTGTGAAGGTAGTAAATTACCTTTTAATGGCGTCAGACCGAGGCTCTGCATCTGTCCTCGTGCTCCTAGACCTTACTGCTTTTGATACCATCGATCACCACATTCTTTTGGAGAGATTGGAAACCCAAATTGGTCTACACGGACAAGTTCTGACCTGGTTTAGATCTTATCTGTCGGAAAGATATCAGTTTGTCTCTGTGRATGGTTTGTCCTCTGACAAATCAACTGTGCATTTCGGTGTTCCTCAAGGTTCCGTTTTAGGACCACTATTGTTTTCACTATATATTTTACCTCTTGGTGATGTCATTCGGAAGCATAATGTTAACTTTCACTGCTATGCGGACGACACACAGCTGTACATTTCGATGAAACATGTTAAAGCCCCAAAATTGCCCTCCCTGATAGCCTGTGTTTCAGATATAAGGAAGTGGATGGCTGCAAATGGTCTACTTTTAAACTCGGACAAAACAGAGATGCTTGTTTTAGGTCCCAAGAAACAAAGAGATCTTCTGTTGAATCTGACAATTATTCTTGATGGTTGTACAGTCGTCTCAAATAAAACTGTGAAGGACCTTGGCGTTACTCTGGACCCTGATCTCTCTTTTGACGAACATATCAAGACTGTTTCAAGGACAGCTTTTTTCCATCTACGTAACATTGCAAAAATCAGAAACTTTCTGTCCAAAAATGATGCAGAAAAATGAATCCATGCTTTTGTCACTTCTAGGTTAGACTACTGCAATGCTATACTTTCCAGCTACCCGAATAAAGCACTAAATAAACTTCAGTTAGTGCTAAACACGGCTGCTAGAATATTGACTAGAACCCCAAAAATGTATCATATTACTCCAGTGCTAGCCTCTCTACACTGGCTTCCTGTTAAGGCAAGGGCTGATTTCAAGGTTTTACTGCTAACCTACAAAGCATTACCAGTTTCAACTGTTCCTGACCTGTTCACCGGACGTGCTACCTGCCCCATACCTACTGTTTTCAACTCTCTAGAGACAGCAGGATCGTTAGAAATACTCTGAATGATCGGCTATGAAAAGCCAACTGACATTTACTCCTGAGGTGCTGACTTATTGCACACTCGACAACCACTGTGATTATTATTATTTGACCCTGCTGGTCATCTATGAACATTTGAACATCTTGGCTATGTTCTGTTATAATCTCCACCCGGCACAGCCAGAAGAGGACTGGCCACCCCTCATAGCCTGGTTCCTCTCGGTTTCCTCCTAGGTTCTGGCCTTTCTAGGGAGTTTTTCCTAGCCACTGTGCTTCTWCACCTGCATTGCTTGCTGTTTGGGGTTTTAGGCTGGCACTTTGTGACATGCTGATGTAAGAAGGGCTTTATAAATACATTTGATTTGATAATGACACTCACTTGGACTTCATCACCTCCTTGATTACCTGCCCTATATATGTCACTCCCCTTGGTTTCTTCCCCAGGCGTCATTGTTTCTGTTGCTTSTCTGCATTGTTTGTGTTTTGTATTATGTTACATTTATTTATCAGAACACACTCCCTGAACTTGCTTCCCGACTCTCAGCGCACTCGTTACAGAATGACGCCTCACCAAAGGGAAGCATCAGGGTGTTTATTCATTTATTTTATTATTATTTTTTGCAGGTGAAACGTTTTAATAAAACAACAAAACCAAGAACACAACACTAACATAAGGCAATACCCCAATACACAAGAACAATACCAACTGGTGAGTGACATATAAAGGGGATGAAATTATGAAGATAATGGAGTCCAGGTGTGAATCATAATGATTCACAGGTACGCATAATGATGAGCGCCAGGTTTAAGTAATGATGAATCCCATGACCGGTGGTTAGTACTCTGGCGACGTCGTACGCCGGAGGGCAGGAGCAGAAGCAGACGTGACAGTACCCCCCCCCCCCCCCTCTGGCCTGCGGCTCAAGCCGTGGAAATCACGGATGATGTTGGGGTCCAGAATATCCTCCACCGGAACCCAACACCGCCCCTCTGGGCCATAAACCCTCCCAGTCCACCAGATACTGGAGCCGACCCCCACGACGCCGGGAGTCCAGTAGGGATCTGACAGCGTACGCTGGGCTCCCCTCAATGTACGGGGGGGGGGGGGGGGTCGTGGGGGACAGCATCAGCAAGGGGACCAGGAACCACCGGCCTGAGAAGGGAGACATGAAAGAGGGTGAGAAACGGTAGTGACTGGGTAATTGTAACCTGTATGTCACCTCATTGACCCTCCGGAGAACCTTGAATGGCCCCACAAACTGGTGGCTCAGTTTCTTGCAAGGCAGGCGGAGTGGGAGGTTCCTGGTAGAGAGCCAGACGTGATCCCCAGGATGGAACACAGGGGTCTCACTGCAATGATGGTCTGCCTGCTACTTCTACACGATGGACGGCACGCGGAGGAGGTGTGGAACAATGCGCACGTGACACTTCAGCGCGCCGTCCATCGAACAACTCATCTACCACAGGAGCCGCGGTCTGGCCCGGGGTCCACGGGGCCAGGGCTGGCTGGAAACCCAACACACACTGGAAGGGTGTCAACCGAGTGGAGGAGTGACGTAGAGCGTTCTGGGCGTACTCTTCCCAAGGAAGGAAACGTGCCCACTCACCCTGCCGGTCCTGACAGTGACTCCTCAGGAACCTTCCCAGCTCCTGATTCATCCTCTTCACCTGCACCTGCTTCCGACTCACCGCCCCATCATTACAGGTGCACCAATGGGGCTATTGGACAAGTTCAGAACCAAGTGTTGTCTTCCAGGCCCTGCACATGTCAGTGCAATAGTGATGATATTATAACTTTAGCGGCAACTACAGAGCATATGGACTCTGAGTTGTATCTGTTTTAAGTGACTGCCCTGGCCAGATGGGTTTAAAAACATAATATCAGTGAGTGGCCTGAATCTACTGCTGCAAGACAGTACGGTGTGTCTGTGGGTCCAAATCTTTACTTCCAACCTTTATTCTTTCAATGACAGCCTGCCTTTTTCATCATAATGCTTTAAGATTAGAAATAAATGCAGTTTATGACAGCTTAGCTGTCTGTATATGCTTGTCATACAGTCTATGCTTAAAGAAGTGTATCGGTCCCAGGGATGGATTAACCATTGCAAAATAAGACTGAAAGAGAAGAAAGGAAAATAAAATAGCGTCTTGTCATTATGTTGTTTTATAAGTGTGCTGCTTATTCCTTCTTTCTGGCCCCACTCTGCTCTGCCGGTGGGCATTAGGCTGGACGTTGGAACTTGTTTGTGTGGGTAATGTGGAAGCCTCTTGTGTACCCGCTACTTAGCGCTATTTACCATGCCCCCCGCTGTCATAGGCCTGCAGGCTCTGTGTGAGTGGCAGGGCGGGGCAGGACTCAGCAGGGCTCCGACAAACACTTCTAGAGAGAGAGGGAAAAGAGCAGCGGCTGAGCTCAGGCCTATGGGCAACAGTATTAGAGGTGTATACAATAGGTGTGCTCAAAACAGTGCAGCAGGATCGAGTACTTATCTGAGAGAGAAAAAAAGTGGAATTTAATTTAGTGCTGTTCTCGGTTCCATAGTCAGGGTTTTAATTTGGAGGTTGAAATGACATGAGACGATAGATGGTAGGAGCTGCACAGTGAACAAGGGCTATCACACAGATCTGAGGGTACCCGCTTCCTGCCTGGGATAATCATTTCCAAGAACTGGATAGGCCATCTGATCTGGCTTCCCAAACTTCTTAATAAGTAAATCAATACCATATCTTCATATTGTTTGTAGCGATGCATTCGCTTCCAATCGTTTAATTACATTAGCCCACTTCTGTGATCGCTGGGAAGGTCGTTTGAAAGCCTGTGCTGAGGTAATGGCTTGTACAGAAAATGATCCTTAAAACATTTGGCTTAGTAAGAGAGCTGGTGTTCTGTGTTTTAATTGCTGTAGCAGTACATAAGATATGCTTAGGTAAGTTTGATAGTTTCCTCTTGGGATCTACTTTTCCTCATATTGAATCTGGTCCTTATTTCTGTCATACAACATGTCCCAATTCCTGTTTTTGGAACAACCCACATTTTCTGGAGTAAATAAAAGATTGAAGCATGTATTAAAGTTCCAATGAGTCACTCCTTCCCCAAGGATTCTCTCCCTTTCTGCACCTTAGCAAAAAAACATCTTTACTCTTATCTGCTGAGAGTGAGAGAGGCAATTTAGTGGAGGATAGACTGTTGAGTCATGGTGCAATGCTACTGCAGAGGGATTATGGAAATGTGAATGTTGTTCAGGCAACTGATTTCAGAGTGACAGCTCCACACTGGGACCATTCCTAAGTCATGAGATAAGAAGTTCTCTTTACACACAGCTGAATACTTAAACAAGTGATGATTTAATGCCACCATTATGCACCACTTCATATAACTGTAGGACAGGGGGTATTACTATCTCTGTGTATCAACTGTAGTTTGGAATCCCTTTCTTCTGCCTTGGATTCATCTTTGAACAAATCCAGCTGTAGCCGTGCTTCTCGGTCGGCTTGTGCAATYCGTTTAAATGTTGGCTGGAGGGTGCCCAGAATCAGATCAGGAATATGAAGAAAATCCGTTCCATTGGAGCCCCCGAGCAGACTTGTATCGAGTCAAGGTCGCCTGGATGAGGGAAAATAGAAATTCACTCATTTAGCCGCCACATTCACATGCCAATTCACACTCGGAGCGGCAGATGAGCAGTTAGCATTCTCTGTAATGGCTGTTTATGTTATCCTGGATCAGTGTGATTATGCAATCTAGCCTCCATAGCGGTGATTCTTCAGACAGATTATTGTGAACAAACACATTATTTTCTTACTGTAATTAAGGGACCTATTACACGCCATTGTTATTGCTGTGTACTCAGACTGAAATGATGCGAGGCACCTATTAACTTATAAGATCTGTTGTTCTTTTTGGAGTTATGTTTTATGACAGTAGAATATGTACTGTAGGTTCACTAAGCCATAGAGAGCCATAGTTAAAGTTGTTGAAGGGTGAGTCAACGCTTACTGATGGTTATAGTAAGGCAACTTATATTCTTTTAGTCAACCTTTGGGTAACCTCGTCTCCAGGCTATTGCGCAGGAGGAAATGTCTTGTGTGCGAGACTGACTTTTGGGTGGAGTAATGGTAACCTACATGTTGGGCCCTGCATACAGTACACTGTGGATGTTGATGAAGAGTCTAAATGCAATTTTCTTTGTCTTTTCTTTCTGTCTTCCCTGCAGCGTGTCCTCAGGGAACGTTCAAGTCCACCCAGGGGCCAGGGCTGTGTCTGCAGTGCCCCCCCAACAGCCGCTCCACTGTGGAGGCTGCCACTATCTGCGGCTGCCGTAACGGATACTACAGAGGAGACATGGACCTGCCCGAGGCCTCCTGCACCAGTAAGTCTTAAAATCCTACTACTCATCAATGGGAAAATGAATGTGTCAATTTTCATTTGGAAAGGGTGTGTTCAATATCAACTGTTTTAATTCCTGAGTAAATGTTTTACCTTTGTAGATACTATATATTTCAAGGTTTGCTATCATCCCTTGCTCTACCTGTGCTGCTTGAGGGCATTCTACTCAATGCATCGTCAATGAGCGCTGTATTGCACTTTTCATCAAAAGTGCAATACAGTAGGCTTTGAAATAAAATTACATTACAAAAGAGTCAAAAAATTATTAGGAAAACCTTTAGTCATCATTTTGATGTCACCAGATTGACTTTAGATGCAGTATACTGTTAGCTAGCTATCCAAGATTGAGGGGAGGCAACCGGATTTTAGCTACCTAACGTTAGCATTGCTAGCTATTTTTGCCAAACTTTTGCTAGCTATTTTTGCCAAACTTTTGCTAGCTAATGACAACATTGTAATCTRCCTAAAGTAAATTTGACGACATGATAACGCTGGAAAATGTGTTTCCTACTAAGTATTTGACTACTTTAGCAATGTCATCGTATTTCCAGGCTCTACAGTGTAATTTAGACTAAACAGTAGTTAGCCTCCGGGCAGCTTGAGAAAGTTCATAACAATGGCATGACTCGACCGAGTGACGGAGGTGCAACCTATTATAATAGGACACGAGGAACCTGAGGGATGTGTGGTGGGCCACCCCCTCTACCAGCTGAGTTTTAATACTCACACTTTAACGCACTCCAGTCATTGAAGTGTGAGATAGAGAAAGTACTCTCGTATAAACAACTGCAGGACAGGAAGACTTTATGATCCCATCGATGGATGACTCATCCAATGCATGCAACATTTATTAAGCAACTGAGTGAAAATGATGATTCATTTGGGTCATACCTTTGAATTGCTCTTATATCGTTGGGTTTGACCAGCCATATTCACCATGAACATGACAGTAGCTGCTAAAGAGATCTATATGACAAGCTAATAAAACTAGGTGTCCGTCTTACTTTTTCATCACCTTACTGACACACTACCAATAGTCTCCTGTTGACTTTTCTCCAAATGAGAGACTTGGACAGGGATGTGTACGTATGTAGTGTAGCAGCTGTTCTATGTCTCTGTCTGTCTACCCCATTGCCCCAGATCATATCAATGTAGGTCGATACATGAATAAGATTTAACTAATGTCCCTGAAGTTGAGCCAGCCACTCCAACCATTGCCCTAAAACTCCCTGATTCATTTCCCCTCAAACCTACAGGGACAGAGAAAGTGGGACGCTGCACTATGTAGGTGACCTGGATAGACAAGTACTAGGGGAAAAAAAGACATAGTCACCCCATTCATAAATAGTTTAATATAAAACTCTCTTGTGAATGAAATGTTTTTGAGTCAGAAAACACTGCCTATTGAACCATTATTATTCTATATAGAACCCTTAGACCAACATATTGTAGATTCAGCCACGGGCCAATTTGTTCTTGAACGGCTGGTTGGGGGGCCGGAACATAATTAAAAATCATTTGTAGGCTGAAATTGGCCGCAAGAAGCCCAAACAGATATAAGATTTGACTTAAACATAATCATTTCAAACATTGCTTACATTTGTATGATCACTTGTCTCTATTATGTGGGGAATACTTGGGAACAGATTTCCAAAATTAAAATCACTTGGAGCTGATTTCTTGGTGTTTTTACAATCTTTATGTCCAACAATAAAAAAGTAATTAAAAACAAGATGTGTATATATATATATATATATTTTTAAACCACCCGTGGGCCGCCATTGTGGAACCCTTCCTTAGACCTACTATTATAACTAAATATAACTGGTAATGTAAATGGTTCTTCTAACTATTTAGTTGCCTTCAAACTCCATACAATCGATGCTTCTTAGAGAGACATTTTGGAGACACATTGGAGCTGCTGAGCCCAGGGCTAAAGCATTAAGAGCTGTGTGGTGTGACTTGTCTTTTCTTTCTCTGGCCTCTTATACTTGATGGTGATGAGGCATTGTTGAAGGGCTTTTCTCCCTCCTTTCATGTGACTTAGCGATGGCTCAGTGTTGAGGCCTGGCCTCCTGCTGAGCCTGGACCTTCAGTGCTGTTACAATCCTCATTACCCCCCCTACCCTCGGGCTTCTCCAGCCAGAGTAGTGGGGCCCCGCTGTGAAACCCTGGAGAAGTGCTTCAGAAAGGCCTTAATCGCTCACTTCTTTCTCTCCATCCCTCCATCCCAGCTCCTGTTTTAACGTGATTAGCAGGATGAAGGTACTTCTCGGGTTGTAGAGTTGGGTCTTCGAAGCATCTTTAGGTCCCACTGGGAGAGAGAGAGAGAGCGAGAGATCTCCAAGGCTTTCGTAGTTGATCACCAAACATTTCTGTAAAATACCCAACGACAAAGCCTTGCGTTCCTATTTTTTTATTTGTTTCGTGCTGTTCGCGATAGGTGCACTTGATTCAGCAGCCCTAGCACCGGGAAGGCAAAGTGTTCCCATTTTGAACCATTTGATGTGTCTGAAGGTAGAACTCCACCTACCCGACAGGCCCAGAGAGCAAATCAAGTGCACCTATAGGCTTACCGCTGGCAAATCAGATCGCTCAGATCTATGTATCGGCACAGTTTCCCAGAACCTTAAGCCTCGAGCACACAGCAAAGTTGATACTGTGAGATTTAAAAACTTTTAAAACCATGACTGGAGAGAAACTCAACAAATACAGCAAAGAGTTGCTGTTTAAAATGAGTAAGCTTATGTTTAAGTTCAGCACTGTCAACACTTTTACAAGTCATAGAATGCGCGTTCTCCCTACTTCCACTTCCAGTCACACTACAACCAGCACTGCAGCTSCAATGAATGAGTATTACAAAGTGTTTCAATAAGCTTGGGTTGTTATTATTAGCGGCTTTTAACATTGTGTCTTTTAACATTGAGGAATATTGCTGGTCATAGGAGTAACAACATGAATTAGTGCATGAGGCAGAAATAATGCAGTGCGACTTGAGTTTTGCCATCAGCTGGAAGACTGTCCCCTTTCTCACTGAAGGGAGGGAGAGCACAGGGCGGTGAATCGGGTGAGAGGCAGCCTCACCACTGCTCTCCCTCCCTCCATCCCCCCTATTCTCAAATTGACCAGATGCAGGCCATCAGTCCAATAAAATAAAATAAAAAGCTAATTACTATACTCACTTAGCTGTGCCTCACAAGTAATACAACAAATGATCTATTACTAGTGATTATATATCTCAGATTTTGAAATATAATTTTAAAATGGTCTGAGAAGAACAGCATTGGCTGGGCAATTCAAGCATAGCCAATATGCAGTGATAATGTATTGGGCCTACTGCACAAACATCATTGTTATTATTCATGTTCCTTGCTCACAACAGTTACACACATTCTTATGTTCCCCACCCATCAGTGTGCACACTCTCCCTCTTGCTCCCAATCCCTCTCGTCCTCCCCGATACACGTTCTCTCTCTCTGTATTTCCTCTCTAATCCACTAGCTATTAACTCCAGAGAGACAGGTTAGTTGAGATGGTTCTGCAGTGGATAGCAGCCGTCTTATGGGCTCCTGACTAATTCTGCTATTTTGTATTTTTTTTTAAGCTGATCTTAACTTTTTTTTGTACATAATGTCTCCGTCATCATGTCCTGTGACCGAAAACAGCTTCTGGACATCAGAACAGTGATCAGCGGAAGTGAAAAGAGGCAGGCGAGGCGGAATCCTGAAGAGACTACATTGGGTATATAGTACCCGCAAAACCCCAGTCTYAACGTCAACAGTGAAGAAGCGACTCCGGGATGCTGGCCTTCTAGGCAGAGTTCCTCTGTCCAGTGTCTGTGCTCTTTTGCCCATCTTCATTTATTTTATTTTATTGGCCAGTCTGAGATATGGCTTTTTCTTTGCAACTCTGCCTAGAAGGCCAGCATCCCGGAGTCGCCTCTTCACTGTTGATGTTGAGGCTGGTGTTTTGCGGGTACTATTTAATGAAGCTACCAGTTGAGGACTTGTGAGGCATCTGTTTCTCAAACTGTACTTGTACTCTTGCTCAGTTGTGCACTGGGGCCTCCCACTCCTCKTTCTATTCTGGTTAGAGACAGTTTGTGCTGTTCTGTGAAGGAAGTAGTACACAGTGTTGTACGAGATCTTCAGTTTCTTGGCAATTTCTTGCATGGAATAGCCTTCATTTCTCAGAACAAGAATAAACTGATGAGTTTCAGAAGAAAGTGCTTTGTTTCTAGCCATTTTGAGCCTATAATCGAACCCACAAATGCTGATGCGCCAGATACTCAACTAGTCTAAAGAAGGCCAGTTTTATTGCTTCTTTAATCAGGCCAACAGTTTTCAGCTGTGCTAACATAATTGCAAAAGGGTTTTGTAATGATTAATTAGCCTTTTAAAATTATCAACTTGGATTAGCTAACACAACGTGCCATTGGAACACAGGAGTGATGGTTGCTGATAATGGGCCACTGTACGCCTATGTAGATATTGCATAAAAAATCTGCTGTTTCCAGCTACGATAGTCGTTTACAACATTAACAATGTCTACACTGTATTCCTGATTAATTTGATGTCATTTTAATAGACAAAAATGTGCTTTTCTTTCAAAAACAAGGGCATTTCTAAGTGACCCCAAACTTCTGAACGGTAGTGTATATAGTGACTTTTCTCATACATTTTCTCCTTTCTGTATCTGTCACAGTTTTACAAACAAAATATATTCTACTAAAGATTGTTAACGGTATCAATGCCTACTGATTCTTTATTGGAAGAGTATAAGCTGTCTTCCAAGCTTTGTAGCTTACACATTACACAGAAGGTAGAACACTGCCATTGCCCTCGGATCTGTTGGCGAACGTGCAGTTACTGGAGAACAAACTGGATGAGCTCTGTTTGAGACTATCCTATCAACGTGACCTCAGAGTCGTGGCTGAACGAGGACATGAATATGCATCTCGCTGGTTTTTCTATGCATTGACAAGACTAGAGGGGTGTGTTTTTTTGTTAACAACAGATGGTGCCTGAGTTAGAATACCTCATGATAAGCTGCAGACCATACTATTTACCAAGAGAGTTTTCACCTATTCTTTTTTTCTTTCATAGCTGTCTTTTTACCACAGCAAACTGATGCTGGCACTAAGACCGAACTCAACGAGCTGTATAGGGCCAAAGGCAAACAAGAAAGTGCACATTCAGAGGCTGTGTTTCTCATGGCCGGTGATTTTACTGCAGGGGAACTGAAGTCCGTTTTACCATCATGTCACCTGTGCAACTAGAGGCCACCAAACTCTCAATCAGCTTTCCTAGTTCCTTCTTACAAGCAAAAACTCAAACAGGAAGTACCAGTGTTGCGCTCAATACGTAAGTGGTCCGATGAAGCAGATGCTAAGGTACAGAACTGTTTCGCTAGCACAGACTGTAATATGTTCCAGGATTCATCCAATAACATTGAGGAGTTTACCACATCAGTCACCTGCTTCATTAACAAGTGCATCGACAACTTCATCCTCACAGTGACCGAACCTATATACCCTAACCAGAAGCCATGTATTACAGGCAACATCTGCACTAAACTAAAGGCTAGAGCTGCCACTTTCAAGGAGCATAACACTAATCCTTATAAGAAATCCATCTACGACCTCCGACGAGCATTCAAACAAGAAAAGTATCAATACAGTACTAAGACTGAATCCTATGCCGGCTCTGACACGTCACAAATGTGGCAGGGCTTGCAAACTATCACGGATTACAAAGGGAAACCCACCCGTGAGCTGGCCAGTGACGCATGCTACCAGACGAGCTAAATGCCTTCTATGCTTGCAACACATCCAGATGACTGTGTGATCTCGGTTTCCGTAATGGATGTGAGTAAGACCTTTTTTAAGCAGGTTAATTCGAAAGCCCGCATGGCCAGATGGAATACCAGGACACGTACTCAGAGAATGCACTGACCAGCTGGCAAGTGTCTTCACTGACATTTTCTACCCACCCCTGACCCGGTCTGTAATACCTATATATTTCAAGCAAACCACCATAGTCCCTGTGCCCAAGAACGCCAAGGTAACCTGCCTAAATGACTATAGCCCTTTGGCACTCACGTCTTTAGCCATGAGATGTTTTGAAAATCTGCTCATGGCTTTCATCAACACCATCATCCCAGACACCCTGGACCCGCTCCAATTTGCATACCGCCCCAACAGTACCACAGATGATGCAATCTCTATTGCACACCACACTGCCCTTGCCAACCTGGACAAAGTTAAAGTCAAAATGCTGTTCATTGACTACAGCTCAGCATTCAACAACATGGTGCCCTCCAAGCTCATCACCAAGCTCAGGACCCTGGCACTGAACACCTTCCACTGTAACTGGATTCTGGATTTCCTGATGGGCCGCACCCCAGGTGGTGAGGGTAGGCAACAACATCCGCAACGCTGACCATCAACACAGGGCCCCTCAGGGGTGTGTGCTTAGTCCCCTCCTGTACTGTTCACCCACAACATACGAAACTGAAATATCACAAGTATTCAGACCCTTACTCAGTACTTTGTTGAAGCACCTTTGGCAGCGATTACAGCCTCGAGTCTTTTTGGGTATGACGCTACAAGGTTGGCACACCAGTATTTGGGGAGTTTCTCCTATTGTTCTCTGCAGATCATCTCAAGCTCTGTCAGGTTGGATGGGGAGCGTTGCTGCACAGCTATTTTCAGGTCTCTCCAGAGATGTTAGATCGGGTTCAAGTCCGGGCTCTGGTTGGGCCACTCAAGGACATTCAGACATCTGTCCAGAAGCCACTCCTGCGTTGTCTTGACTGTGTGCTTAGGGTCATTGTCCTGTTGGAAGGTGAACCTTCGCACCAGTTTGAGGTCCCAAGCGCTCGTTAGCAGGTTTTCATCAAGGATCTCTCTATACTTTGCTCCGTTCATCTTTCCCTCGATCCTGACTAGTCTCCCGGTCCCTGCCGCTGAAAAACATCCCCACAGCATGATCCTGCCACCACCATGCTTCACCGTAGGGATGGTGACAGATTTCCTCCTTACGTGACGCTTGGCATTCAGGCATTCAGAAGCTTGTTTCTCATGGTCTGAGAGTCCTTTATGTGCCTTTTGGCAAACTCCAAGCGGGCTGTCATGTGCCTTTTAATGAGGAGTGGCTTCTGTCTGGCCGCTCTAACATAAAGCCCTGATTGGTGGAGTGTTGCAGAGATGGTTGTCCTTCTGGAAGGTTCTCCCATCTCCACAGAGGAGCTCTGTCAGAGTGATCATTGGGTTCTTGGTCACCTCCCTGACCAAGGTCCTTCTCCCCCGATTACTCAGTGTGGCCGTGTGGCCAGCTCTAGGAAGAGTTTTGCTGGTTCCAAACTTCTTCCATTTAAGAATGATGGAGGCCACTGTGGTC
>NC_036856.1:18380162-18595658 GCF_002910315.2 Salvelinus sp. IW2-2015
TCTAGGTACTGTAGAATAGTTTGGACAGTCAATGCACAAGATAATGTTTTTGTATTTATTTTTTTGCTCACTGTTTGCTCACAGAAATGAATACAAACTTTTGAGGCTTTWGATGAATCTACGGAGACTTCTTGTATGGACGGAATTATGGTTTCTCCATATGTGAACTGTTATTGTAACTAAGTTACAGTATGTAAATATGTATTAAGGAGAAAAAAGTTCATTATACACTTTTAATTGCATGTTAGCTACAGAATGTTAGCTAACACTTTGGCTCTTTCACTCTGAGGCCTCCTTCTAGTTTTGTCCAGAAGGCTGGTTATCCATCAAAGGCTAGCCAATGGCAAAATGATTACCCCCCTGTCACGTCCCTGAGGGCAGGGGGACAAGGTGCAGTTTCAATTACTCTCAAGTTCATTAGAGTGTCTGCTAAATTACTAAAATGTAAATGTAATTAGCATGGATCTACAGACCAGTCTGTGGGTCTGGGTGTCGATAACTCAGCTTGGTGTATGGCGGCCCTGTGCCACTGAGCCAAATCAACCTTGACTCCTGCAGCTGATGGACAATGGGGGGAGATAGGCAGAGAATGGTAACTAACGCTGTGGACAAATTAGATCCTCTCACAAATGAAAGAGGGAAGGCGAGAGTGGCCATAATGGCAGGTAAAATTAGCTGTTAAGTGGTGATCACATCAGTCTTCTCAACCCCTCCATAGTTTTCTTTCAAAGCTGAGAAGCAGGTCAAAGACATTGGGCCCTATTAAGCACAGACAGGCTTTTGACAAAGGACGAGTGACCCTGTGTTGTGTGAACCGAGTCATCCCAGCTAAAAGAGTCTCAAATTAGAGATGGCCACACATGGCAATCAACACCTACTTACAGTCATATCAAGATACTTCCACATCTACATAATTACATGTATGAACAAACAGTAAGCAATGTATGCTCATACATTGCAGTGTTCACAAGAGATCTCTACATATGGCCCTGGTTCACTCTGATGTTGTTGTGTACAAGATCTCTTGAATCTTGCTCGTCTTCCCTCCCTTGGCTAGTCTACTGCTGGCTACTGTAGAGTTGCTGTGTAGAGCCTGGCCACTCTTCTCCCCAGCAGCTGACAATTAGGCTACTGGAGGAGTCCTCAGACTCACACTGCTGGTTTTGCCCCTCACAGCGAGAGAGAGAGAGTGTGAGGAGGTGGATCAGAAAGAGAGACTAATATAAAAGAGGGAATATTGACCAATCAGATCACAGCTGTGACTTAGGGAGAGGAAAAGTAGAGGAGAGAAAGCGAAACAGAAAACTCAGGCTGCTAAGGCATGGTCAGAACCCTGTGTGTACAGTACATTTATTTTTTTATTTAACCTTTCTTTAACTAGGCAAGTCAGTTAAGAACAAATTCTTATTTACAATGATGGCTTAGGAACTGCCTTGTTCAGGGGCAGAACGACAGATTTTTACCTTGTCAGCTCAGGGATTCAATCTTGCAACCTTTCAGTTACTAGTCCAACACTCTAACCACTAGGCTACCTGCCGCCCCATGGGCAACTGCTACCAGAAAGGCATATGTTCAATTGGTCAGCCAACCCTATCATCTGTCACCTCTTGATTCACTGGTCGAATGGTCAAATCACTTCTGAAGATTGGAGCACCACAGTGATTGTTGGACCTTTGTGAACACGCACAATTGATTATTGTGAAGGTAATCTTGCAAGTTTTGAGAAGCATACAGCCACTATAGGGAAATATGTGCATAGAAACATGAATGGCAAATAAAATCTATTATCGCCACAAAATATTGACTCAAACACAGAGATAGAAACGGTGCACAACAAAACCAAAAGTCCCTGGCAGGGATCCCAGTGCCAGATGAAAGGTAAATGTGAAATGTAGGGAAAACTATTTTAGTGGAGGAGAGATAGAGACCAGTATGTGTGAATGTGGGTGAGCAGGATGAGATTGTGTATGAGGTTGGTTGAAGGGGGTGATTGAGCGGTGTAATTTCTGTTCCTATGATGTGCTCTGTCATGTTAATGGTATTGTTGCAACACGTGCACATCAAAAACACATGGGCTAAATGGCAGCTGCATGACGTGTAATAACCATCAGTAGGGAATCATTTCAGCTAAATGCAGAGCCATACATAGATACATACTACAAACTGTATCCCTGACTAAATGTAATGCACATGATGTATTTGCCAACATTACAGATGACTAGTAAAACAGTGGGAGTTACATTATGTATGTGTTTGTGTACATCTTCTGACTGAAATGAGCAGGTGGGACTGAAGTGAGCAGGTGGGACTGAAATGAGCAGGTGGGACTGAAATGAGTAGGTGGCATCAGTGCTATAAGGTGATTCCTCACAAAACTCGATTTTCAAGACATTTAATCCATAGAAGGGTCATTTTGAGGAAGGATTGTTGCCATGCATTTGACATTTGTATCTTAAAGCATAATTGAGAAATAATGAATTGAAGTTGTAATATTTGTGACATTTTGGCCTTACCCAGGCTTCCTTTAAGACTCCAAAGGACCCTTAATGGTATTTTTTGTTGTTCTTTTTTCATGAGGAATCACCCTAAACATTTACATCTGAATTATAATTTTTGTTGATCACTATGGTTGATCCTAATACCTCTTTCACATCAGAGTGCAGTGTCTTGTTGCAGTGTCATATTACCGTTTTTTTCAGGTTGTGGAAACAGTGCTACATATTGTTCAGTATATTAATGTCTGCATTGCATTCCCTATCCTTTTAAAGGTGTCCCCTCTGGTCCCAGGAATGTAATCTCCATCGTCAATGAGACCTCGGTAATCCTGGAGTGGCACCCGCCGAGGGAGACTGGCGCCCGCGATGACGTCACCTACAACATCGTGTGCAGGAAGTGCCGTGCGGATCGGCCATTGTGCTCCCACTGTGATGACAACGTGGAGTATGTGCCCAGGCAGCAGGGCCTGACTGAGACCAGGGTGTTCATCAGTAACCTGTGGGCCCACACCCCCTACGCCTTTGAGATACACGCTTTCAATGGAGTCACCAACAAGAGCCCCTACCCTGCCCAGCACGTGTCCATCAACATCACTACCAACCAGGCTGGTCAGTGGCAGTGTACAGCACCATGCTTTGTGTCTCACAACATGCTTTAAAATACATGTTAATGTACAGGCATTCACAACAAGTACATTTCAGTGGTACACGTTTCAAGGTAACTGCAACAAAAAGGTCTGAGGCAGTCTAATGGTCTACAGTCAAGCTTTAGCCCTATACTGTATACAATCGATTTTCTCTGTCCTTTAATAAGATGGATGCTATTGATAGCCGTCTTGTATTCTTGACTGAAAGCATTCCTCAGTCATCAACAGAATGAGTCAACAGACTCAACACAATCCTGTACATTGCTATTGATCGGCAGCAATTAAATCCCAAGGTTACATTCTTGTGATTCTTTTTCATGTTCCTATTTGTCAATAAGTGAAGCTGTTTCACCTGTTGCTGTTAGGTGCGTTTCTATTGAACAGCCTCCCTTGGCAACCATTATAGAGTTTTGTTCTGGAAATCAATGCCTTAAGGCTTATATTTATCGTCTAAATGATGAATGCTATTGCACAACAACACATCAGCGTGACTGGCATTTCTTGTTATTTAAACCGGAGACATTCTAGAACATTCTAGAACCAAAGGCAAGGCTTTTGATCTTTTGTCAAGACTTCACTTCGACTGTTTTGGATTTTTCATGACATTTTCAATATTCAAGCATCACAGATTGGTTTATTACTTGTATGTCTCTCACAATACAGACAACACCATTCAGGAGGTATAATTCAATGTAAGTCATACAATGTATCTTTCTATCGCTTTCTTTTGGTATTGAAAAATCATATGGACTTGATAATTGATAATAAGTCCTTCCACTTTTAAATATGGCGTGAATCAGCCGTTTCAGAATCTATCAAACTTCTGTAGGTTGGTATAATGAGGTGTAATACATGAAGGAGACATTGTTTCATTGGGAAGCCATTCTATTTCTCAGTGGTCCTGTCATACGGTATACCCATGGGTAACACCAGGCCAGCCAACGACGCCTCTCCCTCCAGACATAGGACTCGTTGTTAGGAAGACTTGAAAAAGTCTTCTTGAAAAGGATTATAATCATGACTCTCTTCAGTGCTCCACTGTGAATGTTCTTGGAGGAACATAAAGATTGTATCTTACGCTGCTATATTGCTTTCAATTAAATGGAACTATGGTTACTGAGCTAACACCGTGTTCAGTTGCATTCAACTATAACCATGTGTTGAAGCAAACAAMGGGCTATAGAGAACACCTGGAGTCTACAGTGCCTTCAGAAAGTATTCATACCCCTTGACCATTTACACATTTTGTTGTGTTACAGCCTGAATTTAAAATGAATTAAATTGAGATATCTTGTCACTGGCCTAAACACAATACCCCATAATGTCATGGGGGAATTATGTTAATAGACATTTTTACAAATGAATGAAAAATGAAAAGCTGTAATGTCTTGAGTCAATTCAACCCCTTTGTGATGATGAAGTTAATTCAAATCAAATTGTATTAGTCAATGCAAATAGTCCAGGTAGGCATTTGATTAAGTGTTCAGCAGTCTTACGGCTTTGGGGTAGAAGCTGTTAAGGAGCCTTTTGGTCCCAGACTTGGCGCTCCAGTAGCGCTTGCTGTGCACTATGACTTGAGTGGCTCTAGTCTTTGACAATGTTTAGGGCTTTCCTCTGACACCACCTGGCATAGAGGTCCTGGATGGCAGGAAGCCCTCTGTAGTGCCTTGCGGTCGGATGAAGAGCAGTCGGATGCCGAGCAGTTGCCATACCAAGCGGCGATGCAACCGGTCAGGATGCTCTCGATAGTGCAGCTGTAGAACTTTTTGAGGAAATGAGGTCTCATACCAAATCTTTTCAGCCTCCTGAGGGGGAATAGGCATTGTCGTGCACTCTTCATGACTGTCTTGGTGTGTTTGGATCATGATAGGTCCTTAGTGATGTGGACACCAAGGAACTTCAAGCTCTCAACCCGCTCCACTACAGCCCTGTCGATGTCAATGGGGGCGTGCTTGGCCCGCCTTTTCCTGTAGTCCACAATCAGCTCCTTTGTCTTGCTCACATTGAGGTCAGGTCTCTCTATAGGTGGTCTCATCGTTTGTGATCAGGCATACCACCGTTGTGTCRTCGGCAAACTTAATGATGGAGTTGGAGTCATGTGTGTCCACGCAGTCATGGGTGAACAGGGAGTACAGGAGGGTCAGCATGGCAGATGTGTTGTTGCCTACCCTCACCACCTGGGGGCAGCCTGTAAGGAAGTCCAAGATCCAGTTGCAGAGGGAGGTGTTCAGTCCAAGGGCCCTTAGCTTAGTGATGAGCTTGGAGGGCACTATGGTGTTGAATGCTGAACTGTAGTCAATGAACAGCATTCTCACGTAGGTGTTCCTWTTSTCCAGGTGGGAAAGGGCAGTGTGGAGGGCAATAGAGATTGCGTCATCTGTGGATCTGTTKGGGCGGTATGTGATTTGGAGTGGGTCCAGGGTTTCTGGGATGATGGTGTTGATGTGAGACATGACCAGCCTTTCAAAGCATTTAATGGCTACAGACRTGAGTGCTGCAGGGCAATAGTCATTTAGGCAGGTTACCTTGGCGTTGAGCACAGGGACTATGGTGGTCTGCTTGAAACATATACAGTTGAAGTTGGAAGTTTACATACACTTAGGATGGAGTCATTAAAACTTGTTTTTCAACCACTCGACAAATGTCTTGTTAACAAACTATAGTTTTGGCAAGTCGGTTAGGATATCTACTTTGTGCATGACACAGTAATTTTTCTAACAATTGTTTACAGACAGATTATTTCACTTATAATTCATCGTATCACAATTCCAGTGTGTCAGAACTTTAGATACACTAAGTTGACTGTGGCTTTAAACAGCTTGGAATATTCCAGAAAATTATGTCATGGCTTTAGAAGCTTTTGATAGGCTAATTGACATCATTTGAGTTAATTGGAGGTGTACCTGTGGATGTATTTCAAGGCCTACCTTTAAACTCAGTACCTCTGCTTGACATCATGGGAAAATCAAAATAAATCAGCCAATACCGCAGAAAAAGATTTGTAGACCTCCACAAGTCTGGTTTATCATTGGGAGCAATTTCCAAACGCCTGAAGGTACCACGTTCATCTGTACAAACAATGGTACCCAAGTATAAACACCATGGGACCACGCAGCCGTCATAGCACTCAGGAAAGAGACGCATTCTGTCTCCTAGAGATGAACGTACTTTGGTGCGAAAAGTGCAAATCAATCCCAGAACAACAGCAAAGGACCTTGTGAAGATGCTGGAGGAAACCGATACAAAAGTATCTATATCCACAGTAAAACGAGTCCTATATCAACATAACCTGAAAGGCCGCTCAGCAAGGAGAAAACAACTGCTCCGAAACCTCCATAAAAAAGCCAGACTACGGTTTGCAACTGCACATGGGGACAAAGATCGTACTTTTTAGAGAAATGTCCTCTGGTCTGATGAAACAAAAATAGAACTGTTTGGCCATAATGACCATCATTATGTTTGGAGGAAAAAGGGGCGGGCTTGCAAGCCGAAGAACACCATCCCAACTGAAGCACGGGGGTGGCAGCATCATGTTGTGGGGTGCTTTGCTGCAGGAGGACTGATGCAATTCACAAAATAGATGGCATCATGAGGCAGGAAAATGATGTGGATATATTGAAGCAACATCTTAAGACATCAGTCAGGAAGTTAAAGCTTGGTCGCAAATGGGTCTTCCAAATGGACAATGACCCCAAGCATACTTCCAAAGTTGTGGCAAAATGGCTTAAGGACAACAAAGTCAAGGTTTTGGAGTGGCCTCACAAAGCCCTGACCTCAATCCTATAGAACATTTGTGGGCAGAACTGAAAAAGCGTGTGCGAGCAAGGAGGCCTACAAACCTGACTCAGTTACACCAGCTTTGTCAGGAGGAATGGGCCAACACAACTTATTGTGGGAAGCTAGCCTTGTGAAGGCTACCTGAAACGTTTGACCCAAGTTAAACAATTTAAAGGCAATGCTACCAAATACTAATTGAGTGTATGTAAACTTCTCACCCACTGGGAATGTGATGAAAGAAATAAAAGCTGAAAGAAATAATTCTCTCTACTATTATTCTGTCATTTCACATTCTTAAAATAAAGTGGTGCTCCTAACTGACCTAAAACAGGGAATTTTTACTAGGATTAAATGTCAGGAATTGTGAAAAACKAGTTTAAATGTATTTGGCTAAGGTGTATGTTAACGTCCGACTTCAACTGTAGGCATTACAGACTGGGTCAGGGAGAAGTTGAAAATGTCAGTAAAGACACTTGCCAGCTGGTTAGAGCATGCCTTGAGTACACATCCTGGTAATCCATCTGGCTCTGTGGCCTTGTGAATGTTAACCTGTTTAAAGGTCTTACTCACATCGGCTACGGAGAGCGTGATCACACAGTCGTCCGGAACAGCTGGTGCTCTCATGCATGGTTCAGTGTTGCTTGCCTCGAAGCGAGCATAGACTGCATTTAGCTTGTCTGGTAGGCTTGCGTTACTGGGCAGCTCACGGCTGGATTTCCCTTTGTGATCCATGATAGTTTGCAAGCCCTGCCACATCCAAGAAGCATCACAGCCGTTGTAGTAGGATTCAATTTTAGTCCTGTATTGACGCTTTGCCTGTTTGATGCTTTGTCAGAGTGTGTAGCTGGATTTCTTATTAGCGTCCGGATTAGTGTCCCGCTCCTTGAAGCGGCGGCTCTAGCCTTTAGCTCAGTGCGGATGTTGCCTGTAATCCATGGCTTCTGGTCGGGATATGTACGTACGATCACTGTGGGTACGATGTCGTAGAGGCACTTATTAATGAAGCCGGTGACTGATGTGATATTCTCCTCAATGCCATGCTGAGTCCCAGAACATATTCCAGTGTGTGCTAGCCAGGCAGTCCTGTAGCTAAGGATCCACTTCATCGGACCACTTCTGTATTGAGTGCATCACTGGTACTTCCTGTTTGAGTTTGCTTGTAAGCAGGAATCAGGACGATATAGTTATGGTCAGATTTGCCAAATGGAGGGCTTTGTACGCAACGCTGTGTGTGGAGTAAAGGTGAGCTATAGTTTTTTCCCCTCTATTTGCAGATGTGACATGTTGGTAAAAATKAGGTAAAACAGATTTCAGTTTTCCTGCATTAAAGTCCCTGGCCACTAGGAGCGCCGCCTCTGGATGAGCATTTTCTTGTTAACTTATGGCCTTATACAGCTCGTTGGGTGCGGCCTTAGTGCCAGGATCGATTTGTGGGGGTAAATAGATATCTACGAAGAATATAGATAAACGCTCTTGATAAATAGTGTGGTCTACAGCTTATCTTGAGGTACTCTATCTCAGGCGAGCAAAACCTCAAGACTTCTTTAATGTTAGAGATTGTGCACCAGCTGTTGTTGACAAAGACACATACACCACCCCCCTGATCTTACTGGAGGCTGCTGTTCTTTCTTTCCGATGCATGGAAAACCCAGCTAACTGTATATTATCCATGTCCTTGTTCTGCCACTACTCAATGAAATATAGGAAATTACAGTTTTTAATGTCCCGTTGATAGGATAGTCTTGAACGGAGCTCATCCAGTTTATTCTCCAGTGATTGCACGTTTGCCAGTAGAACGGAGGGTAAAGGCGGACTATCCAATTGCTRATGCAGTCTCACCATGCATCTGGATCTTCGACCTCTGTAACAACGTCTCCTCTTCATACGAATGACGGGGTATTGGACCTGGTCCGGGAGGAGCAGTACTGTATATCCTTCGCGTCCAACTCATTAAATAAAAAATACTCATCCAGTTCGAGGTGAGTAATCGCTGTTCTGATGTCCTGCAGCTCTTTTCGGTCATAAGAAACGATGGAAGAAACATTATGTACAAAWWWWWTTWAAAATAAAGCGCCTAAAAAATACACAAAATAGCAGAATTGGTCAGGAACCTGTAAAAGAAGGAAGCTTGTATAGAATAAAAATATTCCAAAACATGCATCTTGTTTGCAATAAGGCACTAAAGTAAAACTGCAAAAAATGTGGCAAAGTAATTAACTCTATGTCCTGAATGCAAAGCGTTATGTTTGAGGCAAATCCAACACAACATATCACTGAGTACCACTCTTCATATTTTCAAGCATGGTGGTGGCTGCTTGTCATTGGCAAGTACTAGAGAGTTATTTAGGATAAAACGAAACGGAACAGAGCTAAGTACAGGAAGAATCCTAGAGGAAACCCTGGTTCAGTTTGCTTTCCACCAGACACTGGGAGACAAATTCACCTTTCAGCAGGACAAAAACCTAAAATGCAAGGTCAAATATATACAAGTTGCTTACCAAGACAACATTGAATATTCCCGAGTGGCCTAGTAACAGTTTTGACTTAAATCATCTTGAAAATATATGGCAAAACTTGAAAATGGCTGTCCTACAATGGTCAACAACCAACTAACAGAATTCTTTCAAGAATAATGTGCCAACATTGTAGTATCCAGGTGTGAAAAGCTCTTAGAGACTCAGATGTAATCGCTGCCAAATGTGATTCTATTGACTCAGGGGTGTGAATACTTATGTAAATTAGATATTTCATTTTCAAYAAATGAGCAAAAATGTCAAATATGTTTTCACTTTATCATTATGGGGTATTATGTGTAGATCGGTGAGAAAGAAAATCTATTTATCCATTTTGAATTCAGGCTGTAACATAACACAATGTACAATAAGTTAAGGGGAATGAATACTTTCTGAACATTGGCTTGTAGAAACAGGATTCAAGTAGACAGATTTAATGCCTGGCCAAAATGGAACGTTCTGTCGTTTGATAGCTTCACATTAGAGCAATGCGGGGGAAATGAGAACGTAAATGGCCTTYATTACCTAGTAGAGTTAATAGACCCCATCATATTGCTTGACAAGGTAAGTGTTCGACTTGACAGATGGATATAGATTAATAAAGAAATAAATAGATACACCAAATAGCCAATGCCATTGTCTTTTGTAAAAACAGCTGCAGTTGTAATGCGTAAGTAGCTTTTAATTTCACTTCAGAAAAGTGGTCAGAGCCATTGTGTTGTTGCCAGGTAATTGGGCCATTTCAGCTGTCCCTGAGAAGGAGTTTATGTCATGGCTCTGTAGTGAAAAATCTGTCATGTTTAGAATAAAAGGAGTTGAGAGGCAATGGAGGAGATGGGATTTTTAGCTAGTTACCTTAAAGCTAGAATCCTTAGTTGCTACATCCATCTTTGGATGTAAATATTTATGATATAAACCCATTGATTCTTGAAGAATATAACTTATAAATGCCTCATGAGCTTAGTTCAACTGCCGTACCCCATCAGAACCGAAAATATAAGCTAGTTTTACTACAAAGTGTAAACATCTTAAGTGTAAACAAACACTGTATAGCCTTTCTCCAGCCCCATCCCTTAGCTTTTTAACGAAACAGTGGCAGAGCCCGAGGGGGGAACGCTTTGTTACTGTTTCAATTAAGGATTCTAGCTGAATGAGTTGGCTAGATCAGGGTTATTAAACCGGGGGTCTGTGGACCTCTAGCACTACTGCTGGGGGTCAGCAAAAAACTGTAATACTTGATAAGACAATACGTGGATTTTTTGATGGGGGTCCCTGGGTCACCGGTTTGCCTGGGAGGGGGCAAGAAAAGGTTGGAAGACCCCTGGGCTATATTGAAAGGGTAATGGTGTGAGTGTACACCACTGTCCTTTTGACAGAGTCACAGGGGATGGGAGGTTGGTTCAAATAGTGCCCCCCCGACAGTTCAGAGTAAAGGACATCTCTGTTGAGGAGAGAGTTAGTTGTGGTTCAGTGAAGGGGCCATTAGACCTTATTCAGGCTGGAGTGACAGAGCTGACAGGAACCCTGATTGATGCACCGCTCTGTAACTCCTCTCCTCTCAGACACAGTGGTGTGTATTCTCATGCATACCCGATTTACCACCAACCAAAGACCAGCTTACTTATTAGAACCTTTCAGTTAAATGTAAAATATGATATTACACATTTTACCATTGCCTTTTACGGTTTATGCATTCTCAACTGTAGTCTGAGAAAGTCTTTAGGAGAGTGGGTCAGAGGTGCAGATTGAATGACATGAAATAAATCAGCTAATGTGGGCAACATATTAACATGTACACTCTGAGGTCTGCTTACTCTTCCCGAACTGTGGCAGAGTAACTGACACTAGTGGATGATAGAAGCTCACAGAGAACAGTGCCAAACCCTCTACTCTGGCAAGACTCTGGGGCTCCACACTCAAACCCCAAACTCTTCTCATGCTGGCATGGAGGTGGTGTGGCGGGCACTGGCGCCCAGTGGAGGCTTCTCTCCAGCCCATGACAGTGTGTGCTCAGGGGAATGGTTTTTACACACACTCCCCTCAGGGAAATGTAAAACATGTCTACTGTTCCATGGGTAGTAGGATATGTCTGGCCAGAAGTTGTCATAGCTCTTTCACAAACAGTACTAATCATTGAACAGCTTCAGACCCTTATTCATAAACACTGCTTGCTACAGTAGTAAAACTGCATTTACATTTCTCATGGAATATATTTTCCTGGCGTTTTGAATCTGTGAAGATTCAGAATCAGTACATCAGCCAGTCCCATCCTCCATGTCACCAGTATTTTGCAGAGTCATAGGGGTCTGTCCTTTCTTACCACAGCTCATTCACCCATGACAYCGTCAGCAGCATACCACCCTGCATCCCACTGCTGGCTTGCCTCTGAAGCTTAGCAGGGTTGGTCCTGGTCAGTCTCTGAATGGGAGATCCGATGCTGCTGGAAGTGGTGTTGGMGGGCCTGTAGGAAGAATTCTTTCTTCTGGTCTAAAAAAATATCCCAATGCTCCAGGGCAGTGATTGGGGACATTGCGCTTGTAGTGGGCTGTCTTTCGGATGGGACGTTAAACGGGTATCCTGACTCTCTGTGGTCACTAAAGATCCCATGGCACTTATCATAAGAGTAGGGGTGTTAACCCCGGTGTCCTGGCTAAATTCCCCATCTGGCCCTCATACCATCATGGCCACCTATTCATCCCCAGCTTCCAATTGGCTCATTCATCCCCCCTCCTCTCCCCTGTAACTATTCTCCAGGTCGTTGCTGTAAATTAAAATGTGTTCTCAGTCAACTTACCTGGTAAAATAAGGGTAATTAAAAAATAAATAAGATGAGACAGGAAAGGCTTGCAGTGACTGTATTCTTTGGAACCGTATACACATGAGTAAACACCTCAAGAAAATACAGAATAACATCAAGGTACAAGTGTAGCTACAGTAGCCACTGGCAGTTAGCTATATGTAATATCTTAACACAGAAAGCCTTTCTCTTGTGTTTTGGTCAGTTTGTCTCCTGTGCCCTATAAGGACATTTGGAAATTGCATCTGAACCAACATCTGGTAAATAAGAAAACAAGAAACAGATGGAAATATTGCACTAGGCGAGATAACAGGCTATCTGTCTCTGTGTGAGGGATCCCTGATGCTCCACTCTTCCTCTGTCTGAGTAGAGGCATTATCTAGAGCTATAAAACATTCACACAGAGCGAGAGAGCGAGCGAGAACAAGCGAGAGAGAGGGACAGACAGAGCAATGCATACAGAAAGAAAAGGCAGAGAAAGAATGAGAAAATATTTTTTTGTAGTACAACCGAAATACTTTTATTTCATGTAGCTTGAATCCAAATTGGTAAAGGAAACAGGGTCATCATCAACATTACATTAAACGTTGGCTGTAATGAGACTTTCCTAATGATGAAGACTATCTGACAAAAAGGTAACATTGCTTTATCTGATATATGTGAAGAATCACTGTACTTTTCCTCCAACAAGCTCTGCCTTATTCTTGTGGGAAACAGTGTTGGAATATGGAGATCCTGCTTCGTCCTTTAGGTCTCCTGTGGGACATTCTTACCTTGTGAGGAATGCGGGTGTTCGGGAGATTGGAACTCTGACAGTTTTACCACCCTTATCTTGCTTGTTCAAATCCTCCTCTACATGTTTCTCTCCTTGTAAATCCACACACATCTTGGAGACATAAAAAGAGCAACACGCTGAGGCAGGCCTTTTGAGAGCTCTGCTAGTTTACTTCAGCCAATAAAAATTGATCGGTTACAGGAAGCCCAATATTTCAAAAATGATGATGAAGACATCAATGTCAGTGTAGTAACTTAGCATCGGCCTCACTCAGTGTCATTGTTTATGGAGATTTTGGAGTCCTTTTTTTTTATACGGGGCAACATCGTATTGATAGTTTCAGCATGACAATCAGAAAAATAACATGCATTGTCAATAATAGCAGCAAACTATTGAATTTCACAGCTTGCCAGTGGAGGTTGAGGCAGTCGACAGCAGTTGAAAGAGCAACAACCCAGATGCATGTCTTTTTATGTGAGGGATGCGTCACCACACTTAGAGGTAGAGGAAATGTCGGATGGCTTTTTTGTAGAGTTTTTAAATATCCGCTTTGGGGCTGTAACTCAGACAGCCATAATTCTGAGCTGAGCATGAAGTCTAGTCTAGCGTGGCAGATTTATTTTCTTAGAGAACTAACAGTGTTTTTTCTTCCTTTCTGATTTGGCTCCTAATTCACTCAGCCTAGTGCCAGCCACAGTTAGAGAGGATGGGGAACACACATACACACACACACACACACACGTTTGTTTTACTATCCTTGTGGGGACCAAACAATTGATTCCCATTCAAAATCCTATTTTCCTGAACCCTACTCCTGAACCTAAACCTCAAACACTAATTGTAACCCTAAACCTAACCGCTAAAATAGCATTTTAGCACTCACTCACTCACTCACTCACTCACTCACTCACTCACTCACTCACTCACTCACTCACTCACTCACTCACTTGTCAAAATAATAGGGTTTGGCCTGATTCGTTTACCCCTCACCATAAACCCTGTGGGCTCCAAAAATATATAACATTTGTTTTAGGCAGATTCCATTCCAGTTAGCTAGAATTTCACTCACTAAAACATAGCTCCATATCTCATAGTCCAAAAACCAAATCAGCAAATGAAATGAAATAAAAAATTAATTGAATAGATTAAAAAGCCCTTTGAGGCAAGGAAAGCAGCACATTTGAAACAGTGTGAATGACAGGAAGTRCTGGGGGCCTGTAGACTGCTGCCTCACCGCTAGCCAGGCTCAGCGTATTGATAACGCGGCGCAAAGCTGGAGCAGTGGTGCGTGAAAGAGAGCCAGAGAGCCTCCTCTCGCTGACTGATGACTATCCCCTCCCCTCTTTTAGCCAGAGCAGCAGTGCACAGACAACCGCTTAACATGACCAACATCTCTCCCTGCTGCTGCTACAGTAAGGATGCTCAGTCACATAGAATTGCCGGGATGTAAGACATTCATACAAACAGATACACCATTAGGTGCTATGGGGGTAATATCCTACCCTCCTCTCTCCATCCCTGGTCGAGGGCTTGCTGTCGTGCCCTCCACCCTCCCTGGGTTAAGATGATGGGTTGTTGGAGATGGTGGCCTGGGGGATTGTGGTGGTAGCAGAGAGAGAGGGAGGAAATTGAATGGGCTGAATGGGTTTAATTCATAAAACATGTTATGGGCATTTCAACTTTATTGCTGTCTGTAAGGGGAAAGGAGGGCTGCAAATCAAATGTGCTATAAAGTGAGCTCAGTTCGATGCCATAGAATTGTTGTAATAGAAATACTATGACCAAGGATACCTCAGCACTGCTTAACGGAATGGTATGATGACATCATACGTAATTGAAAGCCATTCAATTAATTGGGACTCTTCAGTCAAGCATGTTTTTTCATACAGTTTCAGCACAGAAGGCCTTTATTTCATAACATTGATCAAACATGTAGGATGGTTGCAATACTAAAGAGTAAGGAAGCATCCATACAGTTGATCTTGCCCCATCTGTCTGTTCCCTTAGCTCCTTCCATGGTTCCCATCATGCACCAGGTCAGCTCCACCATGAAGAGCTTCACATTGTCATGGCCACAGCCTGAGCAGCCCAATGGAATCATCCTGGACTATGAACTGAGGTACTATGAAAAGGTAAGACAACATTTGAATAATTAATGTCTGTAATAAGAACTCAAATACACGAGCAGATCATTATGTCCACCAGAGGCATCTCTTTTACGTTCAATGGAAAGACACCCAGAAGGTTGTCTCTATTGGGTGAATCTTCTGGACGGGTATTGGTCTACCAAGTTTGCTGGGAATATTAGCCTTTATGCCTTTATCCTTTCCCCCATGGGACTCAATATTCATGTGTTATTATACTTGACACGTTTACTCTAATTTTATTGTACCCTCTGATTTTTGAGTMATTCCCCTCGTTACCTTGGCGAGTGTGCATCTGAGAATGCCTTTGCAACCATGATAATTATCCATTAATTGCGTTTAACCGGCGTCTCCTTTGGATGAGCACAGAGCACAGGGTTGCTAGGATACTGGCGTGCTTGGACCTATTTTGTGTGAAAGGTGTCCTCTCAGTCTGGGTCTTTCGCCAACCCTGTCTGACCTGTGGCTCCTCCACACAGCCTTTTTTTCCCCTGAGTAGAGGCAGCACACATAGCCTTTCAACTCTATATCATTAGGTAGTAAATATGCATCTTCCCCCATGCTTAGAGAGGGCTGCCCTGTGGTCTCGCTAACCTTATATCCACTCCATTGGCCTAACCTCCCTCTGTCTCTCTCAGCTTCCTCTATATCTCCCTACTTCCTCTTTCTCTCACTCTGTTTTACACTGTTTTTTCATTGTTGTTTCCATTTCCTTTTCATTGTCTCTCTGCCTGCTGCACCTCTACAGTCTTCTGTCCGTATCCTTCTCTGGCTCTCGTCTTTTCCTCTCTGATATAGTATGGTCATACCTATGGAGTTCATGGATACGATGTCACTTGTGGTTTCTATTGAAAAGGCTGTGTTGACAGCACTGTACACTCATGAAGCCTGCATTTACTGTAATATTGTATATTATCCAACATAATGCTGTCAAATGTGCTCTTTCAGAGAGTTTGGTCAAAACCCTCTCTGTCCTCTGATGACTTAGTTGTTTTCCTGTTCAATCAGTGAAAGGTTGTTATTAATGAGCACTTCATATGTCCAGTTCTGAGAGCACGAGAAGATGGAGGCTAGCTGGCCTATTTAAACAGGCTAAGTTGCATTAAAGATATTGAGTGTTCTGTATGTCAAAGACAACTAGCAATTTTAGCATTTTTACTTTTAATGGACGGGGTTGTTTTCATCAGTCTATGTCTATATTTGTGTGTCTGCCTCCATCCCCTAAGCCAGGGATGGGCAACTGGGATGGGAAACCTTTTTGTAGGCCTGCGGACAATCAGCAGGAACAATGCGAAAGTAATTCTGCTTTGAAAGTTGATACATTTGTAAYCTCACTTTTGAGAAAATGGCCCTTGAATTTTTTGGTACCTACTGGAGAGCTCTTCTTTGTCTACACCCATTCAGCATCGTTCACACTTTTTTAAGCTTGAGCGCCAACCATCTCTTTAAGGATTCACATGTACTAAACAACCAAAGATTTCAAGACCAAAGGCTGTGAATTTACCAACTACTTCTATCGACAGTTGTCGCAGAGACATCATAAACATTCTATTGAAATAGTTACTTGCAAAAGACAATAGTTACTTGTCTTTTGTTTAGACATGTAGCTAGCTAGCTAAACAATGAACCATAATCCTAACTCATAATGTTACTACCCTGCATGAACCTGCAGGTAGCTAACCAACCAGGTTCAATGTTAGCTAGCTAACATTAGCTAGCTARCTAACAGTACACTTTCTGACAAACTAGAAACATGTAATATCTGAAAATGTTGCTAGCTAGACTCTCTTACCCATATACATGGATGGACGTTTCTCCCTCTCTGTCACATATGCCATGGTTGCTTTTAGTTTGAAGATGTAATTCGGAGCCTTCTGTGTTCTCTTGTCGACTCCGTCTGCATATTTGCAATCAAACGCAAGAATTTTCTCCATCTCCTTAGCTATCATACTCTACATGGCAGAACTCATCTCTCGGCATGTCAAATCATGGCTAGTGGAAAGCGGCCTTTTTCCATGGCTAAACCAGCTAGGCTCGTAGTTTAACAATTKTATTTGTATTTACAAATGACATACAAGTTTGTTATAAAGAGACATGAAAGATCACATGTCCCAGAAGGCATCTCTGCCAAAAACACGTTTTGATAAACAAATAAAGTTTACGTTCAAATGGCGCCCTTGTGAAGTAAACTCAAAAATAGAAACGTCCTCTCACTGTCAACTGCGTTTATTTTCAGCAAACTTAACGTGTAAATATTTGTATGAACATAACAAGATTCAACAACTGAGACATTAACTGAACAAGTTCCACAGACATGTGACTAACAGAAATTGAATAATGTGTCCCTGAACAAATGGGGGGAAAGTAACAGTCAGTATCTGGTGTGGCTACCAGCTGCATTAAGTACTGCAGTGCATCTCCTCCTCATGGACTGCACCAGATTTGCCAGTTATTGCTGTGAGATGTTACCCCACTCTTCCACCAAGGCACCTGCAAGTTCCCGTACATTTCTGGGGGGAATGGCCCTCACCCTCAGATCCAACAGGTCCCAGACGTGCTCAATGGGATTGAGATCCGGGCTCTTCGCTGGCCATGGCAGAACACTGACATTCCTGTCTTGCAGGAAATTCCGCATAGAACGAGCAGTATGGCTGGTGGCATTGTCATGCTGGATGGTCATGTCAGGATGAGCCTGCAGGAAGGGTTCCACATGAGGGAGGAGGATGTCTTCCCTGTAATGCACAGTGTTGAGATTGCCTGCAATGACAACAAGCTCAGTCCGATGATGCTGTGACACACCGCCCCAGACCATGACGGACCCTTCACCTCCAAGTCAATCCTGCTCCAGAGTACAGGCCTCGGTGTAACGCTCATTCCTTCAACGATAAACGCGAATCCGACCGTCACCCCTGGTGTGACAAAACCGCGACTCCTCAGTGAAGAGCACTTTTTGCCAGTCCTGTCTGGTCCAGCGACAGTGGGTTTGTGCCCATAGGCGGCGATGTTGCCGGTGATGTCTGGTGAGGACCTGCCTTACAACATGCCTACAAGCTCTCAGTCCAGCCTCTCTCAGCCTATTGCGTACAATCTGAGCACTGATGGAGGGATTGTGCGATCCTGGTTTAACTCGTGCAGTTGTTGTTGCCATCCTGTACCTGTCCTGCAGGTGTGATGTTCGGATGTACCGATCCTGTGCAGGTGTTGTTACACGTGGTCTGCCACTGCGAGGACAATCAATTGTCCATCCTGTCTCCCTGTAGTGCTGTCTTAGGCATCTCACAGTACGGACATTGCAATTTATTGCCCTGGCCACATCTGTAGTCCTCATGCCTCCTTGTAGCATGCCTAAGGCACGTTCACGCAGATGAGCATGGACCTGGGCATCTTTCTTTTGGTGTTTTTCAGAGTCAGTAGAAAGGCACTTTAGTGTCCTAAGTTTTCACAACTGTGACCTTAATTGCCTACCGTCTGTAAGCTGTTAGTTTCTTAACGACCGTTCCACAGGTGCATGTTCATTAATTGTTTAGGGTTCATTGAACAAGCATGGGAGCATGGGTACAGTGTTTAAACCCTGTACAATGAAGATCTGTGGGGTTATTTGGATTTTTATGAATTATCTTTGGAAGATAGGGTCCTGAAAGTGCCGTTTCTTTTTTTGCTGAGTTTAGCTATGCACAACATACACCTAGTTTCCTGAAACGAGTCAAATATTTCAATATAAAGACATACCTTTTTCATCACAGTGGAAGTCACAGGTTTGTTTGAGGTGGTTCTGTACCGTGTTTCATTTCAGGACTCCCACAGTGGTTCCATAGACACAACATAGTGTTGAACAAACGAATTTCCTCAGAGAGACAATAGTAATATCGTGGAGATAGGGATAGGGATATTTACCTGGACCGCAGCTCTATTTCAAAGAAGAGATGAGGAGAACCAGAGTCCTCAGGGTGGAGAGTCAGAAAAGATGGCCCCACACACACAACGGAAGGAGAATAATACATCCTACTATTACCCCAGGACCAGGTTACACTCCCCCACGGAAAATAATGGAGAGAATTCTGGATAAAATTGCAGGAATATGAGTCTGAACGCTTTGTTCTATTTCCATACTTGTTTTATCTACCTGGTCTGCCTAATATGATGGCTTTATCACCTCTGTCTGGGCAACAGGAAAATGTGTCAGAGCTAAAAGTAAAGATGATTGAAAGTTATTTTTGAAATCATGAAGTCATCAGAGTCCCACCGCAGTGTATGATGCTTTGCGGATTACTACATATCTTTCATACAAAAAAAACACAGCCCTCGAATAGGGTTCATGCTTGTTGAAATTGATAATTATGTATGGAGGGCCAGTGTAACACGCTGTTTCCTGTCCTGCCACTGTCTTCCTAGTTTCACCACCCCCCCCCCCATCCAGCATTTCTGTGTTTAATGCCAGTCACTCAGCTGCACTCTCCAGGGAATGTCTGGAGCCATGGGGTTGGTTTAGATTTGGGATCGGGCCTGGATTGCACCAATTGGCCAATGAAAGCAGATATAAAATCTCTATTCTACCGAAGGTCTTTTTCTTCCTCCTGCTCTGTGCAGACAATGAAGAAGAGGTGGGTTCCCGATGGGACAGCACACTGATAATGTCAGCACTCCCTGTCACAATATCCTATTATGTAATGCTCTACTCGGTCCGAGTACAAACCCCATTCCGCATTCTTCGCATGTGTGAGGAGAATTCCATTTGCTAGCCTTTGCTGAGGTAGTGGATTTCATCTTGGCCTTCTTGCTGAGCGTCAAAGCTGGTGTGATGATAAGCACTGAGAATATTGGCGTGATGGCAAGGTGGATTCTGCTATTGAAATTGAAATGGCAAGGGCCAACGAGGCATATTTCATCCGTCAGCTTTGACTGAAGTGCCACGGAACACTGCCAGGCTGAACATTGCCAGGCTGAACATTGCCAGGCTGAACACTGCTAGGCTGTTGAGAGTTAAGTTCACAGTCCCCCTCCGCAGCTCTGGGAGACTCCACCCCTCACAAATCTTTAAGAAGGCCAGGCGGGGATAAGGCCAGGGGAGGATGGGTTGGGGCTTCAGAGGGATGGAATTGGGAGTGGTTGTAAAGGGCGGTTCACTGGGTATTTCTGGGGAAGAGAGATAAGTGGCCTTGGGCATTTAAGGAATTCCAGGCATTATACAAAGTCCCCCATATCTAATTCTGCACTGGACCTTGTCATTTAGGCAGTGCATGCGCTGAGCGAGGAAGCAGCTATATTTCAGGGGTGAAGTTGCATCTAATTTCTGCTCAGTGTTTTTCTTCTGATAGAGGAAGGTCAGAGCCTCCATTAGCTGAGGAGTGTTACCTTCCTTCCTCTGTCTCTCTCTGTCTCTGTGGGTTGGCTGTTTWTGTGTGTCTGCACACACTTTTCCTTTTATAAATTACCACCATGGAGGATACTTACAGTTTGTATGGTCCAGATACTAAAAATGTGTCCAGTCTTTATACAAACCAGCAGACCTAACCTGCCACATACCAAGTCACACATTCTCACTAAACACTTACTAAACACATGCTGAACATGTACATACACTCATGTGTTCAGTAAAAAGATGAGCATACAATCCACCTCTCACACAATATATTTTCTCCCTGTATCCCTTGACTCTGGTCTGATGCGAACCTGGACATGTCTCAGTGTTTTTCCACCTCCTGCTCCTGTTTGCTCTCATCCCTCCACAGAGGAAAGAGTMTGGAAAGAGAGACAGACAGAGAGGGATTAAAGCAAACAGAGAAAGAAAAGCAAATGCCATGAGCTCTCTAAGTACACACAATGCCAGTGAAAAGGTGTGTTGTGATGAGCCAACGATCTGAATTGAGAGATTTGTGTGGCAACTCTGGTTGATGATTGATGATGAATACGTCTATGCATGGATTCTAAAACCAGGATCAGCTACCGATATGCTGCACATGATGAAAGATCTAATATGGGGATGTTGTTTGGAACTCTTTTTTTTCTCAACACCTCACTCATTGCTCGATGTCCCTATTTCTGGTTTTATGTGACCAAATTAAAAGAGTTATAAAGTTCTATAGTGTATGTATGTGAAAAGCCTAATTGCCCTCTATGGCTGTATAAAGATTACAACAGTGGAGGCCAATGTGGATATCCACCATCCAGTATAATCTCATACACAAACATAAAGAGGAATAAGGGCCATTTTGTTATCTAAGCCCACAGGGCAGTATGTAGTGTGTATTAGGATTAGGGGTTGACTCGAGTTGTTACTCCACTGCCTAAAGGCTGTGTGATGAACAGATGTAATATTCTCTAGCTCTCTTTCTCGATCTCTCCCTGATTGTTACAGGACCACACTGAGTTGAATTCAACCATGGTGCGGAGCCAGACCAACACTGCCCGTGTGGAGGGCCTGAGGCCAAGCATCATGTACGTGGTACAGGTCCGTGCCAGGACGGTGGCAGGCTTCGGCAAATACAGCAGCAAGCAGTGCTTCCAAACCCTGACAGATGGTATGCTCCGTGTGCGTGTGTGTGTGACCGCCATGCGGGTCTTTGTGTCTATGGACTGGGTGTGGGAGATTGGATATAGTAATAACTTCAAACATTAACTATAATTACTGCAATACATTTGTGTGTCGACGCAGAGCAGGTGGTGAATTGTTTTTATTAAACAGTTATTCTCTTGATATTAGGATTTATTTTTAATATACATATTCCAAAGTCAATGTCTGGATTAAAGTAGTTCCTTCTAGAGCCATGTATCCGCAGTGCCTTCAGAAATTATTCACACCCCTTGACTTTTTCCACATATAGTTGTGTTATAAAGTGGGATTAAAATGGATTTAATTGTAATTTTTTTGTCAACGATCTACACAAAATACTTTGTAATGTCAAAGTGGAATAATATTTCATCATCATTTAAAAAAAGGTGTCAAGTAGGTTGTTGATCTTTGCTAGACAGCCATTTTCAAGTCTTTTCAATCCGATTTAAGTCAAAACTGTAAAACTGTAAAACTGTAGGCCACTCAGGAACATTTAATGTCATCTTGGTAAGTAACTCCAGTGTAGATTTGAGTATTAGCTTATTGTCCTGCTGAAATGTGAATTTGTCTCCCAGTGTCTGTTAGAAAGCAGACTGAACCAGGTTTACCTCTAGGATTTTCCTCTAGGATTTTGCCTGTGCTTAGCTCTAGAACTTTTCTTTTTATCCCAAAAAAACTCCCTAGTTCTTGCTGATGACAAGCATACCCATAACATGATGCAGCCACCACCATTCTTGAAAATATGAAAAGTGGTTCTCAGTTATGTGTTTTGTTGGATTTGCTCCAAACATAATGCATTGTGTTCAGGACAAAAAAGTGAATTTCTTTGCCACATATTTTGCAGTTTTACTTATTGCAAACAGGATGCATGTTTTGGAATATATATATTTTTTGTACAGGCCTTCTTTTCACTCTGTCATTTAGGTATTGTGGAGTAACTACAATGTTGTTGTTTTATCCTATCACAGCCATTAAACTCTGTAACTGGTTTAAAATCACTTTTGGCCTCATGGTGAAATCCTTGAGCAGATTCCTTCCTCTCTGTCAACTGAGTTAGAAAGGACTCCTGTATCTTTGTAGTGACTGGGTGTATTGATACACGATCCAAAGTTTAATAAATTCACCATGCTCAAAGGGATATTCAATGTCTGCTTTTGTATAGTCGATACTATCTGACTTGTTAAGCACATTTTTACTCATGAACTTATTTAGGCTTGCCATAACAAAGGGATTGACTACTTATTGACTCAAGACAATTCAGCTTTTCATTTTGATTAATTTGTAAACATTTCTAAAAACATAATTCCACTTTGACATTATGGGGAATTGAGTGTAGATCAGTGCCAAAATCTAAATTGAATCCATTTTAAATTCAGGCTGTAACACAACGAAATGTGGAAAAGTCAAGGGGTGTGAATAAATTATGAAGGCACTGTAGAAAATAAATATATGGCTCTGACTAATTCCATTTGTTCGGGGAAATTGCACATTTGAGGTGTTAGCCATAGTGAGTCTTTGCAGGTGGCACAGCTGCATGGTGTAGTGGAGGAAAGCAGCCAACAGAGAGCCCCTGCATGCTCACAGTGTGGTGTAGCTCATTAAGGGATCTCTAGCAGCAGCGCCTGCCGAAGTCTTGGGGTTGCAGCAGCATCCGTTCCCCCCCAAAACAGTTGAGTCATCAGTCTTAGAAAAGTTGTCTGGTCATGAGACTATAAAACTCTGAACCCAATAAAAAGTTAACAAAATAAAGCTTTTATGCAAATGTTGCACCAAAATAAGTATATGTATATAATAATATTTGTTATCACTAGGAGCTATTTTGAAAGCTTCCACAAAATGGTATAAACAATTATAACCCATATGAAAACCACAGAATAAAAAGGGTGCTGTTCATTCAAAACACAATATGAATGGTTATATACATGAATATAGATAAATACTGGAGAATGTGTGATTCTGTTGGAAATGACAGAACAGCAACACATCCTTTTAATCCGATCTATACATATGAAGGTATGGTGTTTCTGTTTACTTTCTTAACTCTCCCTCTGACACGTGATGAAGCATTTGTGTTGAGATTAGCAGGCGTTCTTCTGACTCCTATTGAGTGTGTAAGGGGATTAGCTGTGTCAGGAAGCAATGTGTCACTGAGGGACTGTCTGTCTGCACAGATACTAGCCCACATGTCTATGTGTTTCACAGTAGAGACACTTTTGACACTGTCCCAATACCATTTAACTGTTCCAATACTCCTATTTCTCTTCTCTCCCATCCTTTCCTCTCTTCTCCTCTCACCACTTCACTTTTCACACCTCTTCTCTGACCTCTTTTACCTTGCCTTCACTTCTCTCTATTTCTCTCCCTCTCTCTCTCTCTCTTCTCTCTCTCTCTCTCTCTCTCTCTCTCTCTCTCCTCTCCTCTCTCTCCTCTCTTCTCTCTCTCTCTCTCTCTCTCTCTCTCTCTCTCTCTCTCTCCTCTCTCTTCTCTCTTCTCTCTCTCTCTCTCTCTCTCTCGTTGCAGATGAGTATAAATCGAGCTGAGGGAGCAGCTGCCTTTGATTGCAGGCTCAGCGGCTGCAGGAGTGGTCTTCCTTGTATCATTGGTGCCATCTCCATCGTCTGCAGCAGGTAACCACCACTTAGTCACTGCTCATACCTGGTGTTACCAGGAATATGATCAACGGTTATGGCCCCCCGGAATTAAATGTTAATATTACAAACGTTTAATGCAGTGCCTTAATATTGTCAAATATGGTTACATAACCGTATTTTGCTGATTCTTTGTTGCAGGAAGAGATCATACATGAAGGAGACTATATACAGTGACAAACTGCAGCACTACAGTACAGGCAGAGGTAAGCATAAAGCTCTCATCCCATCCCACACACACAACACACACCCCCACGGACCCTCCCACTCACACATTCTCCTACCAGTGACTACACCAGAGCACCACACAACATCTGACTCCCATCATCCCAGTCTGGCCCTTATATAACATCCTGGCTATTTTGACAGATTATCTATTTAAGACACAGCTCGTTACCTATCCTCCTTCATCCCTGCCTACCTATTCCTCTCCAGTACATAGATGCTATACAATGGTGCCGGATGAGTTGAGATATCCTAACACAGTGCTTTAGGATGAGATACACCTTGTAAATGTACTCATTATGAATTTGTATCATGCTCTCTCTCTCTTTCTTTCTTTCTCTCTTCCACTCTCTCTCGCTCTCTCTCCGCACACACATGTATGCAAGCACACACACACACACACACACACACACACACACACACACACACACACACACACACACACACACACACACACACACACACACACACACACACACACACACACACACCCCACACACACACACACACACACACACACACACACACACACACACGTCTCCTACATACAGTGGGTTCTGGACCTGGACCAGGGCAGTGGTCAGGGAATAGCGTCTAATGTATGTACAAGTTTCACCGTTTTACAGCTAAAATGATCAATATTGGATAACTTGCTGCCAATCGAGTGCCTACATGGCCCTGACCTTTCACAGATCAATCTGTTACCATGGATTCTGAATCCGGCCTAATTAAGGGTGAATTTCCCACGAGTCTTGTTGCCCTGTTCAGTTACTCCTCCCTCTCTCGCTCTCTCCCACTCTCCCTCTCCCTCTCTCTCTCTCTATCTCTCTCTTATGGAGCAGAATGGTTTACATGGCTTTGTTGTTTATCAAGGGAGCAACAGTAAAAACATGATGTCAATGTCAAGATCCCTCTCTCTCTCTCTCTCTCTCTCTCTCTCTCTCTCTCTCGCTCTCTCTCTCTCGCTCTCTCTCTCTCTCTCTATCAGGATTAACAGTCATTCTGTTTGATGGACACTCAGATCAGAGAGGCAGAGAATGTTTACATTTGTATCTATTATTTCTCTCAGCCATCCATAAAAAGATGGTGCCACAGCACAGGTGAAGATAAAATATATAAACTGTTTGTCGTTTAAACAAGACATAAAATTATATGCTGCTGATCATAAATTGAATAGATTCTGCACATGTGGTGTGAAAAGATTTGGACGCTGTGCAGATAGACTCTTTTAATAGTACAGTCAGTGCAGGTTGCCAAGAAACCCATTATGGGATGGTGAGCTGTTTCTCTTCCCCCGGCGCCTGAGTAAATCCTCTCATTTGAGTGTGTTTGGATTCACTTAATTGTCTATTAAATCTGAGTATCCTATTGGTTCWAAGCAATTAGGACTTTGTCAGAATGAGCCGATCCTGTTCCATTGAGAACCAAGCCTTGATCCCCACAAGAGCCACAGAATAGATGGTCTCAAGTCAACACGTCTAATTGTCCTTTACTTTCAATAGTTCCATTATTCTTCCATTTTTGTAGTGTAGAATATATGTAGAAAGAGGCAGATATCAGACAAATCTATAGTTAACCTTGACCTTAAACCGGAAACTTTGGCTGGGTTTTCATAATTAAGTTTACTTCATTTTTTTTCTCAATCATAAAAGTGAAATGCACACACACATTTAGGGATTGCTTTGCAGGTGCATAGGAAATGTTAAATAACAGTTTGAAGAAACATAGAAGCTATGACGAAGGCTGTGAGGCCAAAATGTTGGCACAAAATACTGATACTGTGCAAGTGCAGTGTGTGGGATCTTATTTATTTCTCTCTGAATCTTAAAATTGGATGTCTACTGCAGGAGGTGATATTTCCTGGAATTTTTCATCTTAGTGTGTGTTATGACGCGTTTCCCTCTCTTACGTTGCAATGTTTGGAGTCACTCTAATCATCTTATATGTCCCTGGGATCAAAAACATTGTTTGGTCTGCTCGTCTTCTGCTTGGTTACCAGGGACTTTGTCCAACTTGCTTAGAGGTAAAAGAAACCAATCTAATAATTTGATCAGCAAAATATCAAGGGGATGTCTGAGGACAGTTTTGTTTACAGAAATACATATCATCACAGTTCAAATGGAGGCACCAGTGTGTAAGCACCAACATTCAAGCCAAATCTATTTGTGATTTTGATGCACTGTTAGGCTTGATTTTCCTTTGGCAAATCAGATCATGCCTCCATTTTGCTCCTCCCCTCCTATAGCCAGAAACTTAAATAGGAAGTACCTGTGGTAAGGACTGTTCAATGTTGGTCTGACCAATCAGAATCTTCAAGATTATTTTGATCACGAGTACTGGGAATTGTTCTGGGCTGCCTCTGAGAATAGTATTGACGTATACACTGACTCAGTGACTGAGTTCATCAGGAAGTGCATCGAGGATGTTTTTCCCACTCTGATGATTAGAACTTATACAAACCAAAAACCGTGGATAAATGGTTGCATTCGCGCAAAACTGAAAGCACGAACCACCGCATTTAACCATGGCAAGRTGACTGGAAACATGGACGTGTACGAACAGACCAGCTATGCCCTCCGTAAGGCAAWCAAAGAGGCAAAACAACAATACAGGGACAAAGTGGAGTCGCAATTCAACGGATCAGACATGAGATGTATGTGGCAGGGACTCCAGACAATCACAGATTATAAATCGGTGCCACACCAATGCCTCGCTCCCGGACAAGCTAAACACCTTCTTTGCCCGCTTCGGGGAAACACAGAGCCGCCTTCACGGGACTTACTGCATGTACCGCTTTTAAAGGAACCAAAGTCGCTTTACAATTGTAGAAATGAAAAKAAAAACTTGAGTAAAAGTTAAGATACCGTAATACAAAATGACTCAAGTAAAAGTGAAAGTAGCCCAGTAAAATASTACTTCAGTAAAAGTCTAAAAGTATCAGATTTAAAATGTACAAAGTAAAAGGAAATACTATACATCAAATTCCTTATATTTAGCAAACCAGATGGCACAATTTCCTTTTTTATGACTTTTTTTTGACAGCCAAGGACACACTCCAACACTCCAACATAATTTACAAAGGAAGCATTTATGTTTAGTGAGTCCACCAGATCAGAGGCAGTAGGGATGACCAGGAACGTTCTCTTGATAAGTGTGTGAATTTGACCTTTTTCCTGTACTGCTAAGCATTCAAATTGTAACTAGTACTTTGGGTGTCTGCGGAAAATGTATGGGGTAAAAAGTAAAAAGTAAAAGTTGGCAAAAATATAAATAGTAAAGTACTGTAGTGGTCTGGGTGTAGCTGGTGCAGAGGAGTCAGGCGCAGGACAGCAGAGATGAGTAACACAAGTAACTTTACTCAAAATTTCCAATAACATGTCGTAATACCAAATACAAAAATACAAAAACCAWGGGGAAAACAGAGGGTTAAATAATGAACATGTAATTGGGGAATTGAAACCAGGTGTGTAAAACAAAGACAAAACAAATGGAAAATGAAAAGTGGATCGGCGATAGCTAGAAGGCCGGTGACGTCGACTGTCGACCGCCCCCCGGACAAGGAGAGGGACCGACTTCGGCGGAAGTCGTGACAAGTACAGATACCCCCAAAAACAACTTAAGTAATACTTTCAAGTATTTTTACTTAAGTACTTTACACCACTGCTGCTCGGTATGGTGAAGAGAGGAGTGTCTTAGTAGTGTATTTCTTTGCTTGTATGTGTGTGTGTGCGTKGKGGRRGGGGGRGSCTTAAGGGYAGGCCTTGTCAAAGAGGTGGGGCTTTAGGAGGGACTGAAAGGCAGTGATGGCCTCTGAGTCATGGATGGCTGGAGGGAGATTCAGAGCCTATGAGCAACCCTGGAGAAGGCCCTGTCGCGGAAGCTCTGGAGCTTCGACCTGGGGATAACAAGGTGGAATGGAGTGTGCGTGTTGGCTGGTAGGGGAGAAAGAGGTCTGAGAGGTAAGTGGGGGGCAAGGTGGTGAAGGCTTTGTAGTTTAGAAGGAGGATCTTGTAATCAATGCKTTGGGAGACAGTGGAGTTCACGGAGGACAGGGGGGGGATGTGCTACCAGGTCTTAGTGTGGATGAGGAGTCGAACTGCAGAATTGTAACCCTCCATTTGGAGATTATGGTGGGAGCTTGAGTTGATGCGGAAGAGAAGTGAGTTGCAGTAGTCAAGATGGAAGGAGATKAATGCATGTATGAGGGTTTTAGCGGTTTCAACCCAACGCATCACCAGGGGCACACTGCCTGCCCTCAAGGACATCAGCAACAGCATCCAGTGTCACAGGAAGGCGAAGAAKATCATCAAGGACCTCAGCAGTCTGAGCCACGGCCTGTTCACCCCGCTACCATCTAGAAGGGCGGAGACAGTACAGGTCCATCAAAGCTGGGCAGAGAGACTGAAAAAACTACTTTCATCTCCAGGCCATCAGACTGCTAAATAGTCACCGCTAGCCGGCCTCCGCCCAGTACCCTGTCCTAAACTTAGTCACTGTCACTTGCCGGCTACCGTCCGGCATTCTACCCTGCACCTTAGAGACTGCTGGCCTATGTACATAATAATTGAACACTGGTCACTAATTATGTTTACATACTGTTTTACATGCTTCATATATATAGTGTTTTCGGAAAGTATTCAGACCCCTTGACATTTTGATACGTTACAGCCTTATTTTAAAATTTTAAAAATTTTCCTCCTCAATCTACACATAATACACCATAATAACAAAGCAAAAACAGGTTTTTAGATTGTTTTGCAAATGTATTACAAATTAAAAAACAGAAATACCTTACTTACGTAAGTATTCAGACCCTTTGCTATGAGACTCGCAATTGAGCTCAGGTGCATCCTGTTTCGATTGATCATCCTTTATTGGAGTCCACTTGTGCTAAATTAAATTGATTGGACATGATTTGGAAAGGCACACACCTGTCTATATGAGGTCCCACAGTTGACAGTGCATGTCAGAGCGAAAACCAAGCCATGAGGTCGAAGAAATTGTCCGTAGAGCCCCGAGACAGGATTTTTTTGTGGAGTCACAGATCTGGGGAAGGGTACCAAAACATTTCTGCAGCATTGAAGGTCCCCAAGAACACAGTAGCCTCCATCATTCTTAAATGGAAGAAGTTTGGAACCACCAAAACTCTTGCTAGCGCTGGCCGCCCAGCCAGACWGAGCATTCGGGGGAGAAGGGCCTTGGTCAGGGAGGTGACCAAGAACCCAATGAGAGAACCTTCCAGAAGGACAACCATCTATTAGCACTCCACAAATCAGGCCTTTATTGTAGAGTGGCCAGACAGAAGCCACTCCTCAGTAAAAGGCACATGACAGCCCGTTTGGAGTTTGCCAAAAGTCACCTAAAGGATTCTCAGACCATCAGAAACAAGTCTGGTCTGATGAAACCAAGATTGAACCCTCTGTCAAACATCACATCTGGAGGAAACCTGGCACCATCCCTACGGTGAAGCATGGTGGTGGAAGCATCATGCTGTGGAGATGTTTTTCAGTGGCAGGGACTGGGAGACTAGTCAGGATTGAGGGAAAGATGAATGGAACAATGTACAGAGAGATCCTTGATGAAAACCTGCTCCAGAGCGCTCAGGACCTCAGACTGGGGCAAAGGTTCACCTTCCAACAGGACAACAACCCTAAGCACACAGCCAAGGCAACCCAGGAGTGGCTTCGGGACAAGTGTCTGAATGTCCTTAAGTGGCTCAAACAGAGCCCAGACTTGAACCCGATCGAACATCTCTGGAGAGACCTGRAAATAGCTGTGCAGCGACACTCCCCATCCAACCTGACAGAGYTTGAGAGGATCTGCAGAAATGAATGGGAGAAACTCCCCAAATACAGGTGTTCCAAGCTTGTAGCGTGATACCCAAGAAGACACAATTGAGAGCATCCTGTCGGGCTGTATTTCAGCCTGGTACGGCAACTGCACCCCCCGCAACCACAGGGCTCTCCAGAGGGTGGTGCGGTCTGCACAACACATCACTGGGGGCAAACTACCTTCCCTCCAGGACACCTACGCACCCGATGTCACAGGAAGGCCAAAAAGATCATCAAGGAATACAACCACCCGAGCAACTGCCTGTTCACCCCGCTATCATCCAGAAGGCGAGGTCAGTACAGGTGCATCAAAGCTGGGACCGAGAGACTGAAAACAGCTTCTATCTCAAGGCCACCAGACAGTTAAATAGTCATCACTAGCACATTAAAGGCTGCTGCCTACATACGTAGACTTGAAATGACTGGCCACTTAAATAAATGGAACACTAGTCACTTTAATAATGTTTACATATCTTGCTTTACTCATCTTGTATATACTGTATTCTATGCTATTCTACTGTATCTTAGTCTATGCTGCTCTGACATTGCTCGTCCACATATATTCTTACTTCCGTTCCTTTGTTAGATATTACTGCAATGTTGGAGCTAGAAACACAAGCATTTTGCTACACCCGCAGTAACATCTGCTATACATGCGTATGTGACCAATAAAATTTGATTTGATTTGACATGAGTCTGTAATYGCTGCCAAAGGTGCTTCAACAAAGTACTGAGTAAAGGGTCTGAATACTTATGTAAATGTGATATTTAAGTTTTTATTTTTAATACATTTGCAAACATTTCTTAAAACCTGTTTTTGTTTCGTCATTATGGGGTATTGTGTGTAGATTGATGAGGATCTTTAAAAAAAATCWATTTTAGAATAAGGCTGTAACAAAATGTTGGAAAAGTCCAAGGGTCTGAATACTTTCCGAATGCACTGTATATACTGTATTCTAGTCCAGGCTCATCCTATATAATTGCTGTGGAACGCTTTCAACACCTTGTAGAGTCCATGCCCCAACGAATTGAGGCTGTTCTGAGGGCAAAAGGGGGGGGGGGTTGTGTGTATTGTTTTGTATTTTTAGGTATTACTGCACTGTTGGAGGTAGAAACACAAGCATTTCACTGCACCTACATAACATCTGCAAAATATGTGCACCCGACMAATAACATTTGATTTTATTAATGTTAGGGCCTCATAAAATTGGTTCCAGGACAACAATCAGGATCGACTCTTCAGTCTAAAAAAACACATTTATGCCCACTCACACACAGACACACTTGCCAAATCACACACATATTTTCGTAAGGGTCTCTGCATTCTGTATTTCTCATTTGGCCATTGCTCCGGATGACAGTAGCACTCAGATTCCAAGCTACTATTGTCAGTGACTCACCCCTATCATCTGTGCAGAGGGTAATGTGATATTGTGTCATTTTTATCAGTTTATGCTCAGTTGCTGAAGGTGGGAGAGAGGAGCCAAGGAAATTGCCTTCCACAGCAATTACGGGAAATAGTTTACATCTGTGTGAGAGCAAGAGAGAGAGTCTGGAAAGAAAAACATGGAGATGACACGCACACACATACTGTACATACATATAGTCACCCACGGACAACCACTGATGATGTATTTGTTTGAGCTTCCCCGTGCTCATCCTAACCTCTCCTCCTCCTCGGCTTTGTTCCAGAACTCTCTCTGAGACCGGACATGTCCAACTGCCCTTCCCCCATGGGATGCCCCAACCACTTCTCTGGCTCACCAGGGATTAAGATCTACATCGATCCCTTCACCTACGAGGACCCCAACGAGGCCGTCCGAGAGTTTGCCAAGGAGATCGATGTGTCTTGTGTGAAGATCGAGGAGGTCATTGGTGCAGGTGACATGGAGTACCTCTGCTGCATCCATGAATCTATATAATTTTCTCCTCCACTTTCTCTTTACCTGTACAGCATCCAGGTGTTAGCACAGCTATTCAGTTTTTTTAAAACCACTTTTTCCATCTAATTTGTTTTGCTTTTAGATAGAGAACCATATCCACTACACAGAGCTCCTCTCTTGACAGAGAGCAATTTTAGCCGCTATCTCAGTAACCGGACCGCCTCCATTCATCTATAATTCATGCTGATTTTATCTGTTGGGGACATTTATTTTTTACTTGACTTGACATATTCATGCATTCAGCAAAAGAACGGTCCTCTCACTGGCTGATGTTTGACATCTGCGGACTTGTCAGCACAGCACTTGTTTTATGACCCTGAAACTGGGCTCTATTATCTCTGTGTCTGTCACACATACAGTGTTTTATCTTTATGGGGACTTTTGATTGTACATGTGCTATATGTATTAGAATAGGAAGTTAAAATATATGGCATCAACTTGCATACATGTAGCTGGCTTTGTAATAAGGTAATCAATCAGTAATCCCATGTCTTTTCCTCCAGGCGAGTTTGGGGAGGTGTATAAGGGTCGTCTGAAGCCGGCTGGGAAGAGGGAACTGTACGTGGCCATTAAGACCCTGAAGGCGGGCTACGTGGAGAAGCAGAGGCGGGACTTCCTGTCTGAGGCCAGCATCATGGGCCAGTTTGACCACCCCAACATCATCCGACTGGAGGGCGTGGTCACTAAGAGCCGGCCAGTCATGATCATCACAGAGTTTATGGAGAACGGGGCCCTGGACTCCTTCCTGAGGGTGAGAAAGGGAGCACTGCTTTGTTATTATGTTTTAACCTCCTCTGTTCAGAACACCACCCCGGGCACAGCTTTCACTTAATAGGGCCACTGTGTGGTTTCATACAGTGCCTTCAGAAAGTATTCACACCCATTTACTTTTTCCACATTTTGTTGTGTTACAAAGTGGGATTAAAATGGATTTAATTGTTATTTTTTGTCAACAATACACACAAAATACTCTGTAATGTCAAAGTGGAAGAAAATTATTATAAATTGTTTAAATTGACGGAAAATAAAACACTAATATATCTTGATTAGATAAGTATTCAACCCCCTGAGTCAATACATGTTATAATCATGTATTGACTCAGAGTCTTTCTGGGTAAATCTCGGTACAATATTTGCCCATTATTCTTAAAAAATGTGTCAAGCTCTGTCAAGTTGGTTGTTGGTCATTRCTAGACAGCCATTTTCATGTCTTGCCATTGATTTTCAAGCAGATTTTAAGTCAAAACTGTAACTAATCCACTCAGGAACATTCAATTGTGTCTTGGTAAATATCTCCAGTGTATATTTGGCCTTGTGTTTTAGGTTATTGTCCTGCTGAAAGGTGAATTTGTCTGAGTGTCTGTCGGAAAGCAGACTGAACCAGGTTTTCCTCTAGGATTTTGCCTGTGCTTAGCTCTATTCCGTTTCTTTTTATCCTAAAAACTCCCTAGTTCTTGCTGATGACAAGCATACCCATAACATGCAGCCACCACCATTCTTGAAAGTATGAAGAGTGGTACTCAGTGATGTGTTAGATTTTCCCCAAATGTACTTATATTTGTAAGAAAGATTCACAGCTGACATACTTATAAGTATATCACATACTTTCTGAAGGCACTTTATATGAATCATATTGATCGATCAGCTGAAGCTTTTATAGTTAATTTGACAGTCTTACACAAACAGTGAAGTATGATTATTGAGAATAGTTGGCACAAGGATTATGACAATGGAGATTTAAAGCTATCTGGAGGATAAAGGTTTTTCGATATAGCAGSGAATTGAGATCTGATAAACAACCTTGGCATGAATTGGAGAAAAAAATCTAAAGCTTGTGTGTGTAAGCACGATTTCTATTTATCAATAACATTTGATTTCTCCTAATGTAATTCATGAGATTAACGTAAAGGCAATTGTTCCACCAAGAGCCCTTTGAGGTAATGTAGCTAATATATTCACAGTGCCCTGATTCAAAGTGCCAGCCTGGCACAGTTTAGAGCTTCTTCTAACTCCTTGGAAACAGAGAACATGGAATCCAATCAATACGTGGCCTAGTTTTCTAATCCCCTCAACCTGTTTCCTCCTCTCTTTGATCCTGGGCTCGTTTGAAGCGGGGCTTTGAACACCCCTTTGATGTCCGCTCCCTCACCAGGCCCCTCTTCCGAGCCACCGCACTTGACTCCCGTAGCCATCGATTTCTGGGTTGTTTTTCTTATGGCATGCCCATGTTGCTGGCGCAGGGAGCCACAGTTGAATGAGCACCCCGCTCTGAGTGTTGGAGATGCCCACTGAGGCCACACCGGAGGGTCAGACCTGCCGTGACTCATGGGAGGGGGTTATCCACCTTGGTAGGGGCCACTAATAAACAGCCAAGCTGGGGATAAGGAAGCAGAGTGAGAAAGATTAAAGACATGGAGCCACTGGGGCTTAACATATATGTTTTATTTATTGTCACATACACCGGATAGGTGCAGTGGAATGTGTAGTTTTACAGGGACAGCAATAGTTTTACGCCTGGCCAGTGTTATGGGCTGGCCTTAGGGGGGCTGGTCTGCCCTACCATAGCTCCTTGCCCGTGCAAATAAAATATTTAAATATTTATAATTTATTTGCCCGAGACAAGCTCCATCGATCTCAGATAAAGCATTTGCACGAGTTAAACAGCGCCCCTCTGTCACAGTATGTATAGCCCATGTATCTGATGCTGTCTGTCCAAAATTAGTATGGTATGTCATACTCTTTTTGGCYAGACCGCATCAGATACATTGGCTACATCTAGTAAGACAGGGGTGCTGTTTTGCTTTGCTTTCTCCGGTAAGATATTTTCAGCTACTGTTCGGATGCTGGAGGTATTTTGGATGAATGTGCGAAGGTAACCTACTTTTTGAAGTGATGAAAACATCATGACTGGTTGTGCTCATGCCACAGTAACACTAGAACTGCTAAAGCAGTCATTTGGACTGCTCATGAATTACATTATATTACTCTGCAATGTTTAAAGTCATAAGTCTATATAACATACTGTCATTGTTAGAATCTWAATATCACAAACAGAACTGGAGATATGTAATTTTTTGAATTGTTTTCTGTGGTTGACCCTCCTCCCGACTGTAGGGCCTGATCCCCTCCTTCTCCTGGTACTGATCCCCTCCTTCTCCTGGTACTGATCCCCTCCTTCTCCTGGTACTGATCCCCTCCTTCTCCTGGTACTGATCCCTCCTTCTCCTGGTTACTGGATCCCCTCTTCTCCTGGTACTGATCCCCTCCTTCTTCCCTGGTAGATGATCCCCTCCTTCTCCTGGTACTGATCCCTCCTTCTCCTGGTACCTGATCCCTCTTCTCCTGGTTACTGATCCGCCTCCTTCTCTGGGTACTCGATCCCTCCTTCTCCTGGTACTGATCCCTCCTTCTCCTGGTACTGATCCCTCCTTCTCTGGTACTGATCCCTCCTTCTCCTGGTACTGATCCCCTCCTTCTCCTGGTACTGATCCCCTCCTTCTCCTGGTACTGATCCCCTCTTCTCCTGGTACTGATCCCCTCCTCCTCCTGGTACTGATCCCCTCCTTCTCCTGTACTGATCCTCCTTCTCCTGGTACTGATCCCTCCTTCTCCTGGTACTGATCCCCTCCTCTCCTGGTACTGATCCCCTCCTTCTCCTGGTATGATCCTCCTTCTCCTGGTACTGATCCCCTCCTTCTCCTGGTACTGATCCCTCCTTCTCCTGGTACTGATCCCTCCTCCTTACTGATCCCTCCTTCTCCTGGTACTGATCCTCCTTCTCTGGTACTGATCCCTCCTTCTCCTGGTACTGATCCCCTCCTTCTCCTGGTACTGATCCCTCCTTCTCCTGGTACTGATCCCCTCCTTCTCCTGGTACTGATCCCCTTCCTTCTCCTGGTACTGATCCCCTCCTTCTCCTGGTTACTGATCCCCTCCTTTCCTGGTACTGATCCTCCTTTCTCCTGGTACTGATCCCCTCCTTCTCCTGGTACTGATCCCCTCCTTCTCCTGGTACTGATCCCTCCTTCTCCTGTCTGATCCCCTCCTTCTCTGGTACTGATCCCTCCTTCTCCTGGTACTGATCCCTCCTTCTCTGGTACTGATCCCCTCCTTCTCCTGGTACTGATCCCCTCCTTCTCCTGGTACTGATCCCCTCCTTCTCCTGGTACTGATCCCCTCCTTCTCCTGGTACTGATCCCCTCCTTCCTCCTGGTACTGATCCCCTCCTTCTCCTGGTACTGATCCCTCCTTCTCCTGGTACTGTGCCCAGTTGATAATCACCCCTAAGGTGCCGTGCCCAAGTTTGATAAGCACTCGATAATTGCCTCGAAACTGAATCTAAACTATATCTAAAATAATTTCACACGTCTAACAACAGGTGGAATACAGTATTATGTAATCACCAATTGTGAATGAAGAACAAGGTGGGCCATTCCATTGTATTTATCTAATTATAATCTCTAAATGGTATGTACCCTATATACTTAGGACGGCAGGTAGCCTAGTGGTTACAGCATTGGGCCAGTAACCGAATGGTTGCTGGATTGAAACCCCGAGCTGACAAGGTAAAAATCTGTCCTTCTGCCCCCGAACAAGGCAGTTAACCCACTGTTCCCTGGTAATATGTCATTGTAAATAAAYATTTGTTCTTAACTGACTTGCTTTGTTTTATACTCCAGTTGATAATACAAAGGTTAAATATATCAGTCTATGGAATCCAAGCAGTCTACTCTGGCCTACTTGGAGTGTGTGCGTAATTTACAATGGCAAGAAGACTAAGACAAATGGATGCACATTCTGTGTCAGCGTTGCTACAAAATCTGAATGAAAACATCTCAGACAGTGGGGAAGAAATGAATAATCTCTGATGATTATTCTTCTGATTCTGAGCTTCAGCCAGAACCTACACCTCCTAAGGCAAAGCACAAAAAAGCCAGAACGGTGCGCACTGAGCAGGTGCCCATGCCACCACCAAATGAAATGGTGAGACAGGAGAGAGGAAGGGATGGCACCATTTGKATAGAACATACTGGTTACAATGCTACGGGATGATTATCAGCACAAAATGTCACCACTGAGAGAGGGGACCCAAAATCTCAAGCAAAAAAATACATCAGCAATGCTTTTGTTGTTTATGTGACATGGACATGCTCTACGTGATGCCATTGCGTTAAGATGCACACCTTGTAAGCACGAGCTGACAATAATTTACAATTTTTTACTGTTATCATATGAGGAACACTTGGCACTTATTTCACTTATAATTTGGCACTTATTTCACTTATAATTCACTGTATCACAATTCCAGTGTGTCAGAAGTTTACATACGCTAAGTTGACTGTGCCTTTAAACAGCCTGGAAAATTCCAGAAAATGATGTCATGGCTTTAGAAGCTTCTGATAGGCTAATTGACATAATTTGAGTCAATTGGAGGTGTACCTGTGGATGTATTTCAAGGCCGACTTTCAAACTCAGTGTCTCTTCGCTTGACATCATGGGAAAATCAAAAGAAATCAGGCAAGACCTCAGAAAAAAAATGGCAGACAACAAGTCTGGTTCATCCTTGGGAGCAATTTCCAAACGCCTGAAGGTACCACGTTCATCTGTACAAACAATAGTACGCAAGTAATAACACCATGGGACCACGCAGCCATCATACTGCTCAGGAAGGAGACGTGTTCTGTGTCCTGGAGGTTAACGTACTTTGGTGCGAAAAGATCAAATCAATCGCAGAACAACCGCAAAGGACCTTGTGAAGATGCTGGAGGAAACCGGTCCAAAAGTATCTATATCCACAGTAAAATGAGTCCTATATGGACATAACCTGAAAGGCCGATGAGCAAGGAAGAAGCCACTGCTCCAAAACTGCCATAAAAAAGCCAGACTACAAAGAGGCAACAAAGAGACCAAAGATACCATTGAAGGAGCTGCAAAGCTCAACAGGGGAGATTGGAGTATCTGTCCATAGGACCACTTTAAGCCGTACACTCCACAATGTAGAAAATAGTAAAAATAAAGAAAAACACTGGAATGAGTAGGTGTGTCAACAGTTTTGACTAGTACTGTATGTGTTTGTATATACACTTATTTTTCCGTTTATTAGGTACACCCGTCTACTAACGCGTCGGACCCCCCTTTGCCACCAGAACAGCCTGAATTCTTTGGGGCATGGAAACATTGCTCAATTGGTATCAAGGGACCTAACGTGTTCATGGAAAACATTCGCCACAGCATTACACCACCGCCACTGGCCTTAACTGTTGACACCAGGCAGGATCAGGCCATGGACTGCTTTCGCCAAATCCTGACTCTGCCATCAGTATGATGCAACAGGAACCGGGATTCTCAAGACCAGGCGATGTTTTTCCACTCCTCAATTAACCTGTATTCGTGATTGCGTGCCCACTGGAGCTGCTTCTTTTTCTTTTTATCTGATAGGAGTGGAACCCTGTGTGGTTTTCTGCTGCAATACCCCATCCGTGACAAGGACCAACGAGTTGTGACTTCCGAGACGCCATTCTGTTTGTGGCTCGCCTGTTAGCTTCCACGATTCTTGCAGTTCTCCTTCGACCTCTCACCAACGAGTTGTTTTTGCCCACAGGACTGCCGTTGACTTTTTTGTTTGTTGCACCATTCTCTATAAACTTTAGATACTGTTGTGCATGAAAAGCCCACTGTCGTGCCTGAAAAGCCCACTGTCATGCGTGAAAAGCCCATACCACGCTCAAAGTTGCTTAGATCACACTATTTGCCCATTCTAATGTTCAATCTAACAGTAACTGAATGCCTCTATGCCTGTCTGCCTGCTTTATATAGCAGGCCACGTGGCTCACTGTCTGTAGGAGAGAAMCATTTTCATGAACGGGGTGGTGTAMCTAATAAGATTTATTTGCACAAAGAAACTGCTCCACCAATTTTTGAAACTTTACCTTTGCATCTCCAACACAAGGACATTCTAGATACATAGTGGGAGTATTATTTTCCCAAGAATCTTTACTATGTTATTACCTCTAAAGTGACATAATTTCCTCTGTCCCCTGGCCCCTGCACTGCAGCAAAACGACGGGCAGTTCACAGTGATCCAGCTAGTGGGGATGATGCGTGGCATCGCCGCAGGCATGAAGTACCTGGCAGAGATGAACTACGTCCACAGAGACCTGGCCGCCCGCAACATCTTGGTCAACAGCAACCTGGTCTGCAAGGTGTCCGACTTCGGCCTGTCCCGTTACCTGCAGGATGACACATCAGACCCCACCTATACTAGCTCCCTGGTGAGTACCCTGTCTGTCGAGAGTTGGGGGATTCAATAGTTGACCATGGTTTTWTATTTGTGTCTGTGGTGAATAAGGATTATACTATGTCAAATGTCACTCTTCTTTCACCAGAATCATATCTTATAACAAAGTCTACAGTATGTATGAGTATAACTTGCTATAACTACAGTATGCTGTATTGCACTACTGCAGCAAAATGCACAAGTTGATGAATTGCAATCTTGATGAGTTCTGACTGTTCTCACAATTCTTTGGTTAAAACTGAAATTCAATAGAAAAAAACATTTTCACAATTCTGTGTGTCTGTCTGGCTGTGTGCAGGAGGCATAACTTTATAATGAGTTTCCCATAGGGAAGCCTCCACAACAGCTCTAATCAGAACATCAACATTTTGAAAGGAAACAGTACATTTTTCTCTTTCCCGTTAGCAAAATGGACAGTATTACCACACAATGTGGAACACTAAACATTGGCATTGTGAATGGAATAACAACCCATGTCTGAGATGAGTGTACATGTCTGCCCATGCAAAGACACTCTCTCACACAGTCATAGATTATAGCAAATTATTGATTGGTTCTTGCAAGAGCATTGTAGTAGACAACCCTGCAAGTATCATCTAAGATCTCTGCTAGGTTACACTGTCCTACCTCAGAGAGTAGTTGGATTTCATTTGGGTTTGATGATAAGCTCTTAAGTTATACTCTATATTGTAGATTTCCCACTTCGTATTTCCTCCGCTAGAATCATCATCTCCTGAAGAAACCATTGGTGTCTGGATGTTTGAGGGTATACAGTAAGTGAGAGTGTGCCTGACTGTGTGGATGTGGGTGAGTATGTCGGAGAGGCAGTGTGTATTGGTCCTGTCATGGTTGGCCCAGATGCTGACCCTGTGGTTCTGGGTGGATGGCTGAGGGGGGCTGGAGAAGCTGGGGGGCTATGGCCATGCTTTGTTTGCTGCCTGCTTATTAAGACAGTCTTAGCCACTCCTGGTCTGCCCCACTTCCCTGCTCCACTCTCTTTGCTCCACTCTTATTTGCCGCAGGTTTACTAGCGTGAGGTTAGGGCATCTCGACATTAAGATCTTGATGACGTAGTAGTCTGATTGACCCATACACCCTCGAATCTCCATCTGTCTAATGCTTTCAAAATGGCAGGAAATGGAGGTATATAGTGGGATGAAGTATAACCAGCTCTGTCTATTTACAGTGGTTGCTCCACAAAATGTTTTGTGATTATGCTGCGGGACTTAGAGGTAATTTGTGGTTTAGTACGGTACCCTGCGTTACCACTTCATTGCTCCAAACCAGCACAAGGGGGAGTTAGAGCACTGATTATGCTTTTGGGTCCCAAGGCGCTACCGTGTCTCTAACTGACAATGAATGGGGGACATAAACCTAAATAGAAACTGATAATTGTGCACGACTTCAGTATTACTTACTAAAACTGTTGTTACACTTCTAAGAGAAACTTAGACTACAATTAGGGTGTGGAAATGTTAAGATTATTTTGCTCTTACTGTAGTACTGTAGCCTACTCCCGACCAGTCATGTTGTACAGAGCTTGAGTAGTGCAGCGGTCTAAGACACTGCATCGCTGTGTAAGCTGTGTTGCTACAGATGCTGGTTCAATACCTGTGCTGGCCTCGACTGGGGAAACCCATGAGTTGACTGTAGGTTTTTGGTTTCTCTCCCTCTAAAAACATAAACAAATAATTCTAAATAACAAACTGGCTTTATTTAYAAATTAATGTTTCACCCCATATTCAAGAAACCACATTATTATTATTCATTTAGAATTATATAAAAGCCCCTTGGATATTCTCACAGATATTATTAACCCTGTTATTAGCAGGACAATATATATTGGTCATATTGGTCATGGCTCCCGAGTGGCGCACAATGGGATTTCCTTGCAGTTCTCCAGCTGTATCCAGTGAAATAGTGGGCGCGCGAGGTTCAAGGCACAAAGGCAGGGGGCACGGGATGGGCCGTAGAGAAGACAAACCTAGCCCATGGGGAAGGGAGGAGGAGGAGGTGGACCCCCACCTTGCCCCACTGGGTAGCACAGAGCAACACTTTAAGGGGCATTCCACTAATAATGGAGCCTCAACTGGCAGCTTCATTAAATAGTACCCACAAAACACCAGTCTCAACATCAACGGTGAGGAGGCGACTCCGGGATGCTGGCCTTCTAGGCAGAGTTGCAAAGAAAAAGCCATATCTCAGACTGGCCAATAAAAATTAAGACGTGCAAAAGAACACAGACTCTGCTGGACAGAGGAACATCCCGGAGTCGCCTCTTCACCGTTGACGTTGAGACTGGTGTTTTGTGGGTACTATTTAATGAAGCTGCCAGTTGAGGACTTGTGAGGCGTCTGTTTCTCAAACTAGACACTCTAATGTATTTGTCCTCTTGCTCAGTTGTGCACCGGGCCTCCCACTCCTCTTTCTATTCTGGTTAGAGCCAGTTTGAGCTGTTCTGTGAAGGGAGTAGTACACAGCTTTGTACCGTATCTTCAGTTTCTTGGCAATTTCTCACATGGAATAGCCTTCATTTTTCAGAATAAGAATAGACTGACAAGTTTCATAAGAAAGTTCTTTGTTTCTAGCCATTTTGAGCCTATAATCGAACCCACAAATGCTGATGCTCCAGATTCTCAACTAGTCTAAAGAAGGGCAGTTTTATTGCTTCTTTAATCAGTACAACAGTTTTCAGCTGTGCTGACATAATTGCAAAAGGGTTTTCTAATGATCAATTAGCCTTTTAAAATTATAAACTTGGATTAGCTAACACAACGTGCCATTGGAACACAGGAGTGATGGTTGCTGACAATGGGCCTCTGTACGCCTATGTAGATATTGCATAAAAAATCTGCCGTTTCCAGCTACAATAGTAATTTACAACATTGACAATGTCTACACTGTTTTTTTTATCAATTTGATGTTATTTTAATGAACAAAAAATATGCTTTTCTTTCAAAAACAAGAACATTTCTAAGTGACCCAAAACCTTTGAACGGCAGTGTATGTATGTGTTGACTGAATATAAGCAAGTGATGTCTGCTAAATAATCAAGTTGATGGCACAGTCATATAGCCTCGGCACCTACATAAAGCTGCGTGTGGGCGACCTCATGCAACCGCAAAATGTTGGATATGTCACGCCCTGACCGCAGAGAGCTTTTTATGTCTCTATTTTGGTTTGGTCAGGGTGTGATTTGGGTGGGCATTCTATGTTCATTTTTCAATGTTTTCTGTTTTGTGTCTGCACCAGACAGAACTGTTTTCGTGTTGTTCTATTTTTGGTGATTTTGTCTCAGTGTYCAGTTTTAATAAAAAACATGAACACTTACCACGCTGCGCTTTGGTCCACACCTTCTTCAACAGACGGCCGTGACAGGATAAACATATACTGTACACTACTGTATTTCTTCATCAGCATCTTTATGCTTCAATAATAAAATAATGATAAAAATACTCTTTCAAAATACAGATGTTTATTTAGTTATGGATCCATAATGAGTTACTATGGGAATAAATATCACTAAATTAAATAAATATTGGAACAAAATTCATAATGAAGGTAAACAAATTGTTGCTTACTGGAAAATACTCCTTCAAACACACACGGTCACGTTGTATAGCGCCATAATGGCTATTAGCAGGTAGCTGGACAATAGACTTGCCTAGGAGGGTAGGGGGAGAATTCTATCGTCAAATGTATTTCTTAGTTGGGTTGACTGTATCACAACTGACCGTGATTGGTTGCAATTTCAGTTTAATCCACCAGAAAAGACAAAACAAATAATACAACAAAACGTATTATTATTACGTATCACATCCAACCGTGATTGCTCACCTCAACACCATTATCCCAGAAACCCTAGACCCACTCCAATTTGCATACCACCCAAACAGATCCAAAGATCATGCAATCTCTATTGCACTCCACACTGCCCTTTCCCACCTGGACAAAAGGAACACCTACGTGAGAATGCTATTCATTGACTACAGCTCAGCGTTCAACACCATAGTACCCTCAAAGCTCATCACTAAGCTAAGTATCCTGGGACTAAACACCTCCCTCTGCAACTGGATCCTGGACTTCCAGACGGCCGCCCCCAGGGTGGTGAGGGTAGGTAGCAACACATCTGCCACGCTGATCCTCAACACTGGAGTATCCCAGGGGTATATGCTCAGTCCCTTCCTGTACTCCCTGCTCACCCACGACTGCTTGGCCAGGCACGACTCCAACACCATCATTAAGTTTGCAGACGACACAACAGTGGTAGGCCTGATCACCGATAACGACGAGACAGCCTATAGGGAGGAGGTCAGAGACCTGGCCGGGTGATGCCAGAATAACAACCTATCGCTCAATTTAACCAAGACTAAGGAGATGATTGTGCACTACAGGAAAAGGAGGACCGAGCACGTCCCCATTCTCATCGACGGGGCTGTAGTGGAGCAGGTTGAGAGCTTCAAGTTCCTTGGTGTCCACATCACCAACAAACTAGAATGGTCCAAACACACCAAGACAGTCGTGAAGAGGGCACAACAAAGCCTATTCCCCCTCAGGAAACTAAAAAGATTTGGCATGGGTCCTCAGATCCTCAAAAGGTTCTACAGCTGCAACATTGAGAGCATCCTGACTGGTTGCATCACTGCCTGGTACGGCAACTGTTTGGCCTCCGACTGCAAGGCACTACAGGTTAGTGCGTACGGCCCAGTACATCACTGGGGCTAAGCTGCTTGCCATCCAGGACCTCTACACCAGGCGGTGTCAGAGGAAGAGGAAGGCCCTAAAAATTGTCAAAGACCCCAGCCACCCCAGTCATAGACTGTTCTCTCTACTACCGCATGGCAAGCAGTACCGGAGCGCCAAGTCTAGGACCAAAAGGCTTCTCAACAGCTTTTACCCCCTGGCCATATGACTCCTGAACAGGTAATCAAATGGCTACCCAGACTATTTGCGTTGTGTGTCCCCTCAACCCCAAACCCCTCTTTTACACTGCTGCTACTCTCTGTTTATCATATATTTATAGTCACTTTAACCGTACCTACATGTACATACTACCTCAGTTAGCCTGACTAACCGATGCCCCCGCACATTGGCTACTCGGACTATCTGCATTGTGTACCGCCACCCACCACCCGCCAACCCCTCTTTTACGCTACTGCTACTCTCTGTTTATCATATATGCATAGTCACTTTAACCATACCTACATGTACATACTACCTCAATTAGCCCGACTAACCGGTGCCTGTATATAGCCTCGCTATTGTTATAGCCTCGCTAATGTATATAGTCTCGCTACTGTTATTTCTTACTGTCTTTTTACTGTTGTTTTTATTTCTTTACTTATCTATTGCTCACCTAATACCTATTTTTTTACTTCAAAGTTTCACTGTTTGTTAGAGCCTGTAAGTAAGCATTTCACTGTATTCGGTGCACGTGACAAAAAAACTTGATTGGGAGTCCCATAGGGCGGCGCTCAATTGGCTCAGCGTTTCTCTCCCTCTAAAAACATAAATATTATTTTGGCCTTTATTCAGATTACAATCGCTCCCTTTCGTTTTTTTGATAACAAAATAACCTCCAAAATATCGTTATATACAGTATTATCAAGTTGACGGCACAGTCATATAGCCCGGCACCTACATAAAGCTGAGTGACTCAGTCATTCATGGCTTTGGATCAAAATAAATAAGTACCAACATTCTTTCTGATAGTCTTTAATAAAGAAATGTTTTGGTTATCCTGACCTGGACACCATGTAGAGTATTATAATAGCCCTCCTGATTGGCGCAGCTGTCTAAGAGACTGCATCGCAGTGCRAAATGCRTTGCTACAGATGTAGGTTCGATAACTCTCTCTGCCCCCGGGAGACCCATATGTAATTATTGTCGGTCACGTCATAAAAAAAATACAAATCCGATATACTGTAGGCCTACCGTAGGCGACATGAGTCTCACTAGTGTTGATTAATGTGCTGTTAAAAATGGTGTAGGTCTTATTTATTTAAAGAGCATATTGAAGTTAGAAGCAATAGGATTTGAAGCAATAGCCTACCTGCTGTGATCACTATTTTAGCACCGTTTCGCGCTGCTCTGAGACAAGCATGGGGACTGGTCTTGATAAATCAATGAGATTTTTATTTTCACTAAATCTCCATTTGGGTATTGGTTAGACTACAATTATACAATGAGGGTGTGGAAATGTTAAGCTCTTAGTACTGTAGCCTACTCYCGATCGTCACGTTGTACAGCGCCATATTTTCCGTTCCATCCTAACGGAAACCCTGAGGGTTTTCTGTTTTTCTTGGAATAGAAACACCATAATATTAATCAAAATGTCTTAAAATTAGTCCCATAGACTATGTTCTTACAAAAAAAAGGGTTTTAAATTCTCTAGTACAGCCACTATTGAAGGCTATCAAATGCTTCTCATAGATGCTCTCTGGTGGTCAAACTAGCACTAACTAGCTTTAATGGTTACTATGGCTGACACTTAAATAATGTGCCATTGAATTCTGCTGCACCATGCAAGCTGTGCTGCAGTACGCTGCAACTTTTAAAGGAACAACCACTGTAAATGAGCTCTCTCTCCTATAAGATGGGTTTGATGTGACAAATATGGCAGGGGTAGCGCCAATGCTTCAGTTTCTCATCATATCCCAACTCAACATGAGAAACGAACCTGGCCAACAGGCTAGCTGTTTCCATTACAGAGCTGAGCTGCTCCACTGCTGTTTGAAATGGGAAACAGAGCTATCTGGGCTGGGGTCACCCTTTTCACCTAACGAGCTCTGCCCTGAGCACCTCAGACTGCACTGCTAAACAACATAATTGATTTCTTTCTGTTTGCTTGCCCTTTTAATTCCAGTTCTCCAGCCAATGTTCTGTTGGTTGGCTCTGAAAGGGCTTTTTGAGGTGAAAAGGTTATTTCTTAACCGCACCTGATAAAAACAAACAAACAGCTATTGCAGAGGTAAAGCATTTCTCCTACTTCCAACCACAGTCTTTAAGTTGCTGACTGCAACCCATTGGCAGTAAGATTACTAATTGAAAAGCATGTTCGATTTCACTGAGGAATTGCACGAGGCATACATACAATCTAATTGCTAATTGTTTATATCACATATTATACTCATATTATAACAAACCTGATATGATGGCTTTGGCCATGAGGGGCTCTTTTACTCACCTTTGTAGGGGAGATTTGTAGTGTGAGTGTGTGCAGTGACTTTTAGGCCTTTGTAAATGTCACACACATCATGGGGAGTGAGAGAGTTGAGACAGAAGAATGTAGAGGCCCAAAGCTGTACAGAACAAGCTATCAAAGAGCACCAGAACTGCACAGTGGGTAGCTCACCATTTACATTTTCTCATCTAATAATTTATGTCCAGTCCTTCATAGGTCAAAGATGATACGTTAAATGAACTCTATCTAAGCCAAGCTCCTTGTCCCTTGTGCAGTATGTGACTTCAACAGCTCAATATTGACACAAATATAGAGTAAGTTTGTCAATATTTAAATAAGTTAGAGCATTAGTAATGCTGTAACCATGGGAATGCTTTATGTCAGGGAGGTATACGTGATAATTAGTTCCTATTCCTGTTTGTACTGTATCAATGCGTATCTACCTAGTGTGTTTCCACAAACTGTTTTTCCAGAAAATATCAATATAACTTGTACTGCTCTCTAAATTGCCATTAATGCAGGGTTTCCCTGCTTCCTCCAATGTAGATAAATATCCTCATGGTTTTGACAGTGTGAAACCCACTTGGCTTTAAAAAGGGATGACAGTCACTGGAGAYGGAGGGGAAAAGCCTGCTTTGCTGAAATGTCCCAATGATACATATCTGGAGTAGGGCCATATTGATTTGGGTTTAACTGTACTATAAAAACAAGAATGTGAGATGGGAAAAGCCAGCCCTCGATACCCCTGGAGTTGTATTTTTTTACAGAATAAGTGCCATTCTCTTCACCCAATGGGATCATAAACCAAATTATGCCGGCTGGCATGAAATGCATTTWTCATCACCCCTCTGCCRYATTAATAGTCTAATTTATCCTTGAAGATTGGAAAAACAAAGTAATCTGGTTAGGCTTCACATTACTATTTATGATTTGCTGTGGCAGATTTATGAGCTTACGTTATATGTGTGTAAATGCATACTACATGAAGATTGTGTGTGTGTGTGTGTGTGTGTGTGTGTGTGCGTGCGTGCGTGCATGAGAGGGAGGGAGAGGAAAGGAAACAGAGGGAGAGAGGGTTGCCTGTGTTTGTGCTAGGGAGAGATACAGGAGAAAGGTTTGCCTGTGTTTGGGCTAGGGAGAGATACAGGAGAAAGGTTTGCCTGTGTTTGTGCTAGGGAGAGATACAGGAGAAAGGTTTGCCTGTGTTTGTGCTAGGGAGAGATACAGGAGAAAGGTTTCCCTGTGTTTGTGCTAGGGAGAGATACAGGAGAGAGGGTTACCTGTATTTGTGCTATGGAGAGATACAGGAGAGCGGTTGTTTTGGTATGTGTTGTATGTAGGTTAGCATACCTCTCAAAAAGAAGACATCCATTTCAAATACTTCAATAAATTATTACATGTAATTCTTGTCATTCATTTAAGTAACAGTCATGGTGTAATCAACACGCAGTACCAAAACACAGCAGCTTTTAATGATATCAGTAGTTGTACTGTAAAATTAATAAAGGCTCCTATCTCTTTCCATTCAGTATGCCTTTTTCCACTCACACTGTCTCTCTCCATTCCTTATGCCTTTCACCACTCCCTACACTATCTCTCTCTATTCCTTATGCCTTTCTCCACTCCCTACACTATCTCTCTTCATTCATTATGCCTTTCACCACCCCCTACACTATCTCTCTCTATTCCTTATGCCTTTCTCCACTCCCTACACTATCTCTCTTCATTCATTATGCCTTCTCCACTCCCTACACTATCTCTCTTCATTCATTATGCCTTCTCCACTCCCTACACTATCTCTCTTCATTCATTATGCCTTCTCCACTCCTTACACTATCTCTCTTCATTCATTATGCCTTCTCCACTCCTTACACTATCTCTCTTCATTCATTATGCCTTCTCCACTCCTTACACTAGACATCACACAGTGTCTGGAGCTCTGACGCTTTGTTGACTATAGACCTTACTGTAATACTGTCAACACTTTTAAGTTTCATAATTTCCTTGTTTCCCTGAGGGAATTCTCTCTTCTCGCAGTTTTTATTGGGTAGAGAGAGAAAGTCGACTCTATTCATTATAAATATACAGTGAGCCAAGCCTTTTGTTTTCCTCTGCATTTCAACAATTTGCTTTATTAAAAACCTGCGGTTTGGCTGCCTCCCCCATAGCGTTAATTATAGGGGATCTGCAATGCGGCCTCAAACGAGCTAACCATTGAAGCATAGTACATTCAGCAGGAAATACTGGGATTTGTAGTATTTTTGATGCTGTAGCATTCCTTTCTTCTGTTGTGGAAGAGACATCTGAGCTTGCCTCCAGGAGTCAAAGAACACACAGAGGGAAAGTGTCTCAAAGCGCTGTAAATGAAATGCACAAGAACTGAGAGTCTGATTCAAGGCATGCTTCTGAACAATGGTTACTTTCTCATGTTGTCACACTGAATACACTTCCACATCAAAAACCTTCTTTCTAAAATAGATCCTTAGTAATACATATGTTATTCTTGAATCAACAACTGACTTGTAAGCATCAGGTCCATTTAGCTGTTGATGGCATGTGAATATTACTGCTGGAGGTTTCCCTGCTTAACACTTATCAGGGGTTTTCTCTCAGTCCTGTGAATTCACAGCACAGGCTTTTCAACCCCAAGACTCTCTGCCCAGAACAATCAGAATAGGACTTGAGCTTCATGACTTTCAGTCCAGCTTACAGAGGTCTTTAATTCAACTGTCTCCAATAGATGGGATCCACCATCAGCCCAATGTGCTTCTCTAACAGCACACACTCATAAATATGTTCCCTGTAGAGCATGTAGCTAGATCCGGAGGAGGGATGTGTAAGCCTGCAGTTCCTTTGGAATCAGGCTTATCCAAAAGCGTACACGTCCAGGGCTTTTGGTGCTGTTAAGAGTACACTCTTCCAGGAGTTGTAAGAGAAATCCCCCCAGGGTGTCCTGTATGCATGGTGGGAAATATGTAATGAGCATCGTTCATCAATGTTAATGAAAATAATTGCATGGTGAGCCAGTGTTGTTGGTACACTCATAACTAATATTTTTTTCAAATAAATACAGTGGGGCAAAAAAGTATTTAGTCAGCCACCAATTGTGCAAGTTCTCCAACTTAAAAAGATGAGAGAGGCCTGTAATTTTCATCATAGGTACACTTCAACTATGACAGACAAAATGAGAAAAATTAATCCAGAAAATCACGTTGTAGGATTTTTAATGAATTTATTTGCAAATTTTGGTGGAAATTAAGTATTTGGTCACCTACAAACAAGCAACATTTCTGGCTCTCACAGACCTGTAACTTCTTCTTTAAGAGGCTCCTCTGTCCTCCACTCGTTACCTGTATTAATGGCACCTGTTTGAAACTTGTTATCATATAAAAAGACACCTGTCCACAACCTCAAACAGTCACACTCCAAACTCCACTATGGCCAAGACCAAAGAGCTGTCAAAGGACACCAGAAACAAAATTGTAGACCTGCACCAGGCTGGGAAGACTGAATCTGCCAATAGGTATGCAGCTTGGTTTGAAGAAATCAACTGTGGGAGCAATTATTAGAAATGGAAGACATACAAGACCATGTATCTCCCTCGATCTGGGGCTCCACGCAAGATCTCACCCCGTGGGGTCAAATGATCACAAGAACCACACGGGGGACCTAGTGAATGACCTGCAGAGAGCTGGGACCAAAAGTAACAAAGCCTACCATCAGTAACACACTACGCCACCAGGGACTCAAATCCTGCAGTGCCAGACGTGTCCCCTGCTTAAGCCAGTACATGTCCAGGCCCGTCTGAAGTTTTCTAGAGAGCATTGGATGATCCAGAAGAAGATTGGGAGAATGTCATATGGTCAGATGAAACCAAAATATAACTTTTTGGTAAAAACTCAACTCGTCGTGTTGCATCCAAGAACACCATACCTACTGTGAAGCATGGGGGTGGAAACATCATGCTTTGGGGCTGTTTTTCTGCAAAGGGACCAGGACGACTGATCCGTGTAAAGGAAAGAATGAATGGGGCCATGTATCGTGAGATTTTGAGTGAAAACCTCCTTCCATCAGCAAGGGCATTGAAGATGAAACGTGGACTGGGATCTTTCAGCATGACAATGATCCCAAACACACCGCCCGGGCAACGAAGGAGTGGCTTCGTAAGAAGCATTTCAAGGTCCTGGAGTGGCCTAGCCAGTCTCCAGATCTCAACCCTATAGAAAATCTTTGGAGGGAGTTGAAAGTCCGTGTTGCCCAGCAACAGCCCCAAAACATCGCTGCTCTAGAGGAGATCTGCATGGAGGAATGGGCCAAAAAAACAGCAACAATGTGTGRAAACCTTGTGAAGACTTACAGAAAACGTTTGACCTCTGTCATTGCCAACAAAGGGTATATAACAAAGTATTGAGATAAACTTTTGTTATTGACCAAATACTTATTTTCCACCATAATTTGCAAATAAATTCATTATAAATCCTACAATGTGATTTTCTGGATTTTTTTTTCTCATTTTGTCTGTCATAGTTGAAGTGTACCTATGATGAAAATTACAGGCCTCATCTTTTTAAGTGGGAGAACTTGCACAATTGGTGGCTGACTAAATACTTTTTTGCCCCACTGTATAGTCAGCATGTGATAAAAAAAAAAAAGGTTTTCCAAAATAATGTTTATAATGCTATATAAATAGCTTGGTTTTAATAAGTCCATTGCATATGTTTTTGATATGGAGATTGTAGGTTTTGAATAAATACTCTGATTGGTGGGGTGATTTCAGTGTATTTGTAAGAGGAAGCTCACAGATATGGTTCTCCATTCGTCTTTGGCTATTACAGTTTGGCCTTGGCCTTAAAAAGCAGGAAACTGTCAAATGTCATGTCAAACCAGCCAGTGTAGAGACACAAGATTACAGTCTAAAACATTTCCCTCTCTTCCTTCCTTGTCTTTGTCTCTCCCCCCAGGGAGGGAAGATCCCGGTGAGATGGACAGCCCCTGAGGCCATTGCCTACAGGAAGTTCACCTCAGCCAGCGACGTGTGGAGCTACGGCATCGTCATGTGGGAGGTGATGTCATTTGGCGAGCGACCGTACTGGGACATGAGCAACCAGGACGTGAGTATTATACAACTTCCTTGCAGTATTAATAGATACAGTGCCTTCAGAAAGTATTCATATCCCTTTCCATATTCCACATTTTGTTGTGTTACAGCCTGAATTCAAAATTGATTAAATATTTGTTTTTTCTCAGCAATCTACACACAATACCGCATAATGACAAAGTGAAAACATGTTTTTTTACACTTTTGCAAATTTATTGAAAATGACATACAAAAATATCTAATTTACATAAGTATTCACACCCCTGAGTCAATATATGTGCAGTAATTACAGCTGCTATTCTTTCTGGGTAAGTCTCGAATAGCTTTGCACATTATTCTTTTAACAATTCTTCAATCTCTGTCAAGTTGGTTCTTGATCATTGCTTGACAGCCATTTTAAAATCTTGCCAAGCCGATTTAAGTCAAAACTGTAACTAAGCCACTCAGGAACATTGAATGTCATGTTGGTAAGCAACTCCAGTGTATATTTGGCCTTGTGTTTTTGGTTATTGTCCTGCTGAAAGGTGAATTTGTCTCCCAGTGTGTCACGCCCTGACCTTAGAGATCCTTATTATTCTCTATGTTTGGTTAGGTCAGGGTGTGACTCGGGTGGGAAAGTCTATGTTTTCTATTTCTTTGTTTTTGGCCATGTGTGGTTCCAAATCAGAGACAGCTGTCTATCGTTGTCTCTGATTGGGGATCATATATAAGTTGTCCTTTTCCTTTTGGGTTTTGTGGGATCTTGTTTTCTGTATAGTTTCTTAGCCTTACAGAACTGTGCGCTTTCTTTTTTTTGTCTTTGTTATTTTGTTTTGGGGTCATCAATAAAAAGACGATGTACGCCTACCATGCTGCGCCTTGGTCCACTCTTCCTTCTACAAACGAGAGCCGTAACACAGTGTCTGTTTCAAAGCAGACTGAAACAGGTTTTCCTCTAGGATTTTGCCCCTACTTAGCTTTAGTCCGTTTCTTTTTATGTAAAAAAAAAAAAACTGTCCTTGCCGATGACAAGCATACCCATAACATGATGCAGCCACCACCGTGCTTGAAAATATGAAGAGTAGTACTCAGTGATGTGTTTTTGGATTTGCCCCAAACATAACGCTTTGTATTCAGGACATAGTCAATTTCTTTGTCACGTTTTTTGCAGTTTTACTTTAGTGCCTTATTGCAAACAAGACAGGCTTCTTCTTTTCACTCTGTCATTTACGTTAGTATGGTGGAGTAACTGCAATACTGTTGATCCATCCTCAGTTTTCTCCTATCACAGCCATTAAACTCTAATTGTTTTAAATGGTGAAATCCCTGAGCAGTTTCCTTCTTCTCCAAAAACTGAGTTTGGAAGGACACGTGTATTTGTAGTGACTGGGTGTATTTATACACTATCCAAAGTGTAATTAATAACTTCACCATGCTCAAAGGCATATTCAATAACTGCATTTTTTTCCATTGCCATATTCTATGCGAAGCATTGGAAAACCTCCCTGGTCTTTGGTTGAATTTGTGATTGAAATGCACTGCTTGACTGAGGGACTTACAGATAATTGTATGTGTGGGGTACAGAGATGTGGTAGTCATTCAAAAATCATGTTAAACACTATTATTGCACATAGAGTAAGTCCATACAACTTATTATGTGACTTGTTTAGCACATTTGTACTCCTGAACTTATTATAACAAAGTGGTTGAATACTTACTGACTCAGGACATTTCAGCTTTACATTTTTTATTAATTTGTAAAAATGTATTTAAAGAAAAATCCACTTTGACATCATGGGGTTTTGTGTGTAGGCCAGTGACACAAAATCTCAATTTATTACATTTTTCATTCAGGCTGTAACACAACAAAATGTGGAAAAAGTCAAGGGGTGTGAATACTTTGAGTGCACTGTATGTGACTGCATTAAAAACATTGAGAATACCATGATACAGAGCTCATTATTTCATTTAAGGATGTCATTATGGGTGTCTGCTAATGAGCTTTTGTCTGTATTGACACTGGATTTCATATTCATACTCGTTTTATATCAAACTAACACTTAACACTGGTCTCCTCAAATCTCCATCACAAATATTACACTACTGAATTGTTGTGGATCTGTCTGTCTGCCAGACTCTGTAGTTGTGTGCAGTTTTTATTCAGAGCCCGTGTAGTGGCACTGCAGTCTCCACCAGTGCAGCACTCTGTAAATCCTTGGAGTAACCCACCTAGAGATGCTGAAGGATTATAGGTAAAGAAGATTATTGTTGAAAGCACTGCTTCCCATTTGCAACAGTCCTACCTCAGACACTAACGAGATCTCCCGTAGTGAATTCCCAGACAGCAACTCTCTTGCCTGCCACTCTCCTGCAATCAAGGTTGAATAGTCAGGGGCGGGGGAAGATTTCTTAACACAGACCAGCTCTCGGTATATAGTTCATTAAATTCCCACTCTCTCCTTTTTTTTATTTTACAAGCAATCAGGCCCAAGCCCCCACAAGGAAGCTGGCTCCTGCCGGTTTCTATAGCAAAGCTGTCTCTTCTTTTATGCTGTGGTGATTGACGGCTGTCTGGAGAGACCACCCTCTCTCTGATAAAAGAGAAATCAGGGAACGGAGATATATCAAAATCCCTTCAGACCGTCCTGTTTTTGAAAGCAATTATCAGCTGTGGTATCCGTTGTTCTGCCTGAAGTTCAGCTGCAACACAGAGACCAGAGAAAATCTGCTGAGGATCGTATGGATAGAGAAAATAGATTAATCAAATGGGATGTTACTGTAAACTTTGATTGACAGATTTGGATGTAGAGTGAAGATACCTGGGTCACAAAGAGTGCAAATTTCTGTGAAGTTGAACAAAACTTTGCACATTGTATTCGGTGTATCTTTCCCCTCCTTACAGCTAGTGTTTACACAAACACAAAGCTAGGTCTTACACAAGCAGTGACAAGCTGTAAGGAAGCTTAAATTGGATATGATGGTATCATTGGAAGTGTGCCAATGAAATCCTATTAGAGGGGGCATCCACTGCTCTGTTATGGTGTTCTGAAACCTCCAATCTGGAAGCAGTTCAGTTGCAGGTGTCTTGAAACATATAGCACATCAAAAACCTTTGTCAATTGGTTATGAACTCTTCCATTGTTTAGAACCACAATGGACATTTTCCATATTAGATTTGTGTTTCATATGTATGTTTCGCTGTCAAACAATGTGGTCAAACCAACACCTTTGTCCGTTCCTGTAGTCTAGGTTCTCAGGGTGTCCTTTTGATTCTCAGTCTCCCAGTGTAGTCTACTATGTCCCTCTCTTTTTCCTTCCTTTCCTCTCTTTAAATGTGACATCTCTTTCTCCTCTCCTCCTGGTACAGGTGATCAATGCCATAGAGCAGGACTACCGTCTGCCCCCTCCCATGGACTGCCCCACAGCACTACACCAGCTGATGCTGGACTGCTGGCAGAAAGACAGAAACGCCCGGCCCAAATTTCCTGACATCGTCAATACGCTGGACAAAATGATGCGCAACCCTACCAGCCTCAAAGCTGTGGCCACCATCACTGCAGTGTACGTCTGTAAAAACTGGTTTGACTCTCAACCTAACACGTGCAGCACCTTCATAGCACACAAACCATATTACTGAAACACTTGTCCCAGGTTTCCCCTCTCCTGTACCACATCCCTTCACCGTTTCATCCCTCTCCTCTCTTTTTCTCCACAGGCCTTCTCAGCCCCTGCTGGGCCGCTCCATTCCAGACTTCACCACCTTCACCTCTGTGGAGGACTGGCTAGATGCCATCAAGATGGGCCAGTACAGAGACACCTTTCTGGGGTCCGGCTTCACCTCCTTACCCCTGGTGGCTCAGATCACCTCTGAGTAAGTCCTGACGTCGTCATATCCCACCTAGTTTCCCCATCTTATGAGGAGTCACCAAACAGTAAAACCCTCCAATCACTATCCACTGTAGCAATAGAATATTTGATCAGCCCTTGATCAGGTAGATGGTTCCCAATAGTACTTTTTTGAGAAGTGTTACACTAGCAGTCTTGGAATACATACACCTGCCTGCACACACACGCAAACGGCGCACGCAACACACTCATTTGTCACAGATTACAGAAGGTCTCAGAAGTATTATCCCCCTATAATTAGATTTGCACTCTTCTAGATGTAGCGTAATGGGGCAGGCTGGAATGAATTTTCAATCAGGTTCACTGAGACAGCCAACCAGCCACACAGGCCATTGCAGTCACACATCCACCTTCAAAAAGCTGTCTCAGAATAATGGGAATCATGCTCCTGGCTCAGACACAGGAATAATCCCTTCAGTAAATGTCCATAGGAGCTCAGGACTGTCATGCTTCAAATCCACCAGGCATTCAGAGCTCTGGATAGGTCTACGTCGCCAAGGTCTTACTAATCACTTTGGTTTGATAGTGGCACGAATACAAATTATTTAAAGTAGGACAAATGATTGGCTTTCCTTTGGTTGTTTGCAGGTTAGCATTTTTTGTCATGAATCTTGTTCTGGAGGCAGCTCTGCAGAGTGGTCATTAGCTGGCACAGCCACAAAGTCATAACATTTGATTTTAACCCTAACCCTAGCCACACTGCTAACCCTAATGCCTAACCCTAATTTTCAATTCAGACCAAAAAGGACATTTTTGTTTTCCTGAATTTTTACAATACAGTACATTTTGACTTTGCAGCTGGCTCATTAAGGAGAAATCGCTTAGTTCTGGCTCCATGACAAGACACATAACAATAAATGTAAACCTGCTGGTTGTTCAGACTGATCAAATAGATGGCCTTGAGGTTGTTGTTGTCCATTTGACTGCTACTGTACAAGTCAGCAACAATTCCCAGCAGTCCTCAACCAATTGTGTTCATTCTGGGCTTACCATTGTAAATAGAACAGTGTATTACCATATGAATGGGAACAGTAAAAATATATTGTGCTAATCTCTAGCAGGGAGTGTATCTGGCACATTGTTTACTGCGCTGGAAACCATCCCTACATGTTGGTATTTCTGCTCTGCCTCAAGCAGACAAAATATTGTACCATTGTCTTTGTGCATGGTGTGATTGTTTCTGCGTGTACTAATACATAGACAATGAGAATATCCATAGCCCAATAATTCTATCCAAGAGAAAACACACAGACATGAGGTACTGTACTGTGAACACCTCCATCTCTCAACCTTGTTGTTGACACTGTTCGTCCTGTTTGTCAGAGACCTGTTGAGGATAGGAGTGACCCTGGCCGGCCATCAGAAGAAGATCCTGAGCAGTGTCCAGTCTATGAGGGACCAGATGGCCCAGTCCCCCAACTCCATGGCCTGACTACAGGGGTGCCACCACCACCACCATGGAACCCATAGTAGAACTCCTGATGACCCTAAAGAATACACCAGGGTGGAGACACTAGCCTTGATCTAACAACAACATTCACGCCCCCAACACACACTTTCTCAAGACYAGAGGGAAAGATACCTGCCCTCTAGTCTACTGAAGGTACAAAGGGATATAAGAGAAGATTCTGCCTCAGAACAACTTCACTGGTTCAATCACGGCAGTCTATCAAGTTGGCTTRTTTTTTGCTGAAGAATAGAGCAAGTGGAAATGCAAGGGCGTTTGTTTGCTTGCCGTGACAGATGGTCTTGAAGTGCTAAAAATAAAATATAAAAAACCTGTGCTACTGTATGTGAGGATCAATGGGATGACTTATCCAAAGAACAGCATCAAACGGTGTCACCCAAATTTGAAAAAAGATACAAAAAAGTTATTAAAATCAAAACAAGTAAATTGACTTCTTATTTAAATGAATCTTCATATTGAAGATGATTTGTAAATACTATATGGATATTAATTTTATGCTTGCATTTTTTGCAATAACAGCTAGTTTCACCTGAATAGTTTAGGATTGTTGTAGTCATAAAGGGTTATTTTCTATGGAGGCACTTGGAAGTTCTTCCCAATAGGAGGCAGATCCATGGGGTAAAGACCGACATGACTGATTCTGTATAAAGGATACACTGTTTATATATACATATAAGATATCTCTTTGTAATGTTTTAGGCTTTCAGAGACCAGATTGACATTGAACCCATACAACTGCAAGAGTCAGTAAGTGTCTAGTGTTGTGCATCGAATACCCAGGGTAAGAAAAAATGTTACAGGGACAGTGAAGGTTATATGAAATCTGAAAGTTGTATTGACAGTCTCAAGTGCTTTGTGCTTTCACCACACTACTACCCTAGAACGTTACCTACCATTTCCAGTTCCTTTTCAAATATGACAACAGAMCATCTTTCCCAGCTTGACATGTTGGGTTGACCATGCTGTGTTTATTCTGGGCCACTCGAGGCGCGTTAAAGAATTGTGTCAAAAGCATGTTGTAAGTCAGTGAAGGTTGTTGTTATTATGAYAGAGAGAGTGGGAATATAAGTAATAGGGATGGACTTTGCAAAGCTACCTTTTAATTAACACAGGTGACTTCCTCCCACGCCAAGCCATTAAGTGGCAGGAATGAGGTTCAAAACGCCTGGGGGAATCCTGATCGTTACAGACCGGTCATTCTCCTATCAAATTCTGACATTTCATTGCCTGGTACTTCCTCTCCTTTTTTAATTACGTTGATATCTACTAATGATAGACATCATCTATTTGCGATCAGCTCATAATGATGTGTGGTGATGATGGGGGCTGTTGGAACAGTGCAGGTTAATAGCTTGAAGTGGGTGGCTGTGTTCTTCTGGGGACCTAGACGCTGGAACTGAAGCATCAAATTCATTACCCAACTCAAATATGACGGATTACAGGGTAACAAGTGGGAGCCTTCTAACATAATACCTTTTGAAAAGTGTCTACTGTTCATTTGTGTGCATATTTGCTCAGCAGGCCTTAGATTGCATGTGAAGCTATGTACAGAGTAACTGCCATCTCCATTACAAATCATTGTCTCTCTAACTACTATCACAGTAGGAGCTGTCTTCAGCAGTGTCATGGTAACCCCTCACAGTTAGTTATTGGTGGCAACAAAGAGTTATTACTGAGCAGAGCAGACTGTACTGTATGTCAGGGCCCATCAGGTTAAGTGTTACAAAAACACTTTCGCCAAATTTGTCTCAACAGTACCTAATGGATAACATAATACTGAGAGTATTGTATCACCTGCATTCAAGCAGAGACTTTGAAGAAGAAAGTGTCATTATGTAATTTTAAGTCTTTCTAAATTAGACATCTGTTCATTCTGTGGGGACACATAAAAAGTTGCTGTCCTTATTCAAGTTTTCCTTTTTATAATAGTAATTTGGTAGCTGTTGGACGTTAGTGTTCAGCTTCACTCCACTGATTCGGGTAATAGACTGGTGGAATTGGAAAAAGTGTTGTTATTTTGAAGATGAAAGCTGGGAGAAGTTTGGAGAACTTGCACTGAATGTGAAAGTAGTCTTGACATTGTGAGGTCTCTTATCTGTGTTCTGCATTTGAAGTGCCTTTCTGTAATTCAGACAGTCTCATTAAAAGTCAAGGTCCAACAGCAAATGCAGACACTCCCAGACTCATTGAGGCAAACTTAGAGATTCCTATTCCTAAGTGGACGCATTCCTTATTCAAGTGGACATACTTTATGGTGGTATTGCTGACTTTCTAGACTGTTTAATTGTCACATTGACTTCACCTCCCCTTGTAATTGTGCCACTTTAAGTAATCCCCCAGCAGATAAGAAGCCTCCTAGCCCAAACCCTAACTCGAACTTTCACTCCCTTGCTCTCCTATACTCCTGCCACTTAAACAAACTTGTCTCCCAGGATATTGCTGTTTTTGGAGTGTTTTGAGAAATTTTTCTCAGATTTTTTTGGGGGGGTTTGTCTGTTTTCAAAATCAGTATTTATCTACATTTTGAGGAATGGGATATTTCCAGCTCGTCAAAAAAAGTAGATTGCTTGGATCAAGACACAGATTTTCCCTACATTTTCAGAGTACGCCATTGTGAAACGGCCCCTTTCCATTTTCAAAGACATCTCACTGGTGGCTCTTTTCTCCAGCCATGTCTCTGGACTGAGACTGGAAAGCCACAACATAGCAGCATGAGAACGAACACACTCATCCAACCTACTGTAAATAAGACTTGACACAACCAGGAGGGATCTTTTCATTTGTTTGGGGGTGTCATTGTACAGTTACAAATTTGTTTATTGTGCTGAGTATGTCAGAGTTTGTAGTTGTAACTTTCTGAGAAGAAATATTGTATTAAATGCACTCAATAAAGACAAATCAATCAAGCCAGTCCATGTATTCCCCTGGAAGGTTGTCAGTCTGCGTGAGATATTGTATGTTGTGGAGAACAAATGAACAGCGTGAATGCAGTTGAAAATACAAGCCTGTGTTAACATGCCCTTGAAAAAACATTACATTGCGAAGTTAGAATACAACTTTTGCCTTTTATGTTTCAATAAACCCCTTTGTGAAGTATTGCTGATGCTGACACCCTCAGCATCAAGTGTGTGGGAGCGATAGAGGTCCTGAAAYGACTTTACGCTTCAGTATCCAACATAGGGTAATAAACAATGGCCAAATGCAATAAGAAAACCACATTATTTGAAGTTTCATATCACACATTTGACATGGGATTTTAAGAGGGATGGAATGAGAGTGTAGGGACCCACAGACCCACAGATCAGAGTAATCTTGCTGTATATGGAATGCCGGTTTTAATGTATCACGAACCGAGGCAGGATTTCAAACTTGGCATATTTCTTGTCTCAAATGGGACTGAATGTATATGTTTCTTCAACAACAGCACAAAGACACAGGATGCAAAAAAAAAATTTACGTTCAATTTTACCCATGTTTCAATATTAGGTTGGTGCTTGAATATTCTCCTGAACTAAAAGCCTTTGGAACATACACAACAAAATACATAATCTTTATAACTGTATATTATAGTATGACTCCTTCTAGGAACATGCTGCCCCCTCAGCTCTGCCCACCCACTTCAATTAAACAAGGTACTTAATCAAAGTAATCCCATTAAAGGACAGCATGCTGGGATATCGGCCCTAATCAACATGGCACGTTATAATTCACATGGAATCCCCAGCGTCAGGACGTACAAGAGAGGTTACACTTCACTGTAATTGCATTTCTACAACTACACCCATTGTCAATTATCCCATTCTAATGACTATTCATAGTCGTAATTATCTTGTTGCTATAGTTTCTGTGGCACAAATCCATTTAATGTGAATTGATATGCTAACTTTAATCACTTCATATGAAAATGCTGGCTAATCATTTACCGGTGAAGGAGCCATTATACATGAATTAGGTAACCACTTTTAAAACAACATTCAAGGTAGGCAAATGGTTGTTTCTCTAATCTTTCCTTAGAACTCCTGGGAACTCAGGGGAATTCCAGTACACAGTTAATTGACAAACCCCTCACTATTGCTTTTTAATTGCATGTGTTTATTACTGTCTTTTAACTTCACAATCAATATTTCAAGTAATTACCAGCAACAGGAACCAGAGAGTTAGTTCAAGTAATAAGGGAGAGAGCAGCTTGCTATGATTATCCTACTGGAGGACACGTCCTTGAGAACTGGTTAAATCCAAAAAGATTATTCAGTTGTCCATTAGCTAACTGTTGCTAACAAAACCCTCTTGACAATGATTGGTTACATGATGGGGGCCACAATGTTATATTGTAGATCTTGAATACAAAATTACACTATTGAAATGACCTCGCAACATACAATGGACCTGTCATCCAACAGATTGGATGTGTGGTTCTTCACTGCAATAGATGGTGCTGATTGGACAGTTACCCTAACTATACGATCTAGACTAGGGTTAGGGTTATGGTTACGGTTAGGGTAAGGGTTGAGCCGTGGTGTGGACATGAAGCTAGGGTTAGGGTTGCTGTAGGGTAAGGGTTAGGGTTGAACAAGGATGAGGCTAGCTTCATGTCCACACCTAACCTTAATTCATAAGCATACATAGGCTTAAATGTGCATTACAGCATAATACTGCAACCTACTATGCAGTTCTTCCCTTAGACAGCCCAATGTGTGCACAGCAGAAATAACCACAGTTTTCTCAAATATACTGAATTTGATCCCCAGCCTTCCCAGAAGGAAAAGCTGAAATCTGGAAATTCAGAGAGACAGATACAATACATATTTTGTCATAGTGGGTGAGTGTACGTTAATGCGCGATTAGCTTCTGTTTACCCATGAAGTGTCCATTATGACACATTGCATTTACATTTTAATTTAATCATTAAATGTACTGGGCTTTTATTACATTTTTTACTTGAGCTCACGTGGCTGCATAGCAGAAACATGAAAAAATAACATCAATGAAGCAGCCAAAACGATGTACCAGAGGCAACCCTGCGTCTCCCTATGTGCTGTCATTCCTATAATCTTAACTAATCTATCTCAAACCAGATCTTCCAGGAAAGAGGAACAGTAGTAGAATGTCATGTCTGCAACTAGAATGAATCAATCAACTTAACTCTCTGATAAACTTAGCTGTCAAACAGGCTGAGTAAATATCAGATGTTGTTGTCACGCCCTGACCTTAGTTATCTTTGTTTTCTTTATTATTTTGGTTAGGTCAGGGTGTGACAAGGGTGGTATGTGTGTTTTTGTCTGGTCTAGGGTTTGGTATGTCTAGGTTGTGTGTGTAGTCTAGGCATACGTAGGTCTATGGTGGCCTGGATTGGTTCCCAATCAGAGGCAGCTGTTTATCGTTGTCTCTGATTGGGGATCCTATTTAGGTTGCCATTTTCCAGTTTGGTTTGTGGGTGATTGTCTATGTGATGTTGCATGTCTGCACTCRTTATATTTAGCTTCACGTTCGTTTTGTTATTTTGTATTAGTTTGTTTATTGTTCTTCGTTGTCATTAAAGAAGATGTATTCACATCACGCTGCGCTTTGGTCACCTCCTTATAACGAACATGACAGTTGTTGCGTATACAAAATATGCAACATACTGTAAAATCTGAGATCTCCATACATTTCACACAACAGTATTTAACGAACTGTACAATAATTAATGTTTTAGAGGTGCTCTAGAATTGGTGGTGATTGAGGATGTTGAGGTGTGTGCKGTAACAGAGTTCCTGTGAGTGAATGAGTATGCTGAGTCTATAAAAGAACATGACATGTAATGCCCTTTCAGAACGGGCCAATAATATGAACCCATGCACTAAATGGTCTTCATATGATATGTATGATGTCGCGCCTGTGGTTGAACCCTCCTGTTTAAGATGTTAATGGCCTCCCTAAAAAATTGTCAAGCTTGATGAAGCATGCATATGTCACACACAGCAGGAGCAAGGTATCTTTTAAAAAAAGAGCTAAAGAAATAGATGACTGTACTGTATTTAGTAAATGCATTTTCCTAGTCAATATACATAAAAAGACACATGGACCACTTTAATAATATGTCATAAAATGAGGTGCAATGTAGTGCAGAGAGAGAGAAATATGGGGGCGGGAGAGAGGGGGTAGGGTTATGGTTAAGGTTGATGAAATCCCCAGAGAGGGAGTTAAMTTCAGGAAACTCACAGCACCACACAGCTCCCCCTCTTCCATGATCCCTGAGCTCCTCTCCCGTCATGCTCTGCCTTATTCAGGATCCGTGGCCAGACAGTGATTTAATAGGGCGATATGTTTTGCACTCCATACTGAAATTCCTAGAGATGGGAGAGACTCTCCTTCCAGTGGTCACGGAAGACTAAAACCACTGGCAGAAAAAAGCCAGTGGTGCCGATGTTGGAATATTGTGGGGAAATTAACATTTATATTTTATTTAATCTAGTCCGCAGCTTTTCTGGAAGTAGACTGTGGCCCCTTTTTACACAGCAATATGCCTCCTGTCTATAGAAGACGGTGCTTCGAGGACATTTTATCTTTGTGTTTAACTCTGTGTTAAAAATTGCCCATCACTGCTATTATATCTTTGTTAAGTTTAAGTAATACGTTTAATTCATTTCTCTCAATAGGCTTTACTGTGGATCAGTGGCGGTCAGTGCCGTTTAAGATGAAGGAGGACGATCATTTTTTTATGATCATGGCCTTATTTCTATTACAGTATATTGGATGACTGTCATTCATATTCCATTCACCCAGCTCAATGTAACACTGAGAGTGTCGTGTCTGTGACTATCATTAAATGTGAAGATTGTTATTTTATCAAATCAATTCTCTATGTGTAATTACTTTTACATGATTAAACTAATCATGTCAACTTTAATTAACTAGGAAGTCGGGGCACCACGGGAAAATGTTTATAGAGTCTCTATTTCCCGAACCGACTCATCAGATATTTTCATATCTTATCGATTAGTCTTCTATTAATGTATCATTATTACCTTAGTCTAATTTCTGAATGTCGCAAACCCTTGGATATCTGCATGAACCCTAGTCTCCATAATGAATCAGTGATATACAAATTGGCTTAATTATTTATTTACTAACCAACTAAACAAATCACAGAAATACATAAACAAACAATATAGTTATTGGTTACTAACACAATGCATTGATAAGTCCCTAGTTGGCTAAACCGATATGATGGCTTGGTAGACAATGGAAAGGGGTGGGGACAGATAAAGAGTGGGAAAGACAAAACGGATTCACTACACACAGTTGATAATTATATTCATTGAAATGCTAATCCTTTGCACATGAACAGCTGCTTATTTAAAAATAATTGCAATGTATATATTTATGCCCGTTTGTCGTTGTTGTCTTCTCTGTTGGAATAGCCGGTCCATCTGCTGGAGCGTCAGTTCATCAGAGAGTCTCTGGTTAACTTCCCCAGAAGTCACAATGTCTTTTGTGATTGTAGCTTTCTCAACGGCTCTGGATAGTGTCTGTTTTAATGCCTACGTCAAGGCGTACAGATGGTCGTTGCATAGAATAGGTGCTTCCGCGGTTGTCGGTATTCTCGTACTAGACTTACGTAATTTCCAGCTGCAGACTAGTAATTCTATGTATAGGATTTGCTCTTATTCTGTAGTAATCGATAGTCTCAGAGTTTAACCATTTCCAGCCGTGTAGCCAACACTACACACTGTCTGGTCTCCTGGGCCTATAGAGTGGTAGCCATTTCAACGTGGRGACTCTGTCCTGGTGTTGTTTGACTTCAGTTTGTAGATTTCTTAACCATTCCAACATGTAGCGACAGTGCCATATTTTCTGGTCTAATGTAAATTTCGTCTGGAGTGGGTTTTATACACTTCTGAGAAAAAGGCGGTTCATGATGCCAACGTAATGTCTATGCTCACGTGGGCGTGGCCACTAATTTGGTTCATATGGAAACCCATACTCTCATTTAGAAGGCTAACATCACATTTAATCTTTTCACAAATAGTTTCATATGTACTCATATACATATACATCAACCCCATAATTGAGAAGTGGACAGTAATATGTGTTTCCTGTCCTTCATGAGATCACCAAATTAAAMGAACTCGACATGACTGTCCCTTAAGTGTCCACGGACCACTCCCACATTCTCAAAAATATTCAAAATTATTCAAACGTTTAATGTCCAAGGGTCTCTCTGTGTTCCACAATTTACATTCCAATCTCGAACACTACAGAGCATAAAGGCAGCGTATTTTATGACTGCCATAAAACAGCCTACTTCCCGCTCTCCCCCTCTACGAGAGAGAGCACGCTGTAGAGCTGACCCACTGTAACCTGATCCTTCAGATCATCACAGGAGAGTTATGACAGTAGATTTAGCCTACCATATGATATTCTAATTTCCCTATGCCCATCATGAGGTTGCTACAACCTAGCTAGTCTATGAATGAAAGTTTACAACTTAGGTGCATAGGTCGGGATAATCTTTTGTAATCAAGGTGAGAGACAGTGACACATTCAATATTGCCTTGCACACTCTTGCTTGCATCTAGCTGATCTAGGGTGTAATCCTTAGTCCAACAATTGCAAATGAAAGTTTCTATTGGACAAATTCAGGTATGTTTATCCGCGTTTCATTCTGTTTATTTCCGTTTAAGAAACGTTTTTCAACAGAATTGGCWGAATGAATACACCCCTGATCACATGCAAACACAGTTCACTTTCATAGCAGCTACATAACCTGGCTGGGGGGGCATAACCTGGCTGGGGATCTGGGCAAAAGCTCTTTCCTTGCTGGCCCTGGTGGTCTGCCATCCTGTAGGTTGTCACTCTGGCCTTGGCCTAACACAACTGAAACCAATAATGAATGTTTCACTAAGAACCTAAAGCTGAGTAGGGTGTGTTGGGTTAGTGTGTTGCAGGGTGATGGACTCCTAGGGACAGGACGGGGCGACCCAGCTACATTGTGTGAAAGTAAAAAGAGCTCCACACTACTATTAGTCCTACGAGTTTAATTATATGGAGGATTTGCTGTTTCTGTGTGTTAGTGTATATTTGAGGTGTATGTGTTTTTTTTGTTTTTTTTTGTTTCAGGAATGAGTGACTGATGTAGTGTGTACAGCCGCAAAAAAAAACAAAGCAGAGCTCATGCCTTTCAAGCTCCATTTTTCAAATCATCATTAGAGTCGCATCATGCAGCCTTACAATGTATTAAAAATCAAAACATATAGCCCAACATTTGTAGAACTACTAAAGTTACATTAAAAACTCTAAATTAAGCATATATGAATACCTATTTCTTTGTTAACCGCTCAACACAGAATAGCCGCATGTGCGCACTCCCTCAAAATATCCTTTCTATTGTATTCAGCATTGTTCAATTGTATACTTTATATTATAAAATAATGCCACGGAATTCTAAGCAAATCTTGTCACAGACTTTTGGAATACCTATATCAGGACCTAACATAAGGACAACTCAGAGTATGCTATTCTGTTCTTCTGAAATAGACTACATTTTCTTCATATCATGCTTCTTTAGACCTGTCTAAAATAAATGTCTAAAATAAATAATGGATTTATTGTGAAGGTATAGGCTATATTGCATGGATTTATTAGACTTTTTAAAATTGAGATGTTCCCAAGGTCAGCATCAGTGGCTTGTACGCTATGTGTGGATGCCAGGAGATGCTAAATGTGTATATGTTAATTAACTGTCAATTACCGTGAGACCGACAGTTATTTGCTTGACAATCACCGGCTGACAAAATTCTGTGACCACCACAGCCCTAATCCAGACCTTATGAAAGTTGCCCAGCATACCCTTAATCTTGTAATAAATAAAATCTAGTGATACATAACTTGAAATTGTGGGAGGATAACCAACCCTCGAATTAATGGCAATGCATTTGTTAGCCGCTATAAATGCTTGGTTACACAGTTTCTTCAGATAACAGTCTCCAGTATCAACATTTCCAAGCAAACAAAAACAGGGAGAAGGGAGAATCTGTAGACATGCTGGGATAAAATAATATATTGTTTTCCAGAATTCAGCCAGCCTTCACAAGACCATAACATATGCAAATAATATTATTATTGTGTTTTACACCTCCAGCAGAGGAACTACATTTCTGAACGCATATAATTCAGTTTCGCTGGCATATAGTACATTCTACCAGTATCACAACAGTTTATTAATCCAACAGGGGCAGGCAAAAGACAGGTCAAGGACAGGCAGGAGTCAGTAATGCAGATAGGTGAGGCAAAGGTACAGGACGGCAGGCAGGCTCAGGGTCAGAGTAGGCAGAGGTAAGTAATCCAGATAGCTAAGGCAAAGGTGCAGGACGGCAGGCAGGCTCAGAGTCAGGGCAGGCAGAAAAAGTCAAAACCGGGAAAACTAGAAAACAGGAATAATCGAGAGACAGGAACAGAGGAAAAAACGCTGGTAGGCTTGACGAAACAAACGAACTGGCAACAGACAAACAGAGAGCACAGGTATAAATACACAGGGGATAATGGGGAAGATGGGTGACACCCGGGGGGGGGGGTGGAGACAATCACAAAGACAGGTGAAACAGATCAGGGTGTGACAACTAGATCTTCCTCACATTTTTGTTTGACATTTTTTGTAATCAGGAAAAGCCTCTATCAACCCTTGATACAGTTTGGAAATAATCTTGAGGTTTGTCAGACTGCCTTAAAATAGCATCTGGCTTGTCCAGTGTTTGCTGCACAGAGAGAATAAAGTGTTAAAAAAATWAAAATTCACCTCAACTCCGCCACATACTGGTCTTCCCTGGATGCCTGACCTTGCTGAGACCCCTGTCGCCATCTGATCCTCCTAAAATGAGGCATGACAAATAATTTCCTTGGTGTACTTTTATACATTATATTATCCAAGAATAGAATCAGTGGTTCAATAATTGAAATGCCCATTATTCCCAGATCCCAGACTGTAGCTTTAAGGTCTTCCCTGGCTGTCTGACCCTGCTGGGACCCCTGTCACCATCTGATCATCCTAAGACACRAGCATAGTTTTGTGTACTGACTGCACTAGAGGGCTGCATTCCTGCGGGATGCCTTCGGGACCTGCAGGACCCAAAAGAGATTATTGCGGTGCGGTCAGCATTGTTCATGCTGCAGCGGGAGCGGGATTTAAAATATTTTTGTTGCCCCACAGATTATTTGGAAACGTTCCTCTTTCTGCTTTGTATGCGTTAGCCTACCTATTGTATTAAAAGCACATATTCTTCGCATTATTCACATACTTCGCTGCTTCAACTTCAGTAGCCTACCTTTTCCTAGTTGGTTGTGAGAGTTCAAGTGTGCCTGGTATGTGTGGTCTCATTGAAATAGAGTAGGCTGCCTACATGGGCGGAGAACCAAGTGGCAGTTAACTTGAATATGAAATTAACTTAAATATGATTAGACTGTAGTTTAATACAATGTCTGTAAATAAATATTTATAATGGAAAGAAGTGGAAGGTGCTCAACCAACGTGAGTCAAAGTGCATTAACATTTTTTTATCATCATTGAAAAGGAACAATGTGCACATAGGTTAGGCTACTACGGTAATTGAGCATTGTGCCTTCATTTTCAATAAATATTGATTTCCCATTTATTTGTTTCTTCCTGCAAATTGTCCCCCTAAAAGGTAGGCTATATCCTATAGGCCTATGCAAAACTTAGCAAGTGTTGCTGTCATCATTCTTGCTGCTTCCTGTTCAGTAGACATATCTGCGAGATCAGGTGAGTGTGTAGTCTCAATTAAATAGAGTAGGCTACAGCCTATGTATGGGCGGAGAAGCACGGGGCAGTTATCTTTCCAAGGAAATGTACTTGCTAAATAGGCCTATGTGTCACGGATTCCCCTGGTACTGCTGAGCACGCCTCTAGGCGTCACTTAACTGTCTCATTACGCAAACCTGATTCCAATTCCCCTGATTAGTAATTGTATATGTGCCCTTTGTTCACCATTGTCTTGTCGGTTATTGTTCCCATGTCCGTTGGTCTGTGAATACTTCTGCATTGTTATTTCGGCTTTCGTGCTGCGTGTATTGTGCACTTGTTATTACGGGCCTCGTCCCGTGTATTGTTGTACATTTGTTATTACGGGTCTCGTCCCCGTGTATTTATTAGAAGTTTTATCTCGCTCTTTTGTTTGGGTTACATCCCTGTGTTTTTGTATACGTGTTTGTTTTGGGCTTCGTCCTCGTGCCTTTTCGTGGCATGTTGTATATTTTGGGTGGAGTATTAAACCCCCCTATTATGAACTCCTGCGCCTGTCTCCAAACATTTATACGTTTAAGATGAGGTTGGATGATTTATTTTCATGAGAATGGCCTTATTTCTATTACAGCATATCAGATGACACTCATTCATTTTCCATTCACCCGGTTCAATGTAACAGCGATAGGTTTAGGCTACTACATGAAACTCAAATTTTCCCTATATCCATCTTGAGGTTGCTACAATCTAGCCTATGAATGAAAGTTTACAATGTAGGTGCACACAAGTCGAGAGAAAAATGTGAGGTGACAGACAGTGACACATGGACAGACAGTGGCATTCAATACTGCTTTGCAAACTCTTGCCTACATCCATCTGATATAGGGTGTAATCGTTAGTCCAACAGTTGCAAACAAGAGTTTCTATTTGTCACGTTCGTCGTAGTGAGGAGACCAAGGCGCAGCGTGATGTGAATACATTCTTTTTAAATTAACGAATGAACCACTAAACAAACTAACAAAAAACAACAAAACGAACGTGAAGCTATAAATAACAGAGTGCTGACATGCAACTACACATAGACAACTACCCACAAATACAGGTGGGAAAAGGCTACCTAAGTATGGTTCTCAATCAGAGACAACAATAGACAGCTGCCTCTGATTGAGAACCACACCCGGCCAAACACACAGAAATACAAATCATAGATAAAGGAACATAGAATGCCCACCCAAATCACACCCTGACCAAACCAAAATAGAGACATAAAAAGCTCTCTATGGTCAGGGCGTGACACTATTAGACAAATTCATGTATGTTTTTTCTGTTTGCTAAATATTTTTCAACAGAATCGGTGGAATGAAAGAAAATGTGTCTTTCTCTATATTTCTCTTTTGCTTCTCCTTAGTTTTGGAAGAAATTAATATGTTCAAAACTGTTAAACTATTGACTCTCTCTCTTTTTGAGTCAACTACTCACCACATTTTATACACTGCAGTGCTACCTAGCTGTACCTTATGCTTTCCGTACTAGATKAATTCTCTGATCCTTTGTTTTGTTATGTATTATATCTTACGTTATTAACCCAGAAAATGTTTTGTGTTATTACATATAGCCGGGAAGCACTATTGGATATCAGAGCAGCGGTAACTCACCAGCGCTACTAGCATTATGACCAGGAATACGACTTTCCCAAAGCGGATCCTTTGTTCGCACCCACCAGGGCAATTGAACTGATTCCAGAGGCCGACCCAAAACAACGTCGGCGAAGGAGAGGTACTTCTAGTTCTGGTCTTCTAGTTCGACTTAGGTGTGCACACCAGCCACCGCTTCCGAGTATATTACTTGCTAATTTTCAGTCTCTGGATAATAAAGTTGACGAGCTCAGGGCGAGGGTTTCTTTCCAGAGAGACATGGGATTGTAACATACTCTGTTTCACAGAARCATGGCTCTCTCGGGATATACTGTCTGAGTCGATCCAACCAGCTGGGTTCTCAGTTCATCGTGCAGACAGGAATAAATATATTTCCGGGAAGAAGGGCGGGGATGTATGTTTTATGATTATTGACTCATGGTGTAATTGTGATAACATACAGGAACTCAAGTCCTTTTGTTCACCTGACATAGAATACCTCACAATCAAATGCCGACCATATTATCTCCCAAGGTAATTTCTTTGGTTATAGTCACGTCCATGTATATCCCTCCTCAAGCCGATACCACGACAGCTCTCAAAGAACTTCACTGGACTTTATGCAAACTAGAAACCACATATCCTGAGGCTGCATTTATTGTAGYTGGGTATTTTTACAAATCAAATTTGAGAAAAAGATTGCGAAGTTCTATCAACACATAGACTGTAGTACTCGCGCTGCTAAAACACTCAACCACTGCTACTCCAACTTCCGGGATGCTTACAAGGCCCCCCCCCCCCCTTTTGCCAAATCTGACCACGACTCCATTTTGCTCCTCCCTTCCTATAGGCAGAATCTCAAACAGGAAGTACCCGTGCGAAGAACTATTCAACGCTGGTCTGCCCAATCGCAATCCACGCTTCAAGATTGTTTTGATCGCGCGGACTGGGATATGTAGCTTCAGAGAATAACATCGACGTATATACTGATACAGTGACTGAGTTTATCAGGAAGTGTATAGGAGATGTTGTGCCCACTGTGACTATTAAAACCTACTCTAACCAGAAACCGTGGATAGATGGCAGCATTTGCACATAACTGAAAGCACGAACCACCGCATTTAACTTCTTTGGGCTGCAAGCCCGAAGCCGGGCGCAATATGACAACAGCCACTTCAAGTGCAGGGCGCGAAATTCAAAATATATTTTTTAGAAATATTTAACTTTCACACATTAACAAGTCCAATACAGCATATGAAAGATAAACATCTTGTGAATCCAGCCAACATGTCCGATTTTTAAAATGTTTTACAGCGAAAACACCACGYATATTTATGTTAGCTCACCACCAAATACAAAAAAGGACAGACATTTTTCACAGCACAGGTAGCATGCACAAAACCAACCTAACTAACCAAGAACCAACCAAACTAACCAAGAAACAACTTCATCAGATGACAGTCTTATAACATGTTATTCAATAAATCTATGTTTTGTTCGAAAAATGTGCATATTTGAGCTATAAATCAGTTTTACATTGCAGCTACCATCACAGCTACCGTCAGAAATAGCACCGAAGCAGCCAGAGTAATTACAGACACCAACGTCAAATACCTAAATACTCATCATAAAACATTTCTGAAAAATACATGGTGTACAGCAAATGAAAGACARGCATCTTGTGAWTCCAGCCAATATTTCCGATTTCTTAAGTGTTTTACAGCGAAAACACAATATAGCATTATATTAGCTTACCACAATAGCCAGAAACACAAGCCATTTACCAGCAGCAAAWGTTAGCGATCGTAACAAACCAGCAAAAGATATATAATTTTTGACTAACCTTGATAAGCTTCATCAGATGACAGTCCTATAACATCAGGTTATACATACACTTATGTTTTGTTCGAAAATTTGCATATTTAGAGCTGAAATCAGTGGTTATACATTGTGCTAACGTAGCATCTTTTTCCCACAACGTCCGGATATTTTTCTGACACTCACATATTCTGACCAAATAACTATTCATAAACATTACTAAAAAATACATGTTGTATAGGAAATGATAGATACACTAGTTCTTAATGCAATCGCYGTGTTAGAATTCTAAAAATAACTTCATTACGACATGCAGTTTACGTTATGGCGAGAGCGTGCCCAAAATCTGGGCGCAAACTACTAGTTCACATGTTCGACAGATATATGAAATAGCATCATAAAATGGRTCCTACTTTTGATGATCTTCCATCASAATGTTGTACAAGGGGTCCTTTGTCCAGAACAATCGTTGTTTGRATTTAGAATGTCCTCTTCTCCAGTCAATTAGCACGGAAAGCTAGCAAAGTGGCGCAAAGCTCTCCTTCCTGAACATACGCAGACAAAGCAACACGCCTAACGTCCCGAAAWWWTTTMAATAATCTAATAAAACTAYATTGAAAAAACATACTTTACGATGATATTGTCACATGTATCAAATAAAATCAAAGCCGGAKATATTAGTCGTCTATAACGACAGCTTTACAGAAGGCAATACCAGGTCMCTTCTCGCGCGTTCCAGAAAACAGGAAATTGGGGTCACGTCATGCCAAGAGCTTTTATTCGACCTCAGATGATGTWAWACACTCMATTTCTTCTCTCACTGCCTGTTGACATCTAGTGGAAGGCGTATGAAGTGYATGTATACTAATAAATATCAAGCACATTTATAGGCAGGCCCTAGAACAGAGCATCGATTTCAGATTTTCCACTTCCTGTCAGGAAGTTTGCTGCAAAATGAGTTCTGTTTTACTCACAGATATAATTCAAACGGTTTTAGAAACTAGAGAGTGTTTTCTATCCAATAGTAATAATAATATGCATATTGTACGAGCAAGAATTGAGTACGAGGCCGTTTGAAATGGGCACCTTTTATCCAGGCTACTCAATACTGCCCCTGCAGCCCAAAGAGGTTAAACATGGCAAGGTGACTGGGAATATGGCAGAATACAAACAGTGTAGTTATTCCCTCTGCAGGCAATAAAACAGGCAAAACGTCTGTATAGAGACAAAGTGGAGTCGAAATTCAACTTTTCAGACACGAGACGTGCAGTGGCAAGAAAAAGTATGTGAACCCTTTGGAATTACCTGGATTTCTGCATAAATTGGTCATCAAATTTGATCTGATCTTCATCTAAGTCACAACAATAGACAAACATAGTGTGCTTAAACTAATAACAAAGAAATTATTGTGTTTTTCTTGTCTATATTGAATACATCATTTAAACTTTCACAGTGTAGGTTGGAAAAAGTATGTGAACCCCTAGGCTAATGACTTCTCCAAAAGCTAATTGGAGTCAGGAGTCAGCTAACCTGGAGTCCAATCAATGAGACGAGATTGGAGATGTTGGTTAGAGCTGCCTTGCCCTATAAAAAACAATCCGGACCTCCCTGGTACCGTATGAGTCCAGGGAAATACTGTATCTGCAGGGGAGATAAGTTCAAGACACGCACCTGATGTTGGTGCACCTGCCTACATATTTGTAAAATGGTCTTTACACTCAGGCATGAACGAATCCACATATTTTCTAAAATCTAGCATATCTGTAGTTATTACCTGATMATTTATGTATCCGTAAAAAAWATATATAATTTCAATAGATATCATTACATGATATGTGAATCATAGACATTTTAGTCTGATAAAAAAATGGGCTAAATCCGACTCAAATCCGAGTTATTTTACCTGTTCAGGCGCCGAAAATCATTGTGCTTCTTCACATGAAGGTGACATATCTGAGCATACATTTACATCATATTCAGTAGTAAGCTATACAAGGCACGGAAAGGCAAACATCGTCATATCCAAGTTGATATTTCCAAAGTACATCATCTCTGCTATTTCTGTTTAAAAAATGCAGCATAGCAAATCCAGAACTGCAATCAGATGCTTTCTGGAAAGATGCAAATTTTGGTGAACATTTCATTTTATTTATTCAACAGAAAATACAATTTGCACACCCTCAATATCCCTTCCTGCCCTGTTTGTTCTTATGGAAGATGCGATAGGTGCAGATTGGGCCGTGCAGATTGCCTTGTGGTCAGCGGCGGAGGCGCTGCCGTACCAGGCTGTGATGCAGCCTGACAGTATGCTCTTGATGGTGCTCCTGTAGAACTGTGAGGGCCCTCAGGGACAGGCCAAATTTCTTCAGCCTCCTGAGGTTGAAGAATCTCTGTCGTGCCTTCTTCACCACGATGTCTGTATGGTTTTACCATTTCAGCTCCTCGGAGATGTGTACGCCGAGGAACTTGACATTTTTTACTGTCTCCACAGTGACCTGTTGAGGAAGATGGGGGCGTGCAAAGACTGGTTCTTCCTGAAGTCCACAATCAGCTCCTTTGTTTTGCTGATGTTGAGGGAGAGGTTGTTTACCTGGCAACATGCCGTCAGAGTGCCTACCTCCTCCCTGTAGACCGTTTCGTTGTTGTTGGTAATCAGGCCTACTACTGTCGTGTCGTCAGCAAACTTGATGATGGAGTTGGAACTGTGTGAGGCAGTTGTGGGTATACAGGGAGTACATTAGGGGACTGAGGATGCACCCTTGTGGGGCCTCCGTGTTGAGGATCAGTGTGGAGGAAGTAATATGTGTCGGGGAGGGAGGTGTTGATGTGGTGTTTGACTAGCCTCTCATAGCACTTCAGTTCCTTGGGCACGCGGATGAAAGTGGACATCTTGAAGCAGGTGGGGATAACGGCCTGAGCTAGAGAGAGATTGAAAAAAGAACCAGTAAAACAAAATACGCCTAAACGTTTTAAAACGTTAGCTGTCATAGGGAGCAAAAATGTGTTAGCTTGACTACCAATTATTGGACTAAACTCCACTCCATGGGGAAGGAAGTTTCTAATGAACTTCACCAATGGAGTGGGGCTGTGACAAGGCTTTGTGGAATCTAGCTCAGACTACATCCATTTGCCCAAGGTCAATACTTCAAAAAATGTCAATTGTGAGATGCCCACCTTGTACCTATGTTTGTCCTCTGTAGTTGCGTGCCTTACTTTGTTTGCTGAAATCCATACTTTTTCAATAAACGTTAATCAAATACCACCACCAACTATTTGCTCATTGTTTACTGCGTTTGTTTGCTGTTAACGTAACTAGCCTAAATATAGATTGATCTGATATTTTGTTTGCTAGGCCTACTTGGTACCGCTGTTTTGCAGATGCGCATGTGCCAATTGACTCTCAACAAGGAAACAGACGGTGGTGGTATTTCATGAACATTTATTTATTAGCTGTCTAGCAATGATCAACAACCAACTTGACAGAGCTTGAAGACTTTTTTAAAGAATAATGTGCAAATATTGTACAATCCAGGTGTGCAAAGCTCTTAGAGATTTACCCAGAATGACTCACAACTGTAATCACTGCCAAAGGTGATTCTAACACATATTGACTCAGGGGTGTGAATAGTTATGCAAATGTGATATTTCTGTATTTATTTTTCAATACATTTGCAAACATTTCTAAAAACACGTTTTCACTTTGTCATTATGGGGTATTGTGTGTAGATGGTTGAGATAAAAAAAAACAATCTAATCCATTTTGAATTCAGATTGTAACACAATAAAATGTGGGCTAAGTCAAGGGGTATGAATACTTTCTGAAGGCACTGTACATCCTTTGTACAGATGCTAGAGTAGATAAAAAAAAGAAAGGTGTGTGTGTTCGTGAATGTGTTTGTGTGTATCTGTGTGTATACATATGTTTATGTTTTTGTATCACTGATAAGACTGATGCTCTGCTCTGATGATACTCTGAATGCTAAAGCTGCTTACGGTAATTAGACCGCTTTTCATCTCCATAATTATTCTGCTCTTGCTAAACAAGCAGCTGAAAGGAATAGCAGTTGCTCAGGATAGTGCATCTTTGAATAATTATCATATAAATTGGTCACTATTTCTAATCCTGTTTTTCTGCATCCATTCCATCTATATGACCTTTGCTAGAGAGCCAAGGACAGGGTTACTCAGAGATACAGAGATGCTCCCACCAGAGGAAATGATATGAGTCTTTAAAGGGCACAGAAAACTCACCCCTATAGTACAGCAGTTTAGCATTCATGTTTTCCACAAAGGTCAAGAAATCCCCCAGCCTTTAGGGATTGAGTCATAAGGCGCTTACTGTTGATCTGGGATGAATGGCTGGATGCTTGGATAAATGGTTGTGGGTTGATATAAGTACTGGTTTGTAATCTGATGATAGGAACCTTGAACCTGCTGTGATAACACGGTATACACAAGTAAAAAGTATATTGAATTGATGTGTTAATTCAATGTCCAGGCATAACCAGTTTTCCACTAGGCTTAGAACTATAGGCTAGAATGCATTTCTCAATGTTATCGATATTTTAAAGACATTCAGAAATGTGACAGATTTACTGTATTTATTGTATCATTACTATTTCCCTTCATTCATGTAGACAGAGAGATTATTATTGTGGTATGGTAATCAGAATAATCAGTTGGAATAACCAACAGGTCATACAACAGATCATACGGGGCGGCAGGTAGCTTAGTGGTTAGAGCACTGGGCCAGTAACCGAAAGGTTTCTAGATTGAATCCCTGAGCTGACAAGGTAAAAATCTGTTGTTCTGCCGCTGAACAAGGCAGTTAACCCACTGTTCCTAGGCTATCATTGTAAATAATAATTTGTTCTTAACTAACTTGCCTATTTAAATAAAGGTTACAATAATTACACAAGGGGATACATCTGAAACAAAATGCCAGGACTATACCGCAGAGTAAATCCAGATCTGGGGCTAAAAATAGCTTTAATCTAATTAGGCAGCAGTGTAGTGCTGCAGAGAAGGGCAGGGTGAGCACTGCGCAAGGGTAATTAAGAAAAAGAAGGCTTTGATGTTAATGAATGCTTTTTATGGCCGTCAGGGGAGCCAGTCGCAGATCTGAGTGCCAGTTGTGTGTTTTTCAGGAGAGGGTGACTGTCCCCAAATAACTCCTTTACTGTAGAAATAAGTAACGTTTCTGTAGATGGACAAACTTTTCTCTGTTTCCTCAAGTTACTTTTGCTCTTTGGTGGACCTTGGTGATGATTTATGCAGATATGACTGACAATTTGGCAGAGAATAAAGAGAATGAAAAGGAAAGTAGATGAGGGTAATGTAATCAAAATGGCTTTGAAGATATATTTTGAGTTAGCTCAATGAAATTATATTACAACCGTGAAGTCTACAGTACACCACCACCTGCTCATGTTGAAATTAGCAATCAAATGTTTGCAAACACTTTTATTAGCAGAAKAAATCGGGGACTGACTGGCCAATATTAAGGAGTCCGTCTGAGATGAGGACGTGATTATGTACTAATCATTTGTTGGTTTTTGGTATTATAATGTTTTTAATAGGAGGCCTCTTAATTGTCCATTAATGAAACYGTAAATCACTGGAGCACTGACACTTCGCTGCTTCCATCTCAGTCGTCAGGCCTCTCTTTCACTACCATCTCTGAAGACTACCATTCCATGCCAGGCTGAACAGAGGCACTGATATGTTTTTGGGTGCAGGGTGCAGGGTATGTAGCTACTGTGCTGTAGTTGGGTGTCAATATTTATTTCTGGGGTATTTTTGGTTTCTTCAGTGTCATTACTGATAGAGTACAATGTATTGTATGCCATGTCCATTTTTGGTCTTTAATCTTTGACAAACATGGATAGATAACAGGGAAATAGTTTATATTCAAGCAGAACTGCTATAGAACACCAGTGATGGACTAAAAGTGTTTGGCTGGAGAGTTTCTGGGTCTCCATAAATGTTTTATTTTCCATACATAGCATATGGAAAAAGGTTGTCATTCCATGGATTTCAAAGGCTGTTAAATACTGACGAAAAAGCCATCAAATGGAGTAGGAGGTGCTCAAGACTGATTTMTATGTTTTTTTGACTGTGAAACACATTTTCATTTCTAGTGGAAATTCAATCAATATAAATTTGCTGAGCTTCCTAAAACATTTTGCCTTTAAAAGTGAGTTTGATATTGAAGGGAAGGGAGTAATCTTCTATCTTTTGGAGAACATCCTACAAATGTATACTTAAATGTAGAGAGTCAAGACTAGTATTTTAAGAAGAGAAGAGCAGAGAAACACTTATGTGCTCTTTTCTGTGATGTCACCTCTTCTATGGTAGAAATGAACTCTGGTTGAACTGCTAAGTTTTCCTGCAGGCCCAGGAGAATAACACTTTTGTGGCAGGCCTATATTTAAACCCCCAGTCCCTTGCTTATGTGACTGTCCGTTCTTCCACTGGTGACACTGATCCCAGGTAATCATCCCCTCCACTCTCCCAGGCAGCTTCCTGGCTATATTTAGATCTCACTCAGGTGTGACAAAGGCATAATAACATTGCCTTTAGCCATCATACACATTCATTATTTGTCTCCTTTAAATTATAGGCTATTGGTGAACAATAATGATTTCCCTGCTGCTGCAGTTTAGCTATCCATATCTGGTCTAATGCACTGCATCTCAGTGCTAGAGGTGTCACTACAGACCCTGGTTCGATCCCGGGCTGTATTACAACCGGCCGTGATTGGGAGTCCCATAGGGCGGCACACAATTGGCTCAGCGTCGTCCGGGTTATGGGGAGGGTTTGGCCGGGATAGGCCGTCATTGTAAATAAGAATTTGTTCTTAACTGACTTGCCTACTTAAATAAAGGTTAAACAAAAAAATATATATATATTCGAAACATCTGACACTACAAACACCACACCTCCTCCCTTGACCTATATATCGTCCTAAGGAGAGAGATTATTATTCTTCTGTATTGATCCAGTCGATATAATGTCTTACGTATTTGAAGCCGAGAAATCAATGGATGAAAACTAACATTCATAGTTCCTATGGAGATGTATTGGAAGCTTAGTTTCGAAACCTGTTTTCAGGTTGAGTTTTGTTATCTCACGCTGCACACTGTGTTTCTGTCAGTTGTGCCACACTAACAATATTTGTCTAATTACCTGCTCATGCTGGATGGCGTAATCAGCTCAGATGCACACTTGTGTTGGGAATCATTATGGCCTTCCTAATGAAGCTACTAGTACCTTTGGGAGCCAGTTACCATTTCCTCTTYTCTCTATGCTCTTACTCCCTATGTGTGTCCTTCCCAGTCAATGGGGGTCATTCCAAATGCTACCATCACACCTCTTTCTTTGTCCATCTCCCCCCTCTGTATAATACGTAGGTCATCATTGAATCTGATAAATTGCTGATGAAGGACTTCAGATGACAGCAGGTTGTCATGTGAGTGTGAAGAGGAGCCATATTCACCAGAAATGAGATGAATGCATGCATGCACCACTGGCATTCAAAATACTGCCTGCCTGGCCAAACACCATTTGTATTCCACATGTCTCTCAGCAAAAAATACCACTTCTCTTCTCTCCTTGTTCTTTCTATCTTATTTTACATTTACTCTTAAAAGAGTTGAAACTCAATTCTGACAAAAACGGGTTTTAGAATTGCATTTTTGTATTTAAGCTGAATGCCTTGTGGACAACTTCCCCCAATTTTCTCATTACAAAGTTGACATTTAACTCCAATTTCATTTGGAGCTTCCAAAGCTTTCTATGTACCGTCTCATTAAACTAGCCTAATGGCTTTAGGAGTCAGCAGCAAATATACAGTACCTGTTATCTACACAGAGAGAGCGAGAGAGAGAGCGAGAGAGACAGACTTTTGGTCTTTCTTTACTGAAACATTCTCATTTCATTTAAAACTCACCCCCCCCCCTTAAAAATGTAAATGTAAATGTAAAAATAAAAACCCAAAATATATCCTGTACTGCATACATGTACCATACTCACCTTTCCATCTACCACATGATACAAACCACCATCACAATACCCAAAACAATACCCACTCCTACAACCGTATATCCAAAACGTCTTCCCCAGCTATACAAACAGCCCCCCAACACACCATATCTCCTCAAACATCTCCACACATTTTATCATTTTATAGAACTCAAACTCAACCTTAAGGCGCGCAGAGACCATCCCATTAAACAATAGTAAAGGGTCTGTTGTCCCCCCACCTTTGACCCTGTTCCTCCTTGTTAGCCAAATAGCTAACTTTGCCTGAGCAAACAGAAAATTCAACAAAACACATTTGGCTTTCTCCTTACTTGAATACCTGTATCCCATTATAAACATCCCAACAGCAAAAACCACCCCCAACCTCTCACACAGACATTCCAACAGAGTCATTAATGGCATTAACCTGGTGCACACAGAAAACACATGAATCACAGTTTCTTTCATTTTACAGAAAGGACACCCCTGGCCGATTCCCGGTTCAACCCGTGCCAACCAGCTGTTAGTGGCCAGGGCTCCATGAAGAACCCTCCACTGGAGGTCCCCTGACCTCCTTGGTACTGGGGGTTTGTAGAGCCCCCTCCATCTAAAACCCACCATACTCTCCTCCCCACATACCCCCTGCCACTGATGTGCCTTCACTCCTGTTAGGCTTCTAATGTTCCTAACCTTAACGCAGAGTTTGTAGAGGGCTTTACCTCCCACACCCTCAAACTCCCCCAGGCTCAGAGTGTTAAAATCTAACAAGTCCTCCAGACCCCCTCGCCAGTCTCCAGTCTCTGCCGTCACCTGCAGTGGCGGAAACATTGGTGGCCCCTCTCCCTTTGGCCTCTCAAACATCCCCCTTACTGGCTCAGACAGTGCCTCCTGGACCTCCTCCAGGAATCTCTCCAGCAGCCTAAGAGACGTTATTCCTGTTTGTTGCGCCAAGACCTCCGGGGTTTTCCACCCCTCCTCTCCCAGCAGTCTCAGGTCACCCAGCCTTTGTAAACCCCCTGCCATCAGTTGCCTCTGCAGGGTGGCCGACTGAACCGATCTCAAAGGGATGGCTGGATTGTGGAAGATAGGCTCCTCCCACACCCACAGCCCAGGCTCCACACCCCCTTCTCGTGTGGGCCTTAGCAGCTGCCAGGCCCTCAGCATTGCAGAGGAAAAATCTGAGAGACCTGCTGTACTCAGCATCTCCAGCTTCATGAGGAACAGCTGCCGATCCAACCCTAATCCACCAGCTCTCCTCAGCAGTGCACATGCTGGTTCCCTCCAGCCAACATCAGTATGGTATAGCAGTCTCTGCACCGCCTTTAGCCGGAAAGCAGCCATCCTGTTCTCCAGTTCCACCAGGCCCTGTCCTCCTTCGTGGACAGTCATGTACAACACTGCTGCCTTCAGCCAGTGATGGCCCGACCAAAAGAAGTCCACCAGCTTGCGTTGCAGGTCTGCGAGCAGACCGGCGGGGGGGTTGAGGACAGCCAGTTTATGCCACAGGGAAGATGCCACCAGGTTGTTAATTATCAGCACCCTCCCTCTATATGRCACTTGGGACAGGAGCCACCTCCACCTKGCCAGTCTTGACACCACTGCCTGTGACAGCYCCTCCCAGTTCTTCSTTACCCACTTCTCCGAGCCCAGGTACACCCCCAACACTTTAAGCYCTTCACAACCCCACWGCAAACCCCCTGGAAGCAGAGGAGGAGCCCTATCCCCCCATGCCCCACATAACAGAGCTTTGCTCTTGCCCCAGTTTACCTTGGCTGATGAARCTCCCTCGTACACCTTCAGACTGGTCTCTAGTGCCTGCATATCTTGACCATCCYTGACCATCACAGAAACATCATCTGCATATGCTGACACTGCTATTCCTGTCACCACAHCCATGCCTGTCCAGCACACTCCCTGCAGTCTCCTGCGTAGCAGTCCTAAAAAAGGCTCAATGGCTAGTGTGTATAACTGCCCAGATAGAGGGCATCCTTGTCTAATGCCCCGTCTCACCCAGACTGGCCTACTGAGCCTCCCTCCCACCTTAACCATACATGACGCCCCAGCATACAACAGCTTCACACAGGTCACAAAACTCTTCCCAAACCCAAACACAGACATCACAGATACTCATGGTCCACTCTATCAAAAGCCTTCTCTTGATCTAAAGAGACCAGTCCAAAGTTCACATTAGAACCTCTCGACAAGTCCAACATGTCCCTAATTAAGAACAAGTTGTCCGTGATTGAGCTTCCCGGTACACAATATGTTTGGTCCTTATGTACTATAGAGTCCAAATGGGACTTCAGTCTGTTAGAGAGGACCTTGGCAAATATATTGTAGTCCRCACAGAGTAATGCCACAGGCCTCCAGTTYTTAAGTTCACACAAGTCCCCTTTTTTGGGCAGGAGAGTCAGAGCCGCCCGACGGCAGCTCATCGGCAACTCTCCTACCCCGACGCATTCACGCAACACGCAAAAGAAGTYCTGTCCAATTGTTCCCCAGAATKTTTTATAAAACTCCACTGGGAGTCCATCGACCCCCGGTGCACGACCGGGGGACATCTGGGTTACGGCCTCTGCCAGTTCATGTGACAACAGAGGAATGTCCATTTCATCCCTCTGTGCCAGAGAGAGCTTAGGGATTCCTGCGAACAAGACCTGAGCACACATAGGATCACACACTTCTGCACTATACAATTCTGTATAAAACTCCACAGCCCGCTCCCGCATCTCACCCACCACAGAGGTCACCCGCCCATCAGACAGCCGTAGACAATGCATACCCTTGGCTACACTGCTCTGTCTTTCCAAACCAAAAAAGAAGGAGCTGGGAGCATCCATCTCCTTGAGCATGGAGAACCTAGCTCTTACAAGTGCTCCCTTTGCTTTAACCTGGAAGAAACTGCCCAGGTCCCTACGTAATTCGGCTAAATTAGCCTGGAGGCCTACATTGCCTTGCCCCACCATCTCTACCTCCATCTCACTAATACATCCGCTCTAGTTCCCCCAATACTCTCCTAGCCTCGAAGATGAAGAGAGCTGTGTACTGTTGACAGAAAAGCCGAATTTGGCACTTTCCCCACATCCCACCATTGACTCAGAGACTCATACTCCTCTCTTCGCTGCCCCACCATTTCCCAAAAAGTCTGGAAACCTGAGCAAAAAGTGGCATCTTGTAAGAGCTTTAAGAACCTGACTAGACTCAGCCCCCGCTACACCACCATCCATAGCCTGACTAGGCCCAGCCTCATCTACACCACCATCTCTAGCCTGACTAGGCCCAGCCTCTGCTGTCTGCATCTCCTTACCCCCTGTACTTTGACCTCGATTTCCCCCACTGGCGCTTGTACCCTCATCTTGTCTACGGCCTTTATGTGGGCACGCAAAGCTCTTATGCCCCAAATCCCCACACTCAAAACACCGTAGACTATCTGTGCTGGCAAACCCTGCATAGAGCCCGTCCCCATGCTCCACTTTAAAGTGCACATTTAGCTGTTGATCATTGTTGTTCAGAAACATAAACACTTGCCTCCGGAACAAAACAACGGGCTTAACGGCATCTGCCTGAAAGCCTGCTGACAGTACACGAAAACCGCTAGCAAACTTACCAAAACGACTCAGCCTCTTCCTGATTTGATCATTGTAATAAACGGAGGCAAATTTGCAACTACCACTCTTGTCGAAGGGTAGAGAGAGGTGAAATTGACACCAACACATTCCTTACAAAATTTCCGCTAAAACAAATATTGCATTAACCTTCCACCATAGAAATAACATGTAAAGAAAAGAATCAAGAAAGTTAGTTAGGATAGAGCCCTCCACACCAAACACTCAAACTCCAAAAACCACCCAGCATGCACAGAGATTGAGAAGCGAGAGAGAGAGAGAGAGAGAGAGAGAGAGAGAGAGAGAGAGAGAGAGAGACTTTTGGTCTTTCTTTACTGAAACATTCTCATTTCATTTAAAACTCACCCCCCCTTAAAAATGTGTTTGTTCGACATGGGATCTTTTTGTGTCGGGAAAATTAATTATGCGAGAAATAGCGGCGGAACTGTCTTTATGCGTAAATATTGATATCATCAGGGTGCAACAACATGTCTGAAATAGCAATGTGTAGGCTGTTTGGAGTATTTATCCGACTGAATAAAAAAAAAGTTATGTCCACCCCACTTCTAAAACCAAATTTGCACCCCTGGATATAATAACCATCTTTTCAAAGTAAACTTGGAGTCACGTGATGATATGTAGTGTGGTCCTCCTCCCACTACAACTCGGAAAAGCATGCAGTTTATTAGGCTACAGATTAAAATATTTATGATAAACTTGGTGAAAGCACACAGTTATGAGCTTGATGCTCCTTTCCAATAAATATTGAGGGTCTTCTTCTGGTGACATGATGATCGATGCTTGGCCGCCGTTTGACAAATAAAAATTAACTATCTTTTATCCAGAATAATCTGCCTACCCGCGCTGTATATGTGAGCTGTTGTCTGAACAAGGCAGTTAACCCACTGTTCCTAGGCTGTCATTGAAAATAAACATTTGTTCTTAACTGACTTGGCTAGTAAAATAAATAAAAAAAACTATAAAAAAATGGCCAATTCTGATCCCCAGCCTGTTCTCATAGACTAGACATAACATAGTAAATGTAAATCCGGAACACTGAAGTTAGTATGATATGTTACTTTTGGTATAGTTACATAAGACAGATGGTTACTTAAGGCAAAACATGAAAGTAGGGTGGTTATTTGGGGCGGATGGGTAGGCGTATAACACGAACGTCTAGGTTGCGAGTTCGAATCTCATCATGGACATTACATCTTAGCTAATTAGTAACTTTTCAACTACTTTTTAGCTACTTTGCTGCTACTACTTAGCATGTTAGTTAACCCTTCTCCAACCTTAACCCTTTAACCTAACTCCTAAACCTAAACCTAACCATAATCACTAACCCTGACTCCTAGCCTAGCTAACATTAGCTAGTTAGCTAACGTTAGCCACCTAGTTAGAATTTGTAACATATCATACTAAATGGAGTCTCTCGGATTAACGTACAGAATAATACAAAATTCTCTGAGACCAGGTTGTGATCCTAGATGATTTCCTGACCTAGTACAGAGATGGATGTAGAGAGGTAGAAGGAGACTCTTCCTGGGTAGTCAGAGAGAGAATTAACTTTTCTGCGCTACGGATACCGAATACGGGTTCACTTTCCTAAACAACCACTGAATTGCAGGGCGCCAAATTCAAGATTCAACAAATCTTCTTTTTGTTCGATAAATATTACTTTTATCACAAAAAAACGCCATTTGGGTTGCGCGTTATGATGAGAAAACTACAGCCTCGTTCCGGTCCTGAAAGGAAGATGAAAATTTCCAAACGTATTAGATTAAAAAATATTACAAAAAATATTTATAATCATGCAATCACAAGTGAAATATACCAAAACACAGCTTAGCTTGTTGTTAATCCACCTATCGTGTCAGATTTTAAAAATATATTTTACAGCGAAAGAAATCCAAGCTTTTGTGAGTGTAGCTTTCAATGGTATAACAGCTTAGCCTTATATTAGCTTGGTCACGAAAGTAAGAAAAGCAATAAAATTAATCGCTTACCTTTGATAATCTTCGGGTGTTTCCACTCACGAGACTCCCAGTTACACAACAAATGTTATTTTTGTTCGATAAATATAACTTTTATCACAAAAAAACGCCATTTGGGTTGCGCATTATTTTGAGAAAACAAAAGCCGTGTTCCGTTCGACAAATCCCCAAAAGTATCCGAAATGGTCGTAGAAACATTTAACCTCTAACGAGCCTCTACCCCGGGTCCGGGAGCACCCCCCATCCCCCCACACCTGAATTAGCATAGCTAGCATAGCTTCACAAGTAGATAGTAGCATCTAAATATCATTAAATCACAAGTCCAAGACACCAGATGAAAGATACAGATCTTGTGAATAAAGCCACCATTTCAGATTTTAAAATGTTTTACAGGGAAGACAAAATATGTAAATCTATTAGCTAAACACGTTAGCAAAATACACCACTATTCTAACTCCATCAGTTTCTTACTCCTTCAGGTGCTATCACCAATTCGGCTCAACTAAGATATTGATATCCACTAACCAAGAAAAAACCTCTTCAGATGACAGTCTGATAACATATTCATGGTATAGGATAGTTTTTGTTAGAAAAAAGTGCATTTTCAGGTAGAAATCACAGTTTACAATTGCACCGACCATCGCAAATCGACTAGAATTACTAGATAGAGCAACGTGTATGACCAATTTACTCATCATAAAACATTTCATAAAAATAGACAAAGCATAGCAATGGAAAGACCCAGTTCTTGTGATTTCAGACCATATTTCAGATTTTCTAAGCGTTTTTCAGCGAAAACACAATAAATCGATAAGTTAGCATACCACATGTGCAAACGTTACCAGAGCATCGATTCCAGCCAAAGAGCGCTATAACGTAATCACCGCCAAAATATATTAATTTTTTCACTAACCTTCTCAGAATTCTTCCGATGACACTCCTGTAACATCATTTTACAATATACATATACAGTTTGTTCGAAAAGGTGCATATTAGCCATACAAAACCGTGGTTACACAATAAAAATACTAGGAAATCAAGCCTCAATATGTCTGACGTCATCTATCAGAGTGATCTAGTTTAATTGAAACTAATCATATACTTGACTAAAAATACAGGGTTGACAGCAATCGAAAGACAAATTAGTTCTTAATGCAACCGCTGATTTACATTTTTTAAATTATCCTTACTTTTCAATACAGGGTTGGCAAGTGAAGCTATACCAAACAAAAATGGCGAAATATGCGTTTAAAAAATTTCGACAGAAACACGATTTATCATATTAAATATTGCTTACTTGAGCTGTTCTTCCATCAGATTCTTGGGCAATGTATCCTTTCTATGTTATAAACGTCTTTTGGTCGATAGATGTCCTCTGTCCTTCGAAATGTCCACCACCAACGACCGACACCCCAAAACGTGTCCAAAGTTTCAGAGTGCACAACAAATAAATTCCTCAAAATCGCACTAAACGGATATAAATTGCTATAAAACGGTTCAAATTAACTACATTATGATGTTTTTAACAAACTATAACGACTGAAAACATGACCGGAGAAATATTGCTGGTTAGACAACGATTTGGAACGAGGCAAGTCCGATGGCCTTCACGCTTCAGGCGCACGACGAGAAAGGGCGGTCTCTATACATTTTGGTCTTATAATGGCTGTGAATGTCCCATCGATTCCATTGAAAACGTGATGACGTACAGACACCCAGAGGAAGACGTAGGCAGTGTCGGTTTCTTCATAGCATTCACTTCGCCTTAAAAACAGACTCCAGATCAGAGGTAAAAATTTCTGAAATCTGAACCCTGTCATGAAAAGTGCTGTAGAAATTGTTCTGTACCACTCAGAGACAAAATTCCAACTTCTATAGAAACTAAAGGTGTTTTCATTACCAATAATAACAATAATATGCATATTGTACGATCAAGAATTTAGCACGAGGCAGTTTAATTTGGAGACACAAATATGCTAATGCGGAACAGCACCCCCTATATCCAAGAAGTTAAAATGCTTTTTTATAATCAAACCTCAGGTTGTCTTTAACAAACATAATCGATAATATTTCAACCGGAGCATAACCTATTCATTAAGAGAGAAAAGGAAAATGGTGAGCTCCTCCCGCACGCGCAGGAAATATTCAGAGGACACCTGACCTCTTGAAAATCTCGCTCATTTTTCAAAATAAAAGCCTGAAACTATGTCTAAAGCCTGGTCACAGCCTGAGGAAGCCATTGGGAAAGAATCTGGTTGATATCCCTTTAAATGGAGGTTAGACAGCAGGAAACAAAGATGTAATTTTTTTAAATCACTTCCGGGTTACTTTTTCTCAGGATTTCGCTTGCAGAATAAGTATTATTTTCTCACAGACAATATTTTGACCGTTTTTGAAACTTTGGAGTGTTTTCTATCCTAATCTGTAAATTATATGCATATTCTACGATCTGGGCCAGAGAAAATGTCCGTTTACGTTGGGTACGTTATTTAAAAAAATATAAATAAAAATCTGACCCCTAGCGCTAAGTTAACAGTCATTCTAATGGGAAACAGCATGAAGGCCTAGCTAAATCAGATTTAGCTAAATCAGGGAGCGCTGATTGCTGTTTCTCACCTAGACAGACAGACAGACAGATATACAGACAGACAGACGGACAGACGGACAGACGGACAGACGGACAGACGGACAGACGGACGGACGGACGGACGAGGCTGCCATGGTCCCTGGTTAACACAAGGTCACACATGATGCTACTGGATATAGGCTAAGAACACTCCAATGGTAATTATTCATCTATATACCACATTAACATTAAACTGTAACATGTATAGTAATTGTTTGTACGAATTTGATATGATTTTAAATGCTTTGCAACATTTAGAAAGAGCCCTCACATTTTGTTGGGAGACTTTCTGTTCTGTACATCATCGCTTTCTTTATTTTTCTAATAAAAATTTAATTCCACATATTTAACAGGCACAGCAGGCACTGGTTGAATTGACAATGCTTTTCAGTTGTTTTCTGAAAATTCTCTTTGTACCCTGTTCATTTGTTCGTTCCTCTGTGCCCTTGTATAGTCCATGTTTCACTTCTGTTCTGTGTTCTTGTGATTGTTATAGTGTCTTGTGTTGTCTGTCCTTCCCTCCTTCCCCCCCTCGTCGGCTGGCAGCCACGTCTGGCACAGGAGACTTGCTGCGGCAGGTGCTGATTATTCGTCAGCGCATTAGCGCTAGAGCAGCTCAATTAGTGAGCCACTCTCCTCATTTCAATTAGCACTCAGGTGTGTAGTACACAGTCATGGCTGAGACACACTCAAACCATCCGGAAAATAGGGAATTCAAAGGGCCTCGACGGAGACACAGACAGCCTGCATCAGTGCACTAAACAACACAAACAACCAAAACAACGCTAAACATTCCAAACTACTAAACAATGCAATATTGTTTCATAGATTGGTCATGAGCAGAATGTAAATTAAAGAGCAGCATTTGCTTGAAGAAATGGAGAAGTGAGGCAGGAGTGTCATGAATCGGAGTAAATAAAGCAGGCTTCTGTTTTTTTGAGTGGCAAAGAGCTTTAGAGAGAGATAATAACCGTTACCTATTGACAGAGATTAATAAAGCATGGACATGAGCTGATTCAGACTGGGATATTAACAAAACAGCTGAAAACATGATGATGAGAATTAGGATTCTCATCATCCATTCTACTGACATCATCTCCTTCAGATGTTTTATTTATTTAACCTAAATACAAAATGCAAGCAGAAAGAAGAATACCGTCATAAAAAAAGAAAGAAACGTTCGGAGCAGAACAGAGGGAGGATGTTAGTTGCTGGGAGCAGGCAGCTAGCTGTCAGTGGTCACCCTGGGGACCTGTAGCTCAAAAGCCTGAATATCTCGGCAGGCAGGTAGGAAGTGTCCTGCCGAGGCCTCACTCAGAGCAGAGCGTAGGGCCAACTGGCAGAGGGAGAGGTGCCTGGCAATAAGACACATCTATGCCAATTAAGAGGAAAGGGAGTGAGCCATGCTTGAAAATCACACCATGTCTCCCACGACACTTTACTTTTTGAGGGCACGGTGTACCTTAAAAACATTTGTTACCCCCAAACCCTGAGGTATGCAAAACCATGCTGAGCTCAGCTCCTCTGGTCTGTTCCAATTTTCATCTTTCGCTGACATCCCAATTAGTGGCTCAATTAAATCCCATTCGAGCAATGAGGTTGTAAGAAGTCAATGTCTTCCTCAGAATGCATTTAATGAGGTGATTTTCATTTAGGGTGATCCATCTTGAATTAAAATGTTTTGCTACTCTTGTCTTCTCCACCTAGTATTCTGTTGAACTCTGCCTCTCAGATTTGTATAACTCCCTCTCTCTATTCTTCATGCTGTTGCTGTGTGACCCATATCATACTGTACTTAATGGCATCAGTTCCACTATGTAGGTACAGTTGAAGTCGGAAGTTTACATACACTTAGGGTTTTCACTCGTTTTTCAACTACTCCACACATTTCTTGTTAACAAACTATAGTTTTGGCAAGTCGGTYAGGACATCTACTTTGTGCATGACACAAGTCATTTTTCCAACAATTGTTTACAGACAGATTATTTCACTTATAATTCACTGTATCACAATTCCAGTGGGTCAGAAGTTCACATACACTAAGTTGACTGTTCCTTTAAACAGCTTGGAAAATTCCAGAAAATAATGTCATGGCTTTAGAAACTTCTGATAGGCTAATTGACATCATTTGAATCAATTAGAGGTGTACCTGTGGATGTATTTCAAGGCCTACCTTCAAACTCAGTGCCTCTTTGCTTGACATCATGGGAAAATCAAAAGAAATCAGTCAATACCTCAGAAACAAAATTGTAGACCTCCATAAGTCTGGTTCATCCTTGGAAGCAATTTCCAAATGCCTGAAGGTACCACGTTCAGCTGTAAACAATAGTACGCAAGTATAAACACCACAGGACCATGCAGCCGTCATACCGCTCAGGAAAGAGACGTATTCTGTCTCCTAGAGATGAACATACTTTGGTGCGAAAAGTGCAAATCAATCCCAGAACAACAGCAAAGGACCTTGTGAAGATGCTGGAGGAAACAGGTCCAAAAGTATCTATATTCACAGTAAAACGTGTCCTATATCGACATAACCTGAAAGGCCATTCAGCAGGGAAGAAGCCACTGCTCCAAAACTGCCATAAAAAAGCCAGACTACCATTTGCAACTGCACATGGGGACTTTTTGGAGAAATAATAGAGCTGTTTGGCCATAATGACCATCATGTGCACTTCACAAAATAGATGGCATCATGAGGCAGGAAAATTATGTGGATATATTGAAGCAACATCTCAAGACATCAGTCAGGAAGTTAAAGCTTGGTCGCAAATGAGTCTTTAAAATGGACAATGACCACAAGCATACGTCCAAAGTTGTGGCAAAATGGCTTAAGGACAACAAAGACAAGGTATTGGAGTGGCCATCACAAAGCCCTGACCTCAATCCTATAGAAAAGTTGTGGGCAGAACTGAAAAAGCGTGTGCGAGCAAGGAGGCCTACAAACCTGATTAGGTTACACCAGCTCTGTCAGGAGGAATGGGCCAAAATTCCCCCAACTTATTGTGGGAAGCTTGTGGAAGGCTAACCAAAACGTTTGACCCAAGTTAAACAGTTTAAAGGCAATGCTACCAAATTGTCACGCCCTGACCTTAGAGAGCCTTTTTATGTCTCTATTTGGTTTGGTCAGGGTGTGATTTGGGGTGTGCATTCTATGTTCTGATTTCTATGTTTTTGTATTTCTATGTGTTTGCCGGGTATGGTTCTCAATCAGGGTCAGCTGTCTATCATTGTCTCTGATTGGGAATCATACTTAGGCAGCCTTTTTCCCTTTTGTCATTGTGGGAAGACATCTTTGTTCATGGCACTATAGCCCTGTAAGCTTCACGGATGTTTTTTTCGTTTCTTGTTTTGATGGTGACATTTACTAAAAGAAAAGAAAATGTACGCTGACAACGCAGCAGTTTGGTCCTCTTCTTTCGATGGCCGTGACTCAAATACTAATTGAGTGTATGTAAACTTCTGACCCACTGGGAGTGTGATGAAAGAAATAAAAGCTGAAATAAATCATTCTCTCTCCTATTATTCTGACATTTAACATTCTTAAAATAAAGTGGTGATCCTAACTGACCTAAAACAGGGAATTTTTACTCTGATTAAATGTAAGGAATTGTGAAAAACTGAGTTTAAATGTATTTGGCTAAGGTGTATGTAAACTTCCGACTTCAACTGTACCTTATTGTCACGACTCCCACCGAAGGTGGCTCCCCTGCCTGTTCGGGCGGTGCTCGGCGGTCGTCGTCGCCGGTCTACTAGCCGCCACGATCCCTTTTTCCTTTTATATTAGTTTAGTCTTATTAGTTGCACCTGTTCCTTTTTGTTTCTTGATTTTTGGTCTATTTAAGCCTGTTAGGCCCGCTTAGGTTTGTGCAGGATTATTTGTGTTCTCTGTCGGTTGTGGATGTGTTTTCATTGTGCTCCGGATCGTTTGCCCTGTGTTTGGGCTGCTCAGGGTTTATGCGCCCTGTATTTGGCGTGACCGTTTTGTGCCAGAGAAATAAATCTACAAATCACTGAACCCTCTGCTCTCTGCGCCTGACTCCTACCCACCACTCCTAGTATCCAAAACACTTATATTTGACATTGAGATCAGCAAAGACGACTGTGATTACGTAAGGGTAAAATCTGCTTTAATGTGTAACAGTACATACTGTAGAAAAACAGATTTATTTTCTGTTCAGTTTTGCATTAGATTTTCCCTTATCTTAAAAGAATCTTCGATCTACTGTGAATGAATGAATTAGTGAACTGCTGGGGTAAATTAACCACTGAATTACATTTATGGAAAGCAATTAGATAAACTGTATTGTACCCTACAGTAACTACCAATCAGAGCCACTTTTTATTCACATTCCCTATTTAATTGGGTTAAATGAAAAGAGGGTGAGTTACAATTGACACAAAAGGGTGCTAATACGTGTGCCAGATGAATGATGAGTTCTCAGAATAATGCTTTTAAATAATCTAGTTCATAAACGAAAGGCTTTGTGATACAACCCACTGGGAAAGAACTGGTTGAATCAACACTGTTTCCACGACATTTCATCCCCAAAAATCTAGGTGATGATGTTGAATCAACGTGGGAAATAGAATGGATTTGCAACGTAAAGGCATTTAATATTTTTTTCACCCAACTTTTAACCTACATCCAATGACATGGTGACATTTTTTGTTGATTTCACATTGAATTCACATTGCTGAAAAGCCCTTAACAAATCGTGAGAAGTATCTGTCTTTCTACTCATGCTTTTGTTTGTGTGTATTTTGGGGATTCTAGAGGCCTCACCTGAAGGGACTTGAAGGCATTCAGACAAGCAAGCAGACCTTAAACTGATAAGCCCTGAAACTTTCTTAGGAGGACACACTCCCAAGGATCTCATTAGAATAAATCCATGTTCATTCCCTGCCCCTCTCTGGAGACAATTAGCCAGCACCCCAGAGACCTGTCTGTCTGTAAATCAACCAGCAGCCAACCCACTTCACCAGCTCTTCCTCGTCTCTCTCTATCTCTTTCTCTCTCACTCTCTCTATCTCTCCTTAAAAGAACACTCATTCATCTTCCTCACTCTCTTTAGCTGCCTTATTGCTGACGAGGCCAGAGCTCGATTGAGCAGCCCAGGATAAGACTCACTCTCAGATGATCAGATAGGGGAAGAAAAAGAGAGATAAAGAACTAGGGACAACATGTGCTTTGCCTACATGAATTGCAGCCTGTGTGGTCTTGGTTGAATTTAGTGAGTAATTGACAAGACATTCTATCATGCTTACAAATATCTTTTTCACTATAATTCTCAAGTAATTGTAGTGTGTTAAGATGACAGTTTCTCATTTCATTAATAACAGGTCTACATTACACCATGGGGCAAATCATCAAAATAATATAGGAGATGTGAATTTTACTATTTTCTATATTGTAGAATAATAGTGAAGACATCAAAACTGTGAAACAATATATATGTAATCATGTAGTAACCAAAAAAGTGTTAAACAAATTGAAATATATTTTATATTTGAGATTCTTCAAATAGCCACCCTTTGCCTTGATGACAGCTTTGCACACTCTTAGAATTCCCTCAATCAGCTTTACCTGGAATGCTTTTCCAACAGTCTTGAAGGAGTTCCCACATATGCTGAGCACTTGTTGGCTGCTGTTCCTTCATTCTGCGCTCCGACTCATCCCAAACCATCTCAATTTGGTTGAGGTCGGTGGACGCCACCAGATGGATGGCGTATCGCTGCAGAATGCTGTGGTAGCCATGCTTTAAAAAATGTATTTAACCTTTATTTAACTAGGAAGTCAGTTAATTAAGAACAAAGTCTTACATACAATGACGGCCTACCAAAAGGCAAAAGGCCTCATGCGGGGACGGGGGCTGGGATAAAAAAGAAAATGACTTGGGGCTAGCCATTGTAAGTTCAGAGTCACTTGCCCAAACAGTGTGTGTGTGCTGGAGGCGAGCGAAAGCTCAGGGGGAGACAGACCAGGGCAGACGGTGAACAGATCGCCAGGTGGAATCAAAGCAGCAGTGCAGCAGGCAACGGGAGTAGGTGTCACACCCACTTGGGAGAAGCTTTTATTTCTGGAGGTAGATTTCTTGTAGAAAATGCCAGTGGATGGTCTATGAACAAAAAGGGCTTCAAAGACTCCTGCCACTTGTTGGGCCCAAAGGCCCCCAACGCCTCTCACTTTACACCTCAGTGCTAATTGAAGTTGCATCTGGTCTGTCTTAGCAAGCCTGACAGCCTTAACTCAGCATGCAGTCCCCATAAAGTAAAATATATCATTGTAATGTACTTTTTCTTTATTTTTTTAAATGTTTCTTTTCCTTCTTGGCTTTCAGACCAAACACTACTCACTTAGTTCCAGGTTGGATGGTGTCCTCAGGTCTCTTCTGTTTGTTTGCTAGAGCGCCCTTCCCTATAGCTTGGAAAAAGGAAACCTTGGTAGCAGTAATCTCTTCGGTTAATTTTGGCCCAAATTATGTTGTAGGTTTGGAGTTTTGATCTGGAGCGAATGCCATGCTGTGGAGGGTAGCATCCTGCATATGTCCCTGCCAAAAAATCCAAGTTTATCTAACTCCAAATCTATCCTTTTGTACAAAACATGTTGAAAAATGTGAGAGCTCACATGCAGCTGTCTCTCTCTATCTCTCTAATCCTGTATTACTGGTTAAGTGTGCCTTGAATTCTAAATAAATCACAGACAGTGTCACCACCAAAGCACCGCCACACCATAAAACCTCCTCCTCCATGCTTTACAGTGGGAAATACCAATGCGGAGATCATCCGTTAACCCACACTGCATCTCACAAAGATACGCCGGTTCTAACCAAAAATCTCCAATTTGGACTCCATACCAAAGGACAAGTTTCCACTGGTCTAATGTCCATTTCTCGTGTTTCTTGGCCCAAGCAAGTCTCTTCTTCTTATTGGTGACCTTTAGTAGTGGTTTCTTTGCAGCAATTTGACCATGAAAGCCTGATTCACGCTATCTCCTCTGAACAGTTGATGTTGAAATATGTCTGTTACTTGAACTCTGTGAAGCATTTATTTGGGCTGCAATTTCTGAAGCTGGTAACTCTAATGAACTTATCCTCTGCAGCACAGGTAACTCTGGGTCTTCCAGTCCTGTGGTGGTCCTCAGGTAGCCTAGTGGTCAGAGCATTGGGCCAGTAACTGAAAGGTTGAGATTGTATCCCTGAGCTGACAAGGTAAACATCTGTTGTTCTGCCCCTGAACAAGGCAGTTAACCCACTGTTCCTAGCTGTAATTGTAAATAAGAATGTGTTCTTAACTGACTGCCTAGTTAAATAAAGGTGAAATAAAACATTTTCAAAAAATGTAGTAACCAAAAAAGTGTTAAACAAATCTAAATATATTTTATATTTGAGATTCTTCAAATAGCCACCCTTTGCCTTGATGACAGCTTCGCACACTCTTGGCATTCTCTCAACTAGCTTCATGAGGGGGCGGCAGGTAGCCTAGATGTTAGAGCGTTGGACTAGTAATTGAAAAGTTGCAAGATAGAATCCCGAGTTGACAAGGTAAAAATCTGTTGTTTTGCCCTTGAACACGGCAGATAACCCACTGTTCCTAGGCTGTTATTCRAAAATAAGAATTTGTTGTTAACTGACTTGCCTAGTTAAATAATAAAAAAATTAGGTAGTCACCTGGAATGCCTTTCAATTAACAGGTTAGCCTTCTTAAAAGTTCATTTGTGGAATTTCTGTCCTTCTTAATGCATTTGAGCCAATCAGTTCTGTTTTGACAAAGTAGGGGGTATAGAGAAGATAGCCCTATTTGGTAAAAGACCAAGTTCATATTATGGCAAGAACAGCTCAAATAAGCAAAGAGAAACGACAGTCCATCATTACTTTAAGATATGAAGGTCAGTCAATCCGGAAATTTTGAAAAGTGCAGTCGCAAAAACCGTCAGGCACTATGATGAAACTGGCTCWAATTTTTTTTTATTTAACCTTTATTTAACCAGGTAAGCTAGTTGAGAACAAGTTCTCATTTACAACTGCGACCTGGCCAAGATAAAGCAAAGCAGTGCAACACAAACAACAACACAGAGTTACACATGGAATAAACAAATGTACAGTCAATAACACAATAGAAAAAATAACACAATAGATAACACAATAGGAAAAAAAAGTCCATATACAGTGTGTGCAAATGGCATGAAGAGGTAAGGCAATAAATAGGCCATAGTAGCGAAGTAATTACAATTTAGCAGATTAACACTGGAGTGATAGATGAGCAGATGATGATGTGCAAGTAGTGATACTGATGTGCAAAAGAGCAGAAAAGTAAATAAAACAATACTGGGTTGAGGTAGGTAGATTGGGTGGGCTATTTACAGATGGACTATGTACAGCTGCAGCGATCGGTTACCTGCTCAGATAGCTGATGTTTAAAGTTAGTGAGGGAAATGTAAGTCTCCAGCTTCAGCGATTTTTGCAATTCGTTCCAGTCACTGGCAGCAGAGAACTGGAAGGAAAGGCGGCCAAAGTAGGTGCTGGCTTTGGGGATGACCAGTGAGATATACCTGCTGGAGCGCGTGCTACGGGTGGGTGTTGTTATTGTAACCAGTGAGCTGAGGTAAGGCGGAGCTTTACCTAGCATAGACTTATAGATGACCTGGAGCCAGTGGGTCTGGCGACGAATATGTTGCGAGGGCCAGCCGACTAGAGCATACAGGTCGCAGTGGTGGGTGGTTTAAGGGACTTTGGTAACAAAACGGATGGCACTGTGATAGACTGCATCCAGTTTGCTGAGTAGAGTTTTGGAAGCTATTTTGAAGATTACATAGCCTGTCAATAGGTGTATTGGAGGCGAAGTCAGGTGCAGGAGAGCAGAGTATAATAAACAGGCACACTTTTATTATAGTTCCAAACATGAGAGCATACATAAAACAAACGCGCTCAAAAAAACGGAATATAAAAGTAAAGCGCCTAAACTAACACCACATAACATGAAAACAATTACACACAAAACATGATGGGAAACCGAGGGTTAAATACAAGTAGCTTGATTAGGAAATAAAAACCAGGTGTATATGGAAACAAGACAAGACAAATGGATATATGGAAAATGGAGCGGCGATGGCTAGTTAGCCAGTTTCGTCGATCGCCGAACGCCGCTCCGAACAAGGAGAGGATCGGTAGGATACTCAGTTTTACTAGGGTAAGTTTGGCGGCATGAGTGAAGGAGGCTTTGTTGCGAAATAGAAAGCCGATTCTAGATTTGATTTTGGATTGGAGATGTTTGATATGAGTCTGGAAGGAGAGTTTACAGTCTAGCCAGACACCTAGGTATTTGTAGTTGTCCACATATTCTAGGTCAGAACCATCCATAGTAGTGATGCTAGTTGGGCGGGCGGGTGTGGGTAGCGAACGGTTGAAAAGCATGCATTTGGTTTAACTAGCGTTTTAGAGCAGTTGGAGGCCATGGAAGGAGTGTTGTATGGCATTGAAGCTCATTTGGAGGTTAGTTAACACAGTGTCCAAAGACGGGCCAGATGTATACAGAATGGTGTCGTCTGCGTAGAGGTGGATCAGGGAATCACCCGCAGTAAGAGCTATATGATATATACAGAGAAAAGAGTCGGCCCGAGAATTGAACCCTGTGGAACCCCCAAAGAGACTGCCAGAGGTCCAGACAACAGGCCTTCCGATTTGACACACTGAACTAGTTGGTGAACCAGTCGAGACAGTCATTTGAGAAACCAAGGCTATTGAGTCTGCCGATAAGAATACAGTGATTGACAGAGTCGAAAGCCTTGGCCAGGCAGTACAGTACTGTCTTTTATCGATGGCGGTTATGATATCGTTTAGTACCTTGAGCATGGCTGAGGTGCACCCATGACCAGCTCGGAAACCGGATTGCACAGCGGAGAAGGTACGGTGGGATTCGAAATGGTCAGTGATCTGTTTATTAACTTGGTTTTCAAAGACTTTAGAAAGGCAGGGCAGGATGGATATAGGTCTATAACAGTTTGAGGCTAGAGTGTCACCCCCTTTGAAGAGGGGGATGACCGCGGCAGCTTTCCAATCTTTAGGGATCTTGGACGATAGGAAAGAGAGGTTGAACAGACTGGTACTAGGGGTTGCAACAATGGCGGTGGATAATTTTAGAAAGAGAGGGTCCAGATTGTCTAGCCCAGCTGATTTGTACGGGTCCAGGTTTTGCAGCTCTTTCAGAACATCTACTAACTGGATTTGGGTGAAGGAGAAGCTGGGGGGCTCGGGCAAGTAGCTGCGGGGGGTGCGGAGCTGTTGGCCGGGGTTTGGGTAGCCAGGAGGAAAGCATGGCCAGCCGTAGAGAAATATTTACATTTTTGATTYATGGATTTATCGGTGGTGACCATGTTACCTAGCCTCAGTGCAGTGTGCAGCTGGGAGGAGGTGCTCTTATTCTCCATGGACTTTACAGTGTCCCAAAACTTTTTGGAGTTAGAGCTACAGGATGCAAATTTCTGTTTGAAAAAGCTAGCCTTTCCTTTCCTGACTGACTGTGTGTATTGGCTCCTGACTTCCATGAACAGTTGCGTATCGCGGGGACTATTCGATGCTAGTGCAGTTCGCCACGGGATGTTTTTGTGCTGGTCGAGGGCAGTCAGGTCTGGAGTGAACCAAGGGCTATTTCTGTTCTTAGTTCTACATTTTTTGAAAGGGGCATGCTTATTTAAGATGGTGAGGAAATTACTTTTAAAGAACGACCAGGCATCCTCGACTGACGGGATGAGATCAATATCCATCCAGGATACCCGGGCCAGGTCGATTAGAAAGGCCTGCTTGTAGAAGTGTTTTAGGGAGCTTTTGACAGTGATGAGGGGTGGTCGTTTGACCGCGGACCCATAACGGATGCAGGCAATGAGGCAGTGATCGCTGAGATCCTGATTGAAAACAGCAGAGGTGTATTTGGAGGGCAAGTTGGTCAGGATAACATCAATGAGGGTGCCCATGTTTATGGATTTAGGGTTGTACCTGGTGGTTTCCTTGATAATTTGTGTGAGATTGAGGGCTGTATCTATAGACTGAATCCAATTTGCTGAGTAGAGTGTTGGAGGCTATTTTGTAAATGACATCGCCGAAGTCAAGGATCCATATAAGACATGATTCCATATGTGTTATTTCATAGTTTTGATGTCTTCACTATTATTCTACAATGTCGAAAATAGTAACAATAAAGAAAAACACTTGAATGAGTAGGTGTTATGAAACTTTTGACCGGTTGTGTACATTTTTTATTTGGTTTGAACTTTAACGGGAAAAGTCACATTGAAATAAAATAGCATTTAGAAAAAATTATAATCATAATGGAATACAGCAATAGCATTACTCTATGAGGTTGTTCCAAATACTTTATTTTGAGGATAGTGTGATTTCATGCTTTTTGATGTTGCTGTTCTGTAAGATTGTTTTTATGTTGTAATGTTCAAATTTGGGGTTTTAATTCAAAGTGCTGCTCTAAATTTGGTGCTTCAAACCAGGACTACTGCATAATATGTTGCAGGTGGCTTTCTTTGATGTGTAGCAGACTATAGCGATATTCAAATGCTTTGAGAGAGGACAATGCATTATTCATGATAGCAACAAATAGATACTGTAACCATAGTCACACAGGAAAAGCTTCCTCTACCCCAAGAGTGAACCTCTACTCTTAGGAATAATATTCACATAAAATAAGCTTGTTCTGGGAGATGTGTCAGTAAAGGTGTATAACGAGACTTTCAGTTCACTGAAAGAACACCCTATCCATGCTTTATTCTTATGTAGATACAGCGAGGTAGTGTCAGAGCTTCTAAAGAAACATTCTCTGAGGCGTACCGCAGCCTCTGAAGCCTTGAGGGAAACGCCCCTCTCGATCAGAGTTAGATTCAGAGGAGAATGATACACTTTGTACAAGCACATGGAGACATTGAGCAGCTGCAGTCGGTTATTCTACTGTTCATGTAGACTTGATGGCTAACAGATTGGGACGAATAGGGGTTTAGCGGTAAGATACGATATGATATACTTTATTGTCCATTTACATGTAAATTCATTTTGTGACGTCCGCATACAAATACACAAACACAACACAATATACTGTATTACATGTAGTACAGAAAGCCAGAAGTGTATTGTACACACGTCACACATTTACATTTTCACACATTCAAAGCCTCTGCGGCCATGTATTGGGCCTCCATCTGTCCTTTGTCCCACTGTTCAGCAGCCTGGTGGCTGATGGAATGAAATTACCTTTGCTCCTATTCTTGCATTGGGTACGTAGGTTTCTACAGTAAAGGTGTTCATTGTATAGTCCATACAAGTGTAGAGCGACACTGTATCACACAGCTTAGTCCACACCTCTCTCTGACTTTCACGCCCACTTTCAGAAGTCATGTAACTTCTCCTCTCCTACTCTGTTATCTGTCGTTGCCCAGCTGATGGGGTTAGCATGTGCTCATATATATTCACTTTTAGGAGATTAAAAATCAATTATGAGTGCCGTCATGTGAGTGTAATTATAGCCGGGCAGAATCAGCCCTATTCATCATGACGCTCTGGAACTCTAGCAGTGCCATTAAAAACAGACCTGTTATCTTATTCATTAACTCACACATGATATACTGTATGCTCATGGAAGGAAGATTTCACTACACTTTTCACATGTATAAATATATATCTTAAAAAATGTATTTAGTGACACTGCCAGTGCCTTATAAGGAGGGAGCGGTGATGTGAAAAGAGGATAGGGGTGAATGACAGGATTGAGGGAGGGAGGAGAGAGAGGAAAGGACAGACCTAGGCATCAGGGTAGAGAAATGACACTATTTCGTGGAGATACGAGAACATTTGTCTTCCTGGGACAAACACTGTTCATGCAGCAAAATAGAGATGGACTGTGGGTACTAGAAATGCATTGTGGGTAAAGGAAAGGTTGCTCTCATGGAAGAAAAAATTCTGACTCAACATTTCATTGTAGAACACTTACCATTAATTCAGTAAGGTAGGCTAAATACAATTTGGCGCAGAGAATGACACATCTCATATCAAATTGAATTATTTCCCCTACCCCATCTCCCACAAGGCACTACAGATTTATGACTTGCTTTTATAGGGGTGGTATCATGCCTTTGGTTTTAGAATATAATTTGCCTTATTTCAAACAGACATTCAATTTCAGTGGAATTAATAGAGCCTTAGAGATAATAAATCACAAAAGCTTTAAAAATAAATGTATCTAATTAGAAAATAGGAGATACTGCTATCACGCAACAGTGATTGGTCAAGGGCAAAGTATATGAGCAAATCTTTACTGTATGTAGGCCGTTTACAAATTAACTATAGATTATGCCAATCATGATTTAAAAATATATTAAATACATTATTGCAGAAAATTGATTATCTCTGCACTTTGACATTATTTTTATTCTGCATATTCCACTTCTCTTTAGCACAATAAGTACACACTGTGCTTGTTATAATAAATCCTAAAGAGGAAGAGTTTAATTAGCATGAGTGCTTTCCTTTTTTTCCTTACCAAATTAGTTTAATCAATAAAGTCAAAAGAAATGTTTCCAGAATGAACCAATCAAACTCAAGACTTCAATGACAATGTCCCTTGATTGTGGTTGCTCAATCTTCTCATCGTATTACATTACATATGAAGTGTATAACTGAGGAGAGAAATTAGTTTTGCTAGCCCTCTTCTTCATCAATTATCAAAACACATTCCAGGCCTTTGGCAGGAATAGCTAATCTCTCTCAGTGGTCTGGAAATCTATGTACATGTATCCCACAGCATAATGACAGTGAGCAAATCCATCTCTATGGCCACAATTAGCACTCAATGTCAGGGGCAGGAAGTGAAAGACAAAGCATCTGCATGGGCATCCATGTCTGCATGGCAACCTATCTAAATGACTATCATCCCATAGCACTCACATCTGTAGCAATGAAATGCTTTGAAAGGCTGGTCATGGCTCACATCAACAACATCATCTCAGACACCTTGGACCCACTCCAATTCGCATACCGCCCCAACAGATCCACAGGTGATGCAATCTCTATTACACTCCACACTGCCCTCCACCACCTGGATAAGAGGAACACCTATGTTGGAATGTTGCTCATTGACTACAGCGCAGCGTTAACACCTTAGTGCCCTCCAAGCTCATCACTAAGCTCAGGACCCTGGAACTGAACACCTCCCTCTGAAACTGGATCCTGGACTTCCATGACTCCAACACCATTATTACGTTTGATGCTGACTACAGAGGTAGACCTGATCACCAACAACAATGAGACAGCCTATAGGGAGGAGGTCAGTGACCTGGCAGTGTGGTGACAGGACAACAACCTTTCCCTCAACATCAGCAAGACAAAGGAAGTGATCGTGGACTATAGGAAACGGAGGGCCAAGAACCTAGTTCAAGACCAAACATTTTAAAGTAGGTTACAAAAAAGTTGACTAAAATCATTCCAATCTCGATTTAAATGCAATGGCTGTTTAGTGTATTGGAGGCTGGCTTTAGGACCATGAGGAGCATCGCTCGGAGAGAAGCTGCCAGGCTACGTGCTTTTCTCTCACTTTAAAAAAGCAGAGAGCAGAGACAGTGCCAGACAGTTTGCTTTGCMAGTCAGCCGTTTGAATTTGATGTCAGCATTAGAACTCAACCTTGTAAGCCTCACTGCCAGCTGTTTTATGTACCGGTTTCTTTCACATTGATGTCAGCATAGGCGGCGCATCCAATTGGCTAGGGGTTTCCCCTAAATTAAATTGAATAAAATGTGCCAAAATTAGCTGTATAAATACTTGTGCCTAGAGAGAAATAAATACAATAATACAAAATACTACTCTAGAGAGCTTGATTTGGCCACATAACATCATTTATTTATAAAAAAAATTAGCTGTGGATTGTTTTAAGTACAATTTGGAAGGGGCATGTGACAAATAGCTGATTGTTGGGTTGCGGCGGTCAGTGAAAAGCAGTTAAATAGGCCTATCGCAATATTTCCAAAAAGAGTCATAGGAAAAACATAGTTTAGAAAGAATATGGCGATTGCTGAAAAGAGAAGACAAAGAAAATACTCTAATATATATATATTTTTTAAATGTAACGTTTATTTAACTAGGCAAGTCAGTTAAGAACAAATTCTTATTTACAATGACGGCCTACACCGGCCAAACCCAGACGACGCTGGGCCAATTGTGCGCCGCCCTATGGGACTCCCAATCACGGCCGGTTGTGATACAGCCTCAAGCACTGCAATGCAGTGCCTTAGACCACTGCGCCACGCTGGAGCCCTAATCTGTCTTTAGTTATCGAAATTCTCAACTCCCAATTGAGCGAACAGTAGCCTATCTTATTGGCACCAGCGGAGAGCATCGGCCACATCCCCGTTGTGTGCATGCATATTCACTGCATTTATTATTGGATCAGTACCACTGGAAAGTTTTTTGGGGGACAATAATTTCCTCCTCCAGGCTAGATGGACGTCATATTGTAAAATTTGTGTCTCCCCTTTTCGTAGGCCTAGATTAGATGGTTGCATTCAAGACAAGGTCATTTTCACTGATCTGTTTGTCAGTGTCAGCATAGTAGGCTACTAATTTGTGTCGTATTAAAAAAGATGTTGCTTATGTCTTCATTCATATAAAGTGTAGTAGAATTGTATGAAATCCGTTTATAAAAGGTCACATTTTTCCTGTGCAAAGAAAGGAGAAGAAACGTCTCTGATTAGGCCTACTCTATGTCATTACGTGCTCAGGCGTGCATTGTTCAGAACGGTCTGTTTTGTTAACAGTGATTGAGTTATATTATTAGCCTAAATTATGACTATGCAATCTACTCATCACATAGTAGCCTATCTTACATGAGTCTGCAAATGTGATGATAGATGCATGCAATCCTTTATTATAAAGGTGTAATTTTATGGTGAAAATCATCCCCCACTTTGCCATACCCTAGGTTTAGCCACTGCCATACCCTAGGTTTAGCCACTGCCATACCCTAGGTTTAGCCACTGCCATACCCTAGGTTTAGCCACTGCCATACCCTAACTGACGCCACTGCTTTGATACAAATTACAATACCAACTAATGAAACGTAAGGACACGGCAAAGAGTAGAGGTGGATGGTGAAGGAGGTAAAAGTGATTACATTTTCTCCTCTCACAGCTCTTCTAAAAGAGAAGTGTACAGGCCTCTTGAGAGTCCGGGATCTGGGAGCAGGCAGGACGTTGTAAGGCAAAGCCATGTTCTTGTAATCGAAGGAATGAATTGTGTTGTTGTCTTTCTATTTGCTTTGATTTCATATAAAGTTGATTACAGTTGATTAGAATTTGGCAAATAAAAATGAGAGCCTACTTTGTTATTGTTTCTCAACAGAGTTGTTAGAGTGGGTGTGCTAACAGCAAAGAGAAAGAGAGAGAGAGTACAGTGAATGTTCAAGGTCAGTTTTATCTGTGGTGATAACAAACCCTCTCTGGTTGATAAAACCTTGCAGAATACGCACTCTGAGAAACAACCACTCACAGTATCTAACAGGCCTGCTCGGATTTATAACTCTCACTGAATATTCATGTCTGATTTAACTGTCTTCATACGACACATTGGAGTTCAGATGTCATCAACTGCATGGTCATTAATCTACTGCATTTATGCTCTAGCTTCCCGTTGACCTGTCACAACTGCCATACTTAAAAAAGCTAATGGAGGTTTTCTACGGATTAATGCATGTATTTTTATAATCAAACATGACTTACAGTATATGCTATGAAAAAGGACTTCCTTGACTCTATCTGCACTGACTCTCAGGTCTCTATCCACACACTCACACACACTTTAAATTAAATCAGATAAGCGTTAACCGACGATAGTCAACACCTGCATAGCTGATGTTTTGGCGGTGTCGGAGGTATAACTGCAATGGAGCCATCAAATCGGTGAGCAGCTGATCATTGTCATGAAGCCATACCTCCCCCTCGCGTTAGAAGTTCAGAACTAGAAAGTGTAGGATATATAAATAATGAAGCTCAAATAGAAAATTATTAAACAAAATAATGAGGATTTCTATCAGCCTAATCAAGGTGTAGATCATGTCTCACATTCCAGTGTTTGAACTTGTAAACATGGGATTTATCTTAATGTGACTCCGTGCAGCCAATGGTAATGTGTCCTTTAGGTATGGTGCCAGGAGCTGCTTGTGGATTTGACAGCTGTAACTCAGTTCCACCTCCGACACCAACAAAACAACCTCTATGTGGATGTCACCTAAAGCGGATCTGATTGAATACAGCCCATATACTGACATTCTCTCTCTCACACACACACACACACACACACACACACACACACACACACACACACACACACACACACACAACACACACACACACACACACACACACACACACACACACACACACACACCATCATACATGCAGGCACACACACATTCACCTAAATACTGTACGCTGCTGCTACTATTATTATTATTATTTATCCTGCTGCCCAGTCACTTTTACCCCTGCCTATATCTGCATATAGTTTAGTTTACTAATTTGACAATTTTAAAAACAAGACAGACATGAACATGAGTAAAATCATGGAGGATAGCACACAATAACACAATTACTTTAACGATGTCTTATCAATACATACACAGTATGTGAGGGATCATGAGTAGCCTACTTAAGCCACCATTTTCATGAGGCATAAACTTTCAATCAAGAATCATTAAATTTGATAGCGGGTTATAGGCATTGTGGCTTTTAAAGGGAATGTTCCCGAATTCGCGGAGCTCCCATTCATGGTAAACGCTGCTAATTGCATTTAAAAGCTGCAATGCCTAAAACTGGTTGAATCAACATTCTTTCAACATAATATGTCAACTTATTGTCACGTGTAATCTACGTGGAAGATATAGTATATTGGATCTGAAAAAAGTAATCAACGTAAAATGTTGTTTTGAGGGTGAAATTTCAACCACAGGGTTATGTCATCATGGTAACCAAATTTCAACATAGACAATCCTTGTATAAAATATGTTGAATTTGTACCTTTAAAACAATGTCAGATCTTCAATGTTATATCCACTATCAGAAGAAGAAAAAAACAATAGGCTGGGCAGCACCTTCTACTGGAGAATATCTACAGCTACACTTTGGTCTCCCATCCAGGGGTTTAAAGCCTAGCTCTGCTTAGCTATGATATTTGTCACTGGCAATTACCAATGTGCTATTGTGAGAGGGAGTGTTGAGATAGCCACTTAAGGCCAGGCACCACAGGCTGAAAATACATTTTTGCATCTACCTATATCAATTTAGTGATTTGTTGGTATTTTGGCCAATTAATATTAGAATTTTCAAAAAGTTAACATAAAAATGTCAAAAACGTGCTGTAAATGTATATTTTCTTTAATTTATCATAATATTGTCATCAACATTTTAATGAATTTTACCCACTTTAAAATGGACTTACATCAATCATCAATCAAAGATCACTACATTCAATTAGACACAATTCAAAAGCCCATTTCATAGAGAGTGTTACAAACTGGACTATATTTAGTAACTTAGAGATGGTGATTGGGTCTAAATAGGTATTTGTAGTTTGGTAGTCTAAATTCAGTTTACTTGTCTTTAAAGATGCGTCGTGCATAAGAACAGCCCTTAGCCGTGGTATATTATACCACTCCCCCTCGTGCATTATTTCTTAAATAGACAATACAAATAGGGGTTTGGGAAATGGCAGTGAAAGACAAGTAAGAGGCCTAGGTTTTCAAGCTCTGGTTGATTTCTGATTTAATTATATTTTGTGATATTGAATTGTGTTTGGTTGTCAAAGTAACCAAATATCAACTTTTGGAGGAGATGTACTGTATCTTCTGCTTGTATAGTTCCATCTGTGCCACTGATTTAGTCTGGCTTTAATTCCAGTTTGTCGACAAATTAACAATTGTTATGTTGGATTCACGTCTCCATCTCAAATAAAAATCTAATTTAAATAATATTACTAAATCAAATCAATTTTTTTTAAGTGCATTAAAAGTTTATTTGGTTTGATTTAGACCTATTCTTTAAAGTAGATTTTTGGTTGAGACATATGAATCCAACAATTACAAATTTATAAACAAACTGAAATTAAAGCCAGACTAAGTAAGTGGTACAGATGGAACTATCCAAGCAGAAGATACATATCCTTTAAATGTTGAGATTTGGTTGCATTGACAACCAAACACAATTCAATTTAACTTTTGTGATATAGTATAGCGTATCAGAGTGGTCACATTTTGAGGTTTCTGTAACTATACATTTCTTCTTATGTAATCATATAAAGCGTGCATGTTCAAGATAGCATGCATAGGTCATCGCAGGTCTGTGGAGATATTCACAATTCCTGTAATAATCTGTACAGAACCTGGAATGGCATTGATCACTTGCACCATGTAGGCCTACTTTTAATGTCATTTCAACTGCAATCCAGGTCATTTGGTTCTGCTATTAGATGAAACACACAGTGATAACACAATAATCTGTTACATAAATAAACCAAAAATCAGACATGGTTTTTCCATTGGAATTTTGTTGTGCTTTTAGATGGTTACTTTTGGCTGTCTTTTTGAGTGGGTGGATATACACTGAGTGTACAAAACATTAGAAGCACCTCTTTTTTCCATGACATACTGTAGACTGACCAGGTGAATCCAGGATAAACCTATGATCCCTTATTGATGTCACCTGTTAAATCCACTTCAATCAGTGTAGATGAAGGGGAGGAGAAAGGTTAAAGAAGGCTTTTTAAGAATTAAGTCAATTAAGACATGGATTGTGTGTGTGCCATTCAGAGGCTAAATGGGCAAGACAAAAGATTTAAGTGACTTAAAATGGAATATGGTGGTAGGTGCCAGGCGCACCGGTTTGAGTGTGTCAAGAACTACTGTACAACACTGCTAGGTTTTTCACGCTCAACAGTTTTCCATGTGTATCAAGAATGTTCCACCACCCAAAGGATATCCAGCCAACTTGACACAACTTTGGGAAGCATTGGAGTCAACATAGTCAAGCATCCCTATGGAACGCTTTCGACACCTTGTAGTCTATGCCCCGATGAATTGAGGCTGTTCTGAGGGACAAATGGGATGCAACTCAATATTAGGAAGGTGTTCTTAATGTTTTGTACACTCCATGTAGGTTGTAATCTCATTGATTGTCTCAACCAAATATTACTCAATTATCCACATTGAAATGACATGGTGTGCCTAGTGGGTAGTCTCCTTTACTGTATGTGCAGCACATGATTTTGTTATTGGATCAATACAGACAAAGACATCAGTGACAAAGGTAAATTGTTTCTGAATTTCTAATTGGATAGAAGGTAGGGTGTAATTTCAATCAGGTTTTGTTTATTCCACAACTGACACCTCTGAGTGGCACAGTAATCAGGAAAGAATTACCCCTAACCTCACTGATTGCTCAGATTGGCTTCTAATTAGCATGTTGGCAAGCAAATAAAAACACATAATTAGCCTACATGTTTACAATCAACTTTTCCTCAATATTACCATCATTGCTTCTCAGTCATATCCCAATAAATATTGACTGCCTACAATCCACTCACAACAATTTTGCATTAAATCCCAGCAACTACCAAAAATAGAACATTAAAACATTGCCTCACAATAATTATTGTGTCCCTCTTTCCATCTTTCTCTTGAAGTGGTTTCTGAAAGTTTGTAAGACAGAATAAATAGTAGAAAGCAGCAGCTAGGCAAAGCCTCTGTTGCATATGGATGACCATAGCCCCCTGGTCRGGTCCTTCGTCCTAGCTGTCTTCTCAGAGCCTGTAGTAAATTAAAACAGCAAGTCTCCTGAGTAATGGACTAGCAGTAGGCCTTGTCGTTTCAGGGTGTCCCTCCTCCCGCCCTGTGTACCTACAAGGCATGTAGAATATGCTGCTTTGCATGTGAGACGACACATCTCTCATAACTCTCTACCCTCACCCCACAGATCTATCAGTCATTCAAAGGCGTTGCCTAGGGATATCCAGCTCTCTATCACTTCTTTGAACAAAAGGAACAACCACTGTCTCTTTTGAAAGAAAATAAATGAAAAGGGAGATATTGGCGAGCGACATTATAACAAAAAGAAAATCTGCTCTTTGTGCAAGGAGTCTACAGCGCGGGAGGGAAAGAAATGGAAGAAAATGCTAATCACTCAGAGGAAGAGAGGGAATAAGGAATTAGCAGAGTGAGTGAAAAACATTTATTTAGCATTTACAGTATGAAGAATTTTCTGAGCAGTATGAATCTGCTGGAAGCAACTATTGCAATGTCCTCAGGCTACCTTTGAGAGGTGTTACAGTTCTTCCTCCCTGTTCTCTGCCTTGAAACTCTAATATCTACCTGCACAGAGAGAGGGCACAGAGGGCTATGAGCTGGGAGACTGACCCTGGGGCGGAACATTGAACGCTGCGATGCCAGCCTCTCGTTGGCAGCTTATTTTACTCTAGTTAGTTGAAGAGGCACCTACTGGTTTTATATCGCTAATGAATACGAAGTAACTGTTCAGCTACATATCCCCCACAAACTGTCACCGCTTTAGACTTGTCAAGGTTAGGTTTATCAGATAGAAAGCTGGGACAGAACAGGAAGAAAAAGTGTGCCCATAGATAAACAGAGAGAAACACAGAGTGGGACATAGAGATAGAGGAAGACAGACTTGTTCAGCATGGGTGCGGAACATTCTGTGGATGGATGGTTAAATGAGACAGGAGAATACATTTGAAATGGAGAGTGCTCTCAAAAGATCAATACTCCTTCAAAGCAGGTATTGAGTGAGCTGCTCTATTTGAAACAAATAAGAATTGAGCTGCTGTAGGTTACCAGACCAACATATCCTGAAGAACCCCCACTCTGCACCATCAACAACAATGGACCATCTATGAAGCCAGATACAGTACCAGTCAACAATCACGTGGCTCTCAGATAATGGAAGAATGGAAAGCAGTCTGCAGTAACCTATTTTGATTTCTGAATGAGRATTCAATGCTAACATGATCCCGTTCTTCTACAGTGGGCGGATATGGATTTCCCACTCTGCCCAACTTGGCTGGTGGAGACACATTTTATTTAATTATTTTGGCAGAAGGCATAAGGACATAAGGACATTGCTCTCGATAGGTGTAATTATCTTCCATTTGCTCAGCTCCCGTCTCCTCCTTATGAGCCGACGTCTTTTTATTCAGTCTGTACGTGTCCATGAGGTTTCAGACTCATTGTCAAGGCCAATGAGGCGCAAGCAGCGTTCATATGTACTCTTCCACCACCCTCCACAGACACTCCCCTCTGATTCTCTTTCACTCACTGACTCACTCCGCTATTCCTCACATTCTGGACAGTTTAAACACATGCATTCTGTTTGTTATGAAACAGTGCATGCCATGAACCAATAATAGGATCACAAATAAAACAGAATTAATTCTTATTAGAAATCAAAATAATTCAGACATGCAGAGCCTGTTTCCATTACTAAGGTACTGCTCTGTGTTATTTTTAATGTTTTTCTCTATTCTGCCATATTTTCTCTCTTCTGGGTCTTCTGATGCAGCTTTTTCTGTGTTGCTCCATTCCAGCAGCAGCCGAAGCCCCAGTGACACAGATATATAGCTAGCTGCAGGCCCAGGTAGATGGATAGAGAGAGATCAGAGAGACGTCCACCGGACAGGGGGGGAAGGGAGAGATAAAGAACGACTCCCACATCACTGTGCTCCTGCAGCCTCCACACACAGCCCCCAGGAGTCAACAGAACAGAGCATCCAGACTACTGTCTGTCTATCTATCTATATATATATATATATGTCTGTCTGAGTGGTGTGAACTGTAAGGTCAGAACTCTGCAAGAGAAGAGTTTCAAGTATACAGTATCTTATTACCAGGCACTGTTCCATGGTATTGTGTTTCCTTTAGGGTGAAGTTTTCAGACACTTTAAAAGTCATATTTAGAAAATGTTGGGTAAGGGATAAAGTATGGCCAACAAAAAATGTAGCTTAGCTGTCCATTCAGCACCAACATAAGACCTAAGTAATCAGCATATTGGGCAGTGCCCAAATCTTTGCTTTCATGTTTCTTGACAAATCAGTCAAATACCAACCAAAATGGGATTTTGATCAGATGCGCAGTGAGCAGCCTCTATCTGCTCTTTGGAAAACTGATGACATTGGTTATAGCCCACAGTAGACAAGAATTACAGCAACCGTGCTGCTTTGTGCTCATAATTTACAATGATGATTCCTGTAATAACTTGTCCAGCACAAAGGCAGACAAATTAGTGACAGAGAACAAAAAGAACAAAAAGCAGCATCTCCTTTCCGTAATGATGTTTTAAGTGGTTTTCATCTGTTATCTGCTGAGGAAAAAAGTGCATATCAAAAGTGAAGGCCTCCAGTGGCTAAAGCCAGTAAATTTAATTTCTATTAACTTCTATTCAAGGCTAAATGAACACTCTCAATGGGATATTGATAAAGACTGGCCTCAGATCTGTTGGGATGCCTCTGATTTTACTCCTGTTTGAAGAGAGACCAATGAGTTCAGATATTCAGAAGTGTCAGGGTTGGTCTGGGTAATTTCTCTGTCCATAAATCTAGTAAAACTATTTTGTCAAGGCAGTACCTGATGTATGTTTTGGTAAAAAGCATTGTCTTTGAAAGGTGAGTATTTCAAGAAGGCTGCAATGTTTTCTTGTGAAAAATATGACTTTTTTTTCTTCCATTAATGAAATATTAATGTTAAGATGGTATGTATGTACTATATGATACTCTGAGCCTCTGTATCCTGTGTTTATAGCCCTGAGGTTTTGAAGCCATATAACATTACATTTTCATTTCCTAGAGATGTGGAGCTGTAGATGTGAAGTGGTTTATCTGGCCACATAGGGCTAAGATCTTAGCACACTGAGGACTGTTTGCACATACAGTAAGTGCTCCTTAGAAAGCAATCTGATCTCATTTCCCACAGACATCATTTATACTGCACAGGCTTTTTATATAAAATGTCTGGCCTGAGATGAGGACTTCTCAAAACGCATGCATTCGGACTGAAGGTCATTATGTCAAATAAATAAGATGTTTAGATACACAACAGTGATGCCACTTGCATTCTTAACCAACCAATAACAAAGCATTGTCTGGTGATGGATGTCTTTGCCCATGATCCACATGATATGCTGGGCATTATTATTATTATAAATCTAATTAAAATTGGAGACCCAACTTCGTCAAACTAAGTGGCGTGCCATGCCATGCCATAAAAGTAGTCAGATCATTAATATTTCAGGAAATGTGCCACAGTGTCATCCCATGAAATATAGTATATGATGTCACATAAAAGAGAAGAGTTGTAAAAATTACATAATTTCCGTGCACCACAACAGATGAAGACAGCTTCTGCCCCATCAGCAGGTTTATGACATGAACCACCTAAACACCATTCAACTATGAGGTCTTACTCAGTGCTGTTTACTACGTCTGTCACAAATCACACACCTCTACAAAGTGTAGAGGCAGTACCAACTCAACCAGTCTAAAACAAAAGTACCCAGCCAGCACAATGAGTTGTAGCCACCCATTGTGGCATTATTGACTTAAATAAGGATGTCTGTTCTACTCTTTCTAGGTCTGTGGTTGAAGTCATTGCAACCAGCTTTGCCTGCTAGGTAGTCCCAGTTTGCTGCAGTCTTTTGGAATGAATTGACACGGATGATGAGGAAGCTGTTTATATGACGATAACAGTGTTGTGTGACCCGACGGATGGAGGGAAATTTAAAACACACATCAAAGCAGCTGGTTGAACACCTCCCTCCAATCAATAACAGACCAATCAATAGTCGGATCGATGGTACTGTGCTGAGAGCAATGCTGACCCGACAACATAGAATTTTAAACGGTCTACAATAAGGACGGGACAGGGGCTAATCTCTGACCATATAAAATATACAAGGTCACTCTCTTTCTCTACTATGAGAGAAGACTAATAAGTGGCCTCGTTGTTTTAAGCCTAGAGGAGATAGAGGATAATGGGTCAAAAGACAACATCTGCTGTGGGCCAAAAGTAAAGGTTTCCCCCTCTTACTGTATCTTCCTTCTTCAGTGGAATACTAATTTACAAGGCCCTTTTTCTTTAGTATGAAAGCTCTACAAGTTTACTCTATCCACCCTCGACTGAAAGAGGCAACAGAGAGCCGGGTTAATGCTGCAACATCAATCTACCACAGCAAGAGCCCTTCATGCGCTCAACGGAAATATTGCTTCATTTAGATTTAATGACTTGTGTCTTACCTATGTAGCCGATGGCACGGGCCCTGTCTGAGTTATAACAATAATAATGGACTGCCTTTATAGGCCGCCCTTCACATCCAAAAAGCCGGAGAGCTCTTTACCCACTACATAAAGGAACGAGTGCAATTACATCTTAGAACTCATTAAATAAGTTTAATGATCCAATGAGGTACGGGAAGGTGGGGGGTGCGGTCCTTCAAAGTTGACTGATAGAATAAAAAAAGGTTACACAACTGTGCAGTGAAACAAGCGTTAAGAAAACATAAAATAATGGACCTAGCCTATACCTCCCCACCCAGTCTAGCCTAGAGAAAGTTAGTTTGTAGATGTTACCTTGTCTCTCTGGTCACGTACAGTAAAGTGAGAAACAAGACCTCTGGTCTTTTTATATATCATCCTCACTTCCTCTTACTTCAGTTCATGACTGTTTTTCATCACACCTGGGGAGACAGAAGAGAGTTCATAGCCCCTAACCACATGCCTCCTCACTTCTGTATGACAGATGGTGTGTTCTGCTGTCACACTAGAGCTGCCCTGAACACAACCTAGCACTCACCAGCTGTCAACAACACACTCTCTGTCTGACTGAGTGGCATGTTTATTTACTGACACGCCATGCCCCACCTTCCCTCCACGTATCCCCTTGGGCATCAGCAGAAAGACACTGTACGGTAAGTGAATGTTGAGGTCACAGGGTCAATAGCTCTGGCTCTCAGACAGACGATCAGTAAAAACATCCACCTAGCACAGGTCACTTAGATCTCCTACTCTTATACTAACCCTACTTATTATAAATTGTGAACTTGTACAGAACAGGACCGCTATGAACGATTCATTTTAAAAAATCAAGTGATTTTAAAATTGAATAGTTAAATCGCTATTTCATTTATCTTTCATCTTTTCCTAACCAAAGTACTGATTTAAACCAATTCAATTCAAGGACATTTGAACAATAAAAGATTGGAATAACGTTTCTTAATGCATGTTAGCGGGATGGAAGGTTTCTTGCACAGTATCTGTGTCTGTCTGGTTACAGGTGTAATAGAATGGCTCCAGGTTTCATTTGCTTTAGTTGTCTAACTGAGGAGTAAGTGGGCATTAGCACAGTGGCACAATGCACTTAGGCTGTAGGAGGTGACTGAATAGCTCATCAGGTAGAGAGAGTTGCTGATTTCTCTGCTGGATTTGAATGCTCTATAGCTGAAGAGGGACCAGTTAGGACTGGTATACCTCTTTATCCATTTGCCTGAATTTACAGGCTTTAACAAGCCATTTAAGCAACCCAGTATGCATAGATAGTGACAATAGAGTACTTCTTATTCAGTGTATCGCAAAGTGCATCCATATGAGCCGCGTATGGTGTGATCCATCATCATACCAACATACTGTTCAGTGATCTTCACTTTATCTAGTACGTTCTCGTCATTTCCTCTCTCTTTTCTGTTTCTCTGACAGTAGCTTCGCTTGCTAACCCCAGAGAGCTCTGCATCATCCTGGCCATGAGGAATCCATCCCCTTCCACAACCCAGCACGGAGATGTCATGGACCATATGGTCAAATGTTACTGGGGAGCACAAACAGGCACACATACTGTAGCAAGCACTCGATAATGACGACATAAACATAAACATACAGTGACATCACTAACAGTGGAGCCTACTGTGACCTCAGTGTGTGTAACTCTTCTGTATTAAATCCCAGATTCAGACCTCCCACCTTGCATGATACAATTAAATCCACAACTTGTGTCATTTATAACAGTACTACCTGCATGAGGTGTAGGTTTAATGTGTACAGTTGTTATTTGATGCCTGAAATACACTAAACACACACACACACTTTACTTTTTTCCGGTTGGCATCTGCTCATGTCTGCTCATCCGTGTCAAAGTGGCCACTGAAGCCATGTGAGTGATAAGCCTATACACAGACAATGATTCCCATCTCCTAGTTGGCATAGAGAACACAGCAGACATTCTAGAGTAATGGCTAGGGACATGTGATGGAGCTCTCCACTGCATCTTGAGAAAAATTAACTTCTGTGGGAGCTAATCTGTTTTGTCTGTTTTGCAAGATTCCCAGAGTCCTTTATGAAACACATCCATATTCATTACAGGGAGCCTTTTTTCACTGTCAATGTTGATATTTTCTGGAGACAAACATGACAGTAACTTACAATGTCTTTAGATCTGTCAAGCAGGGGTAAAGTAGGTGTCATCTGTTGTAACTTCAATAAATCAACACAGAGACAGATGCTCTAGTCTAGACAATATGAGAATGGAGTATAAACTCTGACATAATCAAATATGTAGTATTATGGATTTCCGACCTATACTGTACTAACATTTAATGTATTCCTACAAAGTACAGTATTTGCACAATATTATCAATTCTATTCTCTCATATGGTCCCTTTGGCCCTCTAGGTCCATATTAGTTAGCATTTCAAATGATTGAAAACACTGTCCAGTATAAGGTAATACTTCATCCAATAGAGACTTAGCTCCATGTTGGCACCATATTCTTAATCAAACTGGCATTCTACCTCATTCAGTATATTTCATTACTAAGTACAGAGGGAAGTTTAAGGTTCTGAGGATTATTTAGTTTACAGATTGTAATTCATATAGCATTATATTCTTCAAGACTTGATTCTCCACCACACAGAAATTCTGTCCAATTCTGTCCAATCATCTTTTATAGAGCTATTCCAAAAGTGCATGTAATTTAATTTGAAGCATAATCATTAACACATTCCTCTGACTATTCTTTCCTCCCTTTACGCCACACCATATAATATGCAGTGTGATATTTTCGATTATATTATTTGCATCTGCATTTTCAATAAGCAATGGTACTTATTTTCATAATCTTTTGATTGTTCTGAAAGTGTTTTATTGAACAGGTAATAACTTGAATGAGACATATAAGGCTGAATCCGATAGCCTACTTATGGGGCATTCATGTGCTTGTCGGAAGTGGGATACTTCCCCATAGGGAAGTCGTAAGTCCGTGTCACACTCTGATCTGTTTCACCTGTCTTTGTCATTGTCTCCACCCACCTCCAGGTGTCACCTGTTTTCCTCATTAGTCCCTGGGTACTTATTCCTGTGTTCCCTGCTTGTTTTTTTTGTCAGTTTGTCAAGTCAACCAGTGTGGGTTTTCCCCATTCTCCTGCTTTTTTCCCTTCGCTCTGCTTCTGCTAGTCCTCCCGGTTGTGACCCTTGCCTGTGTGGACTCTGAACCTACCTGCCTGATCATTTTGCCTGCCCAGACCTCGAGCCTGCCTGCCACTCTGTACCTCCTGGACTCTGACCTGGTTTTGATCCTATGCCTGTCCATGGCCATTCTCTTGCCTCCCCTTTTTATTATAATAAATATCAGAGACTCAAACCATCTGCCTCCTGTGTCTGCATCTGGGTCTCGCCTTGTGCCCTTATAGTCCGACATGATTGTGTTCAAGTGCTTTTGAAGTCGGAACAATTCTTCAACCAATAAGATTTTAGATAATATAATAACCTTGCTAATATTAAAGCTAGCTTGCTTAAAGCGCAACTGAAACATTTATTCTGGTGTCAAAATTGACTACAACGTGTAAATAGGAGAATTTTGGTCATAAAGTCAGTCCAAAATGGAGTTTGTGAGGGTTGGTTTTTGATTTTGACAGTGTTGACTTGTTGACTTCACTAACACAGGGGGATACACAAGCTGCAGTGATTGCACGCAGAACACAGACAGTGAGAGATACCTGCCCAGCAGTGCAGCGGATCCAAATGTGCATTTTTTTTAACTTGAGAAATACTGCACCAAACAGCTTAGCTAGATATACAACTGTGTGAATAAAACCACCGCGCAAAAATGTCAACTCAAGAAATCAGTAATTCATTTTATCTTAGATTCGTTCTATTTTGAGGGTTGTTACTAGAGTATAGCTACGATCAAAAGTGACTTTTTAACCTACCATGTTAATTATCTTAACCTGCTACAAAAACGTCACTTCCGGTCATAGCTGTAGGCCTACTCACTCTCGTCAGAACCTATTTTGAGCAAGTTATACTGTCTTCGTTCCAATGGTGTCTCATAGGAAACAAACGTCCGTAACTGCCACATCGAACCACACCACCAAGACTGAAATCTTGTTAATGAGCAACAGAGAAACACGTGGAATCGGTGCATTCAGTTACTCTTTAACATTGACAATATGGTCAAACTAGCTACATTATCCACATTGATAAGTTTGTAATTGTCACCCTCATCCTTTGGTTGAAACGACATGTCAGTAGTGAAACGTCCCAACTCAGGTAATAACATTTTCTCTGAGTTTCCCATTTGTAACTGCGACTTTGAAGGGTCGTTCAAGTGCAACTTCCCAGTCAGAACTCGGAACTTCCCATAACTCTGACAGCACGTGAACGTCACAGTAACGGAACTTTCTTTGCAGATCTCCCATTGACATCAGTGTATGATTTAGGTGATCTCTGTATGGATTTGGTACATGTAGACTTAATGATGATGTTGAGATAGGTTGATCTATTCACTCACTTCACACAAAGTAAAACAAGCTCCACAGGAACTATTTACAGGTGTGCAGAAAGGAGGATCATCATTAAAATCCAATCACATCAATAACTTGAACAGAAAATTATGAAATATTAAAGAATTCAGATTTCTATCTGATTTGCAGGAGCCAGAAAGGCATTAGTGTCCTCTAAATTATCAATGAGAAGATTTTCATTTAAGGGAATCATTACAACATGCTGGGAATGAACATTTAATGAGAGTTGGCTCGGAGGATCTCTGCCAATGATATTGTATTCGGGCCTGGAGATACTATGGAATGATAGCTGTGTTGTCAGTGTGGACTTACTTACTGATCCACTCTAAAAGTGGAAACGGGTGTAGAGAACTCTTTCCTCTCAAGTGGGCATATTAAAAAGCTCATTGGATGTTATACTCTGGAGAAATTTACTGTAATGGTGTTTGACCATTTCCAATAATTTTTGTTTGTTGTTTTTGTGATTTACATGAGGATATCTAGGGCTGTTGAAACTAATATTCACATTATTCCTTCTGACTTAAAATATTTGCCCCAGGACAGTGATTGGGGACATTGCCCTGTGTAGGGTGCCGTCTTTCGGATCGGATATTAAATGGGTATCCTGACTCTCTGTGGTCACTAAAGATCCGATGGCACTTATCGTAAGAGTAGGGGTGTTAACCCAGTGTTCTGGCTAAATTTCCAATCTGGCCCTCATGGCCATCTAATCATCCCCAGCGTCCAATTGGCTCATTCATCCCCCTGTAACGCAGTGGATCGACGGTGACTAGAAAGCCGGTGACGTCGACCGCAGAACGCCGCCCGAACAAGGAGAGGGTCCGACTTCGGATGAAGTCGTGACAGTACCCCCCTTGACACCGACCTCGGGGACGACCCGGAGGACGAGGCGCAGGGCGATCCGGATGGAGACGGTGGAACTCCCGCTGCAACGAAGGGTCCAAGACGTCCTCCACCGGCACCCAGCATCTCTCCTCCGGACCGTACCCCTCCCACTCCACGAGGTATTGAAGGCCCCTCGCCCGACGTCTCGAGTCCAGGATGGCTCGAACAGCATACGCCGGGGCCCCCTCGATGTCCAGTGGGGGCAGAGGAACCTCCCGCACCTCAGACTCCTGGAGTGGACCAGCCACCACCGGCCTGAGGCGAGACACATGGAACGAGAGATTAATACGGTAATCTGGAGGAAGCTGTAACCTGTAGCATACCTCATTCAGTCTCCTCGGGACTTTGAATGGCCCCACAAACTGCGGGCCCAGCTTCCGGCAGGGCAGGCGGAGGGGCAGGTTTCGGGTCGAGAGCCAGACCCAGTCCTCGCTGCGGTGGCAGTCGGTGCTCGCCTTTTGCCGCCTCACAGCCCGTTGTAGGTGCACATCTGCGGCGTCCCAGGTCTCCTCTGAGCGCTTAAACCATTCGTCCACCGCAGGAGCCGGCTGATACCCCAGTACGCACTGGAAAGGAGAGAGGTTAGTGGAGGAGTGGCGGAGTGAGTTTTGGGCCATCTCTGCCCAGGGGATGAACTATATATTTTACCTCTTGGGGATGTCATTCGAAAACATAATTCATTATTAGTAATTAGTTAACTTTCACTGCTATGCGGATGACACACAGCTGTACATTTCAATGAAACATGGTGAAGCCCCAAAATTGCCCTCGCTCGTAGCCTGTGTTTCAGACATAAGGAAGTGGATGGCTGCAAACCTTCTACTTTTAAACTCGGACAAAACAGAGATGCTTGTTCTAGGTCCCAAGAAACAAAGAGATCTTCTATTGAATCTGACAATTAATCTTGATGGTTGTAAAGTCGTCTCAAATAATACTGGGAAGGACCTCTGCGTTACTCTGGACCCTGATCTCTCTTTTGACGAACATATCAAGACTGTTTCAAGGACAGCTTTTTTCCATCTACGTAACATTGCAAAAATCTGAAACTTTCTGTCCAAAAATTATGCAGAAAAATTAATCCATGCTTTTGTTACTTCTAGGTTAGACTACTGCAATGCTCTACTTTCCGGCTACCCAGATAAAGCACTAAATAAACTTCAGTTAGTACTAAATACGGCTGCTTGAATCCTGACTAGAACCAAACAATCTGATCATATTACTCCAGTGCTAGCCTCCCTACAATGGCTTCCTGTTAAGGCAAGGGCTGATTTCAAGGTTTTACTGCTAACCTACAAAGCATTACATGGGCTTGCTCCTACCTATCTTTCTGATTTGGTCCTGCCGTACATACCTACACGTACGCTACGGTCACAAGACGCAGGCCTCCTAATTGTCCCTAGAATTTCTAAGCAAACAGCTGGAAGGCAAGGCTTCTCCTATAGAGCTCCATTTTAATGGAATGGTCTGCCTACCCATGTGAAGAGACGCGACTCGGTCTCAACTTTTATGTCTTTACTGAAGACTCATCTCTTCAGTGGGTCATATGATTGAGTGTAGTCTGGCCCAGGAGTGTGAAGTTGAACGGAAAGGCTCTGGAGCAACGAACCGCCCTTGCTGTCTCTGCCTGGCCGGTTCCCCTCTCTCCACTGGGATTCTCTGCCTCTAACCCTATTACAGGGGCTGAGTCACTGGCTTACTGGTGCTCTTTCATGCCGTCCCTAGGAGGGGTGCGTCACTTGAGTGGGTTGAGTCACTGACGTGGTCTTCCTGTCTGGGTTGGCGCCCCCCCTTGGGTTGTGCGTGCGGAGATCTTTGTGGGCTATACCCGGCCTTGTCTCAGGATAGTAAGTTGATGGTTGAAGAAATCCCTCTAGTGGTGTGGGGGCTGTGCTTTGGCAAAGTGGGTGGGGTTATATCCTTCCTGTTTGGCCCTGTCCGGGGGTATCATCGAATGGGGCCACAGTGTCTCCTGACCCCTCCTGTCTCAGCCTCCAGTTTTATTCTGCAGTAGTTTATGTTCGGGGGGCTAGGGTCAGTTTGTTATATCTGGAGTACTTCTCCTGTCTTATCCGGTGTCCTGTGTGAATTTAAGTATGCTCTCTCTAATTCTCTCTTTCTCTCTCTCTCTCTCTCTCTCTCTCTCTCTCTCTCTCTCTCTCCTCTCTCTTCTCTCCTCTTCTCTCTCTCTCTCTCTCTCGGAGGACCTGAGCCCTAGCACCATGCCTCACGCACTACCTGGCATGATCACTCCTTGCTGTACCCAGTCCACCTGGCCGTGCTGCTGCTCCAGTTTCAACTGTTCTGCCTGCAGCTATGGAACCCTGACCTGTTCACCGGACGTGCCACCTGTCCAGACCTGCTGTTCTCAACTCTCTGGAGACAGCAGGAGCGGTAGAGATACTCTTAATGATCGGCTATGAAAAGCCAACTGACATTTACTCCTGAGGTGCTGACTTGCTGCACCCTCGACAACTACTGTGATTATTATTAATTAACCATGCTGGTCATTTATGAACATTTGAACATCTTTGGCCATGTTCTGTTATAATCTCCACCGGCACAGCCAGAAGAGGACTGGCCACCCCTCATAGCCTGGTCCTCTCTAGGTTTCTTCCTAGGTTTGGCCTTTCTAGGGAGTTTTTCCTAGTCACCGTGCTTCGACACCTGCATTGCTTGCTGTTTGGGGTTTAGGCTGGGTTTCTGTACAGCACTTTGAGATATCAGCTGATGTAAGAAGGGCTATATAAATAAATTTGATTTGATTCAGGTGACCAAAATCCCTGTCCGCCACTGCAGCCGCACCGGTCCCCCTTCAGCAGTGAGGTAATGGGAGCTGCTGCCTGACGAAAACCCAGATAAACCTCCGGTAGTAGGTTTATCCCTAGAAACCGCTGCACTTCCTTTATCGTGGTGGGAGTCGGCCAATTACGCACGGCTGAAATGCGGTCACTTTCCATCTCCACCCCTGAAGTGGAAATGTGGTACCCTAGGAAGGAGACGGACTGTTGGAAGAACAGACATTTCTCAGCCTTGACGTACAGGTCATGCTCCAACAGTCGACCATGCACCCTGCGCACACAGGGACACATGCTCGCACGTGTAGCGGAGTATATCAGTATGTCGTCAATATACACCACTAACCCTGCCCGTGCAGGTCCCGAAAAATCTCGTCAACAAAGGATTGGAAGACTGATGGATCATTCATCAACCCGTACAGCATGACGAGGTTCTCAAGTTCTCATCGTCCCCCTCCCGGATACGCACCAGGTTGTAAGCGCTCCTGAGTCCAATTTTGGTGAAAGAAGCGCGCCCCGTGCATTGACTCGATCGCACTGGCGATGAGAGGCAGCGGGTAGCTGTACCTCACAGTGATCTGATTGATACCCTGATAGTCAATACACGGGCACTGACCTCCATCCTTCTTCTTCACATAAAAGAAACTCGAGGTGGCAGGTGAAGTGGACGGCCGAATGTATCCCTGCCCCAGGGATTCGGAGAAATATGTTTCCATAGCCGCAGTCTCCTCCTGTGACAGAGGATACACGTGACTCCTGGGAAGTGCTGCGTCTACCAGGAGATTTATCGCACAATATTCCCGACGATGGGGTGGTAATTGAGTCGCCTTCTTCTTACAGAAGGCGAGAGCCAAATCGGCATATTCTGAGGGGATGCGCACGGTGGAGACCTGGTCTGGATTTTCCACCGTAGTCGCACCGATGGAAACCCCTACACACCTCCCTGAGCACTCTCGTGACCAACCCTTGAGAGTCCTCTGTTGCCACGAAATAGTGGGGTCATGACAGGCCAACCAGGGTAGGCCCAGCACCATGTGAAACGCAGGAGAATCAATAAGGAAGAGACTGATTCTCTCCTTGTGACCCTCCTGCGTAACCATGTCTAGTGGAGCGGTGGCCTCCCTAATCAGCCCTGACCTTAATGGTCGACTATCTAGGGCATGCACAGGGAAGGGCATATCCACAGGAACATTGGGGATCCCTAAACTATGGGCAAATGAACGATCAATAAAATTCCCAGCTGCGTCTGAATCTACTAGCGCCTTATGCTGAAAATGCGGGGAAAACTCAGGAAAATTTATAAACACATACATGTGAGCAACAGGGGGCTCTGGGTGAGCCTGGTGCCGACTCACCTGGGGTGACATGATAGTGCCCTGCCTGCTGCCTCGACTCCCTGAGGAACCCCCCCAGCACCGATCAGCAGTGTGCCCTCTGTGGCCACAGATGGTGCAGGGAATGGCCCCTCCTCCGGTCGCCCTAAGCGCAGCACCTCCCAACTCCATGGGCATCGGAGCGGAGGTTGGGGGATGGAACTGACAGGCCCCGATCCGGACGTCCGCGGGTAGCCAGTAGGTTGTCCAGCCGGATGGACAGGTCCACCAGCTGGTCCAACGGGAGGGTGGTGTCTCGGCAGGCCAACTCCCGACGGACGTCCTCGCGCAGACTGCACCGGTAGTGATCGATCAGGGCCCTGTTGTTCCATCCTGCGCTGGCAGCCAGGGTCCGGAAGTCCAAAGCGAAATCCTGCGCGCTCCTCGACACCTGCCTCAGGTGGAACAGACGTTCACTCGCCGCTCAACACTCAGGCGGGTGGTCGAACTCTACCCGAAAGCGGCGGGTGAACTCTGCGTAATGGTCCAAGGCCGCGTCTCCTTCACTCCATACGGCGTTTTCCCACTCCAGGGCTTTGCCTGAGACGCAGGAGACGGGGGTGGAAATGCTCTCACGCCCCGAAGGAGCCGGGTGGACGGTCGCCAGGTAGAGTTCCAGCTGGAGTAGGATCCCCTGGCATCCGGCAACCGTCCCATCATACTCCCTCGGGAGCGCGAGTCGAATCCCGCTGGGACCGGGTGAAGGAGGGGTGGACAGTGGGGCCTGCTGTAGTGGGGCTGGTGGAGGAGCTGGAAAACCTCCTCCTCTCTCCCAACGATCCATCGTCTGCAGCACGCGATCCATGGCGGTGCCCAGACGTTGCAACATGATCGCGTGCTGCTGGACGCGCTCCTCTACTGCCACAGGGAGGGCGTCTGCTCCTGCTGACTCCATTCCAGGTGAGTGATTCTGTACTGGTCCTGTGTGTAGCTGGTGTATAGAGTCAGGCGCAGGACAGCAGATATGAGTAATCAACGTACTTTACTCAAAATATACAAAATGCAAAGCAATATAGCGAACCCACAATAACAGACCGATGTACAACGAACAATCACTCACAAACAAACATGGGGAACACAGGGTTAAATAATAAACAAGTAATTGGGTGAGTGAAACCAGGTGTGTAAGACAAAGACAAAACAAATGGAAAATGAAAAGTGGATCGGCGGTGGCTAGAAAGCCAGTGACGTTGACCGCCGAACTCCGCCCGAACAAGGAGAGGGACCGACTTCGGCGGAAGTCGTGACAGATTTTTAAAAGTAGAAGTTCGAATTGTTTGGGTACAGACCTGGATAGTAAGACAGAACTCTGAAGGCTATCTCTGCAGTAGATTGCAACACCGCCCACTTTGGCAGTTCTATCTTGTCGGAAAATGTTATAGTTAGGGATGGACATTTCTGGGTTTTTGGTGGACTTCCTTAGCCAGGATTCAGACACGGCTAGGACATCCGGGTTGGCAGAGTGTGCTAAAGCAGTGAATAAAACAAACTTAGGGACGAGGCTTCTAATGTTAACATGCATGAAACCAAGGCTTTTACGGTTACAGAAGTCAACAAATGAGAGCATCTGGGGAGTAGGAGTGGAGCTAGGCACTGCAGGGCCTGGATTAACCTCTACATCACCAGAGGAACAGAGGAGGAGTAGGATGAGGGTATGGCTAAAGGCTAACAGGACTGGTCGTTTAGTGCTCTCAGAGCAGAGAGTAAAAGGAGCAGGTTTCTGGGCGTGAGAGAATGGATTCAAGGCATAATGTACAGACAGAGGTATGGTTGGATGTGAGTACATTGGAGGTAAACCTAGGCATTGAGTAATGATGAGAGAGATATTGTCTCTGGAGACGTTTAAGCCATGTGTTAAGAATGTGTTCTCAGTCAACTTACCTGGTAAAATAAGGGTTACATTAAATAAAAAGACATTCAGCCTTTAAAACTAAGTGGTTTGAAGCACAAACTAAATGTTATAACCACATCCATGACAAAACCTTTAAATCCATAAAACCTGCAAAGGAATATGTTTGAAATAGTTACGAATTCTTTCATCTCTTGTTGAAGCTTTACAAAATATTTTTCTCTTGTCTTGAATCATTAGACAATGTAAGGATATTTTAAAAGACCTGGATGTTTTCTCACTGGAGATCTGACAGATCAAATACATCTTATTTAGCACAAATCCAGTAGCTTTTTGACAGGAATATAGCAGTCTGTGTCAGTAACAGTATAGCCTACTTTAGTGTGAGGGTGATCTCAGAGCAATGTACAGTATCGTTTCCACGGTCGTGCAAAACAGCACACATTGTAGCCTACAGAACATTACATTAGCTCTCATAATGAGTTCTAAAACATGGCCATAATACAGCACCTTGTGTATTTATCTGCTGATGTTATTTACCATGACCTCTGTTGACAATATACTGTTGAAAACCAACTCTCACATTATAGTTTTGTGCCCCGTGCTTTTCTAGAGTTGTTGATATTGTTGTTGTTCTAATTACCACAGTCTACTTTTCAATTTCAGATTGAGTCAAATGTCATGGGTAATACATTTTAGACAACATACACTACCGTTCAAAAGTTTGGGGTCACTTAGAAATGTCCTTGTTTTTGAAAGAAAAGCACATTTTTGTCCATTAAAATAACATCAAATTGATCAGAAATACAGTGTAGACATTGTTAATGTTGTAAATCACTATTGTAGCTGGAAACAGCTGATTTTTAATAGAATATATACATAGGCGTACAGTGGTCCATTATCAGCAACCATCACCCCTGTGTTCCAACGGCACATTGTGTTAGCTAATCCAAGTTTATAATTTTAAATGGCTAATTGATCATTACAAAACCCTTTTGCAATTATGTTAGCACAGCTGCGAACTGTTGTTCTGATTAAAGAAGCATTAAAACTGGCCTTCTTTAGACTAGTTGAGAATCTGGAGCATCAGCAATACTGGGTTCGATTACAGACTCAAAATTGCCAGAAACAAAGAACTTTCTACTGAAACTCGTCGGTCTATTCTTGTTCTGAGAAATTAAGGCTATTCCATGCGAGAAATTGCCAAGAAACTGAAGATCTCGTACAACGCTGTGTGCTACTCCCTTCACAGAACAGAGCAAACTGGCTCTAACCAGAATAAAAAGAGGAGTGGGAGGCCCGGTGCACAACTGAGCAAGAGGACAAGTACATTAGTTTACATCTAGTTTGAGAAACAGACGCCTCACAAGTTCTCAACTGGCAGCTTCATTAAATAGTACCCACAAAACACCAGTCTCAACTTCAACAGTGAAGAGGCGACTCTGGGATGCTGGCCTTCTAGGCAGAGTTCCTCTGTCCAGTGTCTGTGTTCTTTTGCCCATTTAAATCTTTTATTTTTATTGGCCAGTCTGAGATATGGCTTTTTCTTTGCAACTCTGCCAACATCCCGGTGTAGCCTCTTCACTCTTGACGTTGAGACTGGTGTTTTGCAGGTACTATTTAATGAAGCTGCCAATGTCTACACTGTATTTCTGATCAATTTGATGTTATTTTAATGGAGTGATGGTTGCTGATAATGGGCCACTGTACGCCTATGTATATATTCTATTAAAAATCAGCTGTTTCCAGCTACAATAGTGATTTACAACATTAACAATGTCTACACTGTATTTCTGATCAATTTGATGTTATTTTAATGGGCAAAAAACAAACAAAGACATTTCTAAGTGACACCAAACTTTTGAATGGTTGTGTAGCTGGAATGGAGTAAACAGCCTGGAGCATTCTACTTTCTCCTAATTTTCTGTTATATTTATATTTTTCTTGATTCAGTGTAGGTTCTAGTGCACAAAAAGGCACAACAAAGTTTGAGCCAGTAAAAAAGGGTCTGGGAAGATGTATAAGAAACAACTTAAAACTGTGCTCTTTCTATCTTCTGTCTATTTTTTTAATAATTCATTATGGCTGACTATGGTTAAGTTGATGCAAATAAAAACTAGTTCACAGCAACAGCATACTGCAAATCTGACATATTCCTTATGATGATTTAGTATGCATAACCATTTGACTTTTTTTTTTTAAACAAGAAAATAATAGCAACATCAACGTCCAAGGTCATACAAATATATGGGCTGTATCTGTATGCATAATAAGGATCTCTGTTGATGAAGGTTGCATGACGGAGACTGCACTTAATGACCAATGATGACTGCTGATTTGTTTAAGTACCTTATGATTACAAGCATTTCGCTACACCCGCAATAATATCTGCGACCGATAACATTTGATTTGATTTGATCAGGGAGGAACTAGAGAAGTTATTCATCAAAGGCATGAAAATGAGGGGAAGAGATGCCAATGTGAAAATCTCATTATCAATCCATATGATTAACAGCTTTTGGAAACCGCAAATGGACCCTTGACATAAACGTCCCCCTAGAACACTTTTCAAATGTACGTTAAGATAAATAAACCCATGAAAGCTTTGGCAAATGTTATTAGCTCAGAGTAATTACATATTGTCCAAGTGAAGAATGAGCTGGTTTAATGCAGCTCATCTATAAGACAGTATTTCATTTTTATTGTTTTCTCAAAGCCCCAATTAAAAAAGGGGTTTCCTAAATACATTGAAGCATGCACACTGTGGTAATGGTGCACTTACTAGCTTTCATGTTGACAGTCTAGAGATATACAATTTATCTGACTGTTGGTTAATCCAGTGATTTACAGAACTTCCAATGCATTTGAATTTTTGCTTTTATSCTTGCATCTGCTGTAAAACCCTACATTAGTTACATTTGTGTCTACATTTGTGCGTGGCCTGCAAAGAAAAAGTACTCATGGTCTAATCACTGTTTGTAATAATCAGATACTCTTAGAGTGAAAGTCACAAAAGTGGTGTGAAATATTTTTTAGGCAAAAGCAATTTCTTGGATTTGCACCTCTGATGCTGCTTTGCTGGCAGTAGAAAGCGAGTCTTGTTGCAGCCTCAACCTTCAGCTTGTTAAACTAAAACTGTGGTCATCCATCAAAGTGCTGTTACTTTTTGGATGAGAACAAGACAGCACTGCAGATAGGAGCTCAGCTCCCAGAACTCAAGGTTACTTGCATAACCCCAGTTCTCTAAAAGTATATGAGTGAGATGTCTCACTATGGGATTTGCTGGATATGCTGATGACTACAGAAGAACCAATCACACAACGTCTGTCGGAGACAGACAGGTCGAGTGCCAAATGAGGTGAGGCCATATCTCTTTATGAGGCACACTCTCCCCACCCTCTGGTTATTCTCAAGCATGTCTCTACTTCTTGAGCTCTTGCGAGCAGGGAAATGCAGTGAGAAATCTCACTCAAGAGAAACCTTGAGTTCTCTTTCAAGTACTCGTTTCGATGTGTAACTATGGGATACACGTATAGCCAAGTCCCTCATGGCAGAAATGCTCTCCGAAGCCAGGTTGACCTGACAGACTCATCCACAGAGGCCTAGAGAGAAAAAGGCAGCAAGCTATGAGACAGCACAGCACCATCCGTAAAATACCTATACCTTGAGGGGTATACAACCATCGCAAACCAATCTCTGAATAGAGATGCCTTAGTGCACTGCCCATGAAGTAGCCACCTCTCTGGTGGAGAAAATGGCCCATAAGCCCTCCAGAGGTGGTAAACCACAAGGTGAAACTTAAAGTTTTATGTCCCTATATAAAAATAGCAAAAAAGTTCAAATGATTGAGTGACAGGTTGGCGCAAAGTGCTATTTAGTGCTATTAGCCTTACCCTTTGTTGCTCAAACCAGTTAATCTGCCACTGATAGATAACAGAAATTGGCTTCGCCAAAGTACCCAAACAAAGCCGAAAGGAGAGTGATGACCACCAGCAGCAGCATCAAACCACCGTGGCCCCCGCCAAGCCCAACAGCAATGATGCTGCCGAGCTCCAGTTTTCTGGAGAGCCTACCCACCCTTCCACAAGCGCCGCCAGGATAATGGCTCCACAGGATAGCAGCATGGTTTTCCATGTTTGAAGCGGGCCTATATGCCTATTTGTTTGGCAAGACAGCTGTGCAAGGCTACATCTCACCTACCTGGTTAAATAAAGGTGAATTATTTTTATTTTTTTAATGTTTTGGTTATTTGGATCTCCAGTCGCCTTTTGTTTACTGCATTTGTTTACTGTTAATGTAACTAGCCTAAATATAGATTGTGTCATGCCTTTATCTATCTGATATATTGTTTACTAGGCCTACTTGATACCGCTGTTTTGTTCTGTTTGCATTAATTTGTTCGCATTCACAGTTCACAGTGTCGGTATTCTAAGCCAAACTGCTATTCAGTATTTTTTGTTTGCATGCATGAATAACTAAGCTACTACTTTCAGCATTTAGTTTGCATTATTTTGGTATGACAGCTGTGTGTACGGCTGCATTCACATAGGCTGTTTGTAATAGGTGCCCTATCTACTGTATCGTGTAGCCTATATTCATTACCAAACCATCCTTGCTTTAGTGTTTATGGGCGCAGTAGTGGTGAGTGGGTAAAATAACCGGGGAAAGCGAGCCATAAAAAAAATCTAGAATTTATTACAACCTATGAGTTGTGATAGTTGCATTGTTTGCTCTATAACCTGTTAGTTCATATACCTTGCGACCGTGATATATAGGCCAAAGGCCGAGACAAAATGAAGACACAGGGCAGAATAAATTAAACCCCACCTTTGCTTTATCACAAAACCGGAGAGCAACAAAAGTCCACAAAGCATATTGCATGAAACAAACAACTACATGACCTACAGCATGGTCAACAAACGTTTCCAACATTTTCGGACTACTTAACAGCTAATGATTTAGAACCACGAAGAGTTACCACAAGTCGAAAAGAAAACAGGAGCTCCCTCCACTATTCCAGCACCATTTCAACTTCAACATTTCAACATCATCAAAATACCTATGCTTAGTCTAATACAGTGAAAACTAAAAAATACCAAAAACAATTTAGTCCAATCAAAGTAAGCTAAATATGATGTGGCTCCATGGTTCTGATTTGTGTGTGTGTAGTTAACATTAGCCTTCTACATCTAACTACATATTGAACGTCCATCCTCTCAGTCCAGGGGCACAATGTATGAATTTATGTTTGGTGTAGAATCGCCATTATAATCATTGGCCGTACGGAGAATGAAGTAAAATCAGTCCAAATCCCTAGCTCAATCCATGGCTAATTTAGGAAAGGGCCAATTTTAGCTAGCTAGCTAACCACCAGAGAACAACAACACAACGAGATGCAACAGTTCAAGTTGTTTCTGTCAATGACGTAGTAATCTTGATGGGAGAGAAGCCAAATCCAAACTGGCTTCCCTTGACAAAATGTTTTGGTGTGCCCAGACCATTCACAGTTGAGCTCACTCAGTTTAGCTCAACGCTGATTGGCTATTATTTTATACTTTTTTTTATCAACGGAGGCCAAATGCTCTCTGTCTTCCCTTGTATTCAGTGCTACAGGCGGCAACAATGTCATACTCTTTATGACCAGACAGAATCAGATAGATGGCCTACACGTACATAGACAGAGGGGCGCTGTTTCGCTCGCTCAGATGCTTTCTCAAGTGAGATACAATGTCCATTGTGCTAATGCAGCATAGCGGAGATTATAGAGAAGGCTCACTTCAAAGCACTCAATCCTTTCTGTGGGAAACCAGCACCCTGCACACTCTGCATGCACTCTGCTCATGGCAGCTCTGCGTGTGTGTGAGTGTAGGATCCGGAGGACTGATTACTGGATTGTATGATAGAATAATCCTACAGCAACCATGTTTAGTATCTATCTAAAACATAATCTATATGGATGTATGATCTCTGTACAGGGTGAACTATGCATTTCTCTATGCTAGGGTTTTTATTGTCCTCTCAGAAATTCAGTCTTATTTACGTTGGTCTCATCCCCCACACAAGCCTTTAGATGCAGTGACACTGTGGAGATGGGGCCTCAGTGATCAGGTTACTGTAAACTTGGTATCGTTTGATTGGTCAATGGTGGTTGGTTTTGGTTAGAAAGAGTTACACCTTCAGATGTTATAAATGGAATGAAAGTATGTTGTTCTCTCTCTTATCCTGTATGCTGTCGATTGGAGAACGGTTGTATGATATTTTCCAATTTCCTAGGTTTCTGGGCCTCTGGATTAGTAGGCATCTCTTTGTTCATGCTTTGTCTTGTAACTTAACCTTAGGATCTACAGTATATGCCTAGAATTATGCTTTGTTAATGTCAGTATTGCTTTGTAGCTTAAGCTTTATGCCTTGTATAATATAATGTTCATGACAATGATATTATATCAATTTGGTCGTACTCGTATGTGAGGTACAGTGCCTTCGGAAAGTATTCAGACCCCTTGACTTTTTCCACATTTTGTTACGTTACAGCCTTATTCTGTATTCTATTTTCCCTCATCAATCTACACCCAATACACCTTAATGACAAAGCAAAAACACGTTTTTAGAAATGTTTGCAAATGTATAAAAAAACAAACAGAAATTCCTTATTTAAGATTTTGGACCATTTGCTATTAGACTCGAAATTGAGCTCAGGTAAATCCTGTTTCCATTGATTGTTTCTACAACTTGATTGGAGTCCACCTGTGGTAAATTCAATTGACTGGACATGATTTGGAAAGGCACACACCTGTATATACAGGTGTGTATCCTACAGTCGTGGCCAAAAATGTTTTGAGAATGACACAAATATTAATTTTCACAAAGTCTGCTGCCTCAGTTTGTATGATGGCAATTTTCTTTATACATTTGCAAACATTTCTAAAAACGTGTTTTTAGTGACACCCAGTCACTACTTGTAGTATCCTTCCTTACTMAGTTTCCAGAGAGGAAAGAAACTGCTCAGGGATTTCATCATGAGGCCAATGGTGGTTTTAAAACAGTTATGATATGAGAAAACTGAGGCTAGATCAACAACATTGTAGTTACTCCACAGAACTAACTTAAATTACAGAGTGAAAAGAATGAAGCCTGTATAGAATAAAAATATTACAAAACATGCATCCTGTTTGCAACAAGGCACTTTAGTAATACTGCAAAGAAATTAACTTTATGTCCTGAATACAAAGTGTAATGTTTGGGGCAAATCCAACACAACATATCACTGAGTACCACTTCATATTTTAAAGCATGGTGGTGACTGCATCATGTTATGGGTATGCTTGTCATCAATAAGGACTAGGGATTTTTTTAGGGTAAAAAGAAACGGAATAGAGCTAAGCACTGGAAAATCCTAGAGGAAAACCTGGTTCAGTCTGCTGAACAAATTCATCTTTCAACAAGGCAATAACCTAAAATGGCCAAATCACCAATGGAGTTGCTTTTACCAAGACAACATTGAATGATCCTGAGTGGCTTAGTTACAGTTTTGACTTAAATCGGCTTGAAAATCTATGGTAAGACTTAAAAATGGCGGTCTAGCAATGATCAACAATCAATTTAACAGAGCTTCAAGAATTTAAAAAAAAATTATGTGCAAATATTGTACAATCTACGTGTGCAAAGCTCTTAGAGACTTACCCCAAAAGACTCACAGCTGTAATCGGATGTCTTGCTCCCAGACAGACTAAATAACTTCTTTGCTCGCTTTGAGGACAATACAGTGCCACTGACACGGCCCGCTACCAAAACCTCCTTCACTGCAGCCGACGTGAGTAAAACATTTAAACGTGTTAACCCTCGCAAGGCTGCAGTCCCAGACGGCATCCCCAGCTGCGTCCTCAGAGCATGCGCAGACCAGCTGGCTGGTGTGTTTACGGACATATTCAATCAATCCTTATCCCAGTCTGCTGTTCCCACATGCTTCAAGAGGGCCACCATTGTTCCTGTTCCCAAGAAAGCTAAGGTAACTGAGCTAAACGACTACCGCCCCGGAGCACTCACTTCCGTCATCATGAAGTGCWTTGAGAGACTAGTCAAGGACCATATCACCTCCACCCTACCTGACACCCTAGACCCACTCCAATTTGCTTACCGMCCCAATAGGTCCACAGACGATGCAATCGCAACCACACTGCACACTGCCCTAACCCATCTGGACAAGAGGAATATCTATGTGAGAATGCTGTTCATCAACTACAGCTCAGCATTTAACACCATAGAATCCTCCAAGCTCGTCATCAAGCTCGAGACCCTGGGTCTCGACCCCGCCCTATGCAACTGGGTACTGGACTTCCTGACGGGCCGCCCCCAGGTGGTGAGGGTAGGTAACAACATCTCCACCCCGCTGATCCTCAACACTGGGGCCCCACAAGAGTGCGTTCTGAGCTCTCTCCTGTACTCCCTGATCACCCACGACTGCGTGGCCATACACGCTTCCAACTCAATCATCAAGTTTGCGGACGACACTACAGTGGTAGGCTTGATTACCAACAACGACGAGACGGCCTACAGGGAGGTGGTGAGGGCCCTCGGAGTGTGGTGTCAGGAAAATAACCTCACACTCAACGTCAACAAAACAAAGGAGATGATTGTGGACTTCAGGAAACAGCAGAGGGAGCACCCCCCTATCCACATCGACGGGACAGTAGTGGAGAGGGTAGTACGTTTTAAGTTCCTTGGCGTACACATCACGGACAAACTGAATTGGTCCACCCACACAGACAGCGTTGTGAAGAAGGCGCAGCAGCGCCTCTTTAACCTCAGGAGGCTGAAGAAATTCGGCTTGTCACCAAAAGCACTCACAAACTTCTATAGATGCACAATCGAGAGCATCCTGTTTGGGCTGTATCACCGCCTGGTACGGCAACTGCTACGCCCACAACCGTAAGGCTCTCCAGAGGGTAGTGAGGTCTGCACAACGCATCACTGGGGGCAAACTACCTGCCTCCAGGACACCTACACCACCCGATGTCACAGGAAGGCCATAAGATCATCAAGGACAACAACCACCGAGCCACTCCTGTTCACCCGCTATCATCAGAAGGCGAGGTCAGTACAGGTCATCAAAGCAGGGACCGAGGACTGAAAAACAGCTTCTATCTCAAGGCCATCAGACTGTTTAACAGCCACACTAACATTGAGTGGCTGCTGCACAATACTGACTCAACTCAGCTCACTTTAATAATGGAAATTGATGGAAATTGATCAAAATGTATCACTAGCCACTTTAATACAATGCCACTTAAATAAAGATATGTATATACTGTACTCTATATCATCTACTGCATCTTGCCATCTTTATGTAATATATGTATCACTAGCCACTTTAAACTATGCCACTTTTATGTTTACATACCCTACATTACTCATCTCATATGTATATACTGTACTCGATACCATCTACTGCATCTTGCCTATGCCGTTCTGTACCATCACTCATTCATATATCTTTATGTACATATTCTTTATCCCTTTACACTTGTGTGTATAAGGTAGTAGTTGTGGAATTGTTAGGTTAGATTACTCGTTGGTTAATACTGCATTGTCGGAACTAGAAGCACAAGCATTTCGCTACACTCGCATTAACATCTGCTAACCATGTGTATGTGACAAATAAAATTTGATTTGATTTGATTTGAATCGCCGCCAAAGGTGCTTCTACAAAGCGTTGAGTCAGGAGTATGAATACTTGTAAATTAGATATTTCTTTATTTAATTTTCAATAAATGTGCAAGCATTTAAAAAAAATGTTTTTACTTTGTCATTATGAGGTGTTGTGTGTGTGTGTTTACATCCATTTTGGATTCAGGCTGTAACACAACAAAATGTGGAGTAAGTCAAGGGGTATGAATACATTCTGAAGGTACATATGAAGTGGGTAAAACATTATGTAAACATTATTAAAGTGACCAGTGTTCAATGACACTATGTACATAGGGCAGCAGTCTCTAATGTGCAGGATAGAGTTCCGGGTGGTAGTGGGGTGATGGTAGGGGGTGAACAGGCCGGGGCTTGAGTGGCTGAGGTCCTTGATGATCTTCTTGGCCTTCCTGTGACACCGAGTGCTGTAGATGTCCTGGAGGGCAGGCATTGTGCCCCCGGTGATGCGTTGTGCTGACTGCACCACCCTCTGGAAAGCCCTGCTGTTGCAGAAGATGCAATTACCGTACCAGGCGCTGATACAGTCCGACAGGATGCATCTGTAGAAGTTTGTGAGGGTCTTAGGGGACACGCCTAATTTCTTCAGCCTCCTGCGGTTAAAGAGGCACTGTTGCGCCTTCGTCATCACACTGTCTGTTTGAAGGGACCATTTCAGGTCATCAGTGATGTGTACACTGAGGAACTTGAAGATTCTGACCCTCTCCACTGCGACCCCATCGATGTGGATGGGGGCGTGCTCTCTACTTTAGTCCACAATCAGCTACTTAGTTTTGTTGACATTGAGGGAGAGGTTATTTTCCTGCCACCACTCTGACAGGGCTCTCACCTACTCCCTGTATCCTGTGTCGTCGTTGTTGGTAATCAGGCCTACTGCTGTTTTGTCGTCAGCAAATTTGATGATGATACAGGCAGTCATGTGTGAACAGGGAGTACAGGATGGGGCTCCAGGACCCAGTTGCACAGGGATGGGGTCAGATCCAGGGCACTAAGCTTCGTGATGAGCTTGGAGGGCACTATAGTGTTGAATATTGAGCTGTAGTCGATGAACAGTACTCTAACATGGGTATTTATCTTGTCCAGGTGGGATACGGCAGGGTGCAGTGCAATTGCATTTGTGTCGCCCGTGGATCTGTTGGGGCGATATGCTAATTGTAGAGGGGATATGGTCCTTAACTAGCCTCTTAAAGCACTTCATGATATTAGAAATGAGTGCTACAGGGCGATAGTAATTTAGTTCAGGAAATCTTGAAGCAAGTGGGGACAACAGACTGGGATATTTAATGTCTGTAAACACTCCAGCCCGCTGGTCTGCACATGCTCTGAGGACATGGTTTGGGATGCCGTCTGGGCCGGCAGCCTTGCGAGGGTTAACACGCATAAATAACTTACTCACCTCAGCCAGGAGAACGAGAGCATGCAGTCCGCGTCAGCGTCAGGGGCCTGCGTTGTCAGCTCAATGTTGTTTTCCTCGAAGCAGGTGAAGAAAGTGTTTAGCTCATCCGGGAGCGAATTGGCTTTCTTGTCAACAAACTATAGTTTTGGCAAGTTGGTTAGGACATCTACTTTGTGCATGACACAAGTAATTTTTCCCAACAATTGTTTACACAAAGATTATTTCACTTATAATTCACTGTATCACAATTCCAATCGGTCAGAATTGTACATACACTAAGTTGACGGTGCCTTTAAACAGCTTGGACAATTCCAGAAAATGATGTCATGGCATCATTTGAGTCAATTGGAGTTGTACCTGTGGATGTATTTCAAGGCCTACCTTCAAACTCATTGCCTCTTTGCTTGACATCATGGAAAAATCAAAAGTGATCAGCCAAGACCTCAGAAAAAAATTGTAGACCTCCACAAGTCCGGTTCATTCTTGGGAGCAATTTCCAAATGCCTGAAGGTACCACATTCATCTGTACAAACAATAGTACGCAAGTATAAACACCATGGGACCACGCAGCATCATACGCTCAGGAAGGAGAACCGTTCTGTCTCCTAGAGATGAACGTACTTTGTTGCGAAAAGTGAAAATCAATCCAGAACAACAGCAAAGGACCTTGTGAAGATGCTGGAGGAAACAGGTACAAAAGTATCTATATCCACTAATAAACAGAGTCCTATATCGACATAACCTGAAAAGCCATGCAGCAAGGAAGAAGCCACTGCTCCAAAACCGCCATAAAGCCAGACTACGGTTTGCAACTGTACATGGGGACAAAGATCGTAATTTTTGGAGAAATATCTTTTGTTCTGATGAACAAAAATAGAACTGTTTGGCCATAATGACCATCGTTATGTTTGGATGATAAAGGGGGAGGCTTGCAAGCTGAAAAACACCATCCCAACTGTGAAGCACAAGGTGGGGCAGCATCATGTAGTGGGGGTGCTTTGCTGCAGGAGGACTGGTGTCTTCACAAATAGATGGCATCATGAGGAAAGAAAATTACGTGGATATATTGAAGCAACATCTCAAGACATCAGTCGGAAGTTAAAGCTTGGTCGCAAATGGGTCTTCCCAAATGGACAATGACCCCAAGCATACTTCCAAAGTTGTGGCAAAATGGCTTAAGGACAACAAAGTCAAGGTATTGGAGTGGCCATCACAAGTCCTGACCTCTAGAACATTTGTTGGCAGAACTGAAAAAGCGTGTTCGAGCAAGGAGGCCTACAAACCTGACTCAGTTACTGTCAGGAGGAATTGGCCAAAATTCACCCAACTTATTGTGGGACGCCTGTGAAAGGCTAACCGAAATGTTTGACCCAAGTTAAACAATTCAAAGGAAATGCTTCCAAATACTCATTGAGTGTATGCAAACTTCTGACCCACTGGGAATGTGATGAAATAAATAAAAGCTGAAATAAATCATTCTCTCTACTATTATTCTGACATTTCACATTCTTAAAATAAAGTGGTGATCCTAACTGAACCATTACAGGGAATCTTTACTAGTTTTAAATGTCAGGAATTGTGAAAACTGAGTTTAAATGTATTTGGCTAAGGTGTATGTAAACTTCCGACTTAAACTGTACGTCTTGTTTTTGAGCTGTCGTTTTGCCTCTTTGGCTGCCTTACGAAGGGCATAGCTGGTCTGTTTGTACACGTCCATGTTCCCAGTCACCTTTCCATGGTTAAATGCGGTGGTTTACACTTTCAGGTTTGCTGTGGCTCATGTACGGCCACAGCCTTGGATGGCATTACGGGAGTTGTGGAGCTTTACGTCTGTAATCATACAGATTTCCTCCCAGGTATCTGGGTTCAGGGTGTCCGAATCCAGTTTTTCCCCACCTCCTCCAGTAATTAGGCCTGATAAGTGCTCTGACTGACTGGCCTTAGACTTGGTACGCTTTTGGGAAAATGGAAAACCGCTCCGTCTTTCCAGGGAGAGAGGTCCTGTCCATGTTAGCTACACGACACGTGGGGTGGAGAGGGTTGGTCAACGAGGGCTCCGCCTTGGGGTTGCAAAACCTGGATTCCTCTATGTCCTGCATATCCAGGCTAGGGGAGCCCTTAGCTGGAAAGGGGCTTTTCCCACAAGCATTTCTCATCCTTAAGGCAAGCTGGGACCATGGGAATCAGTTGTTTAACTGGGTCCGCATGGGACGGGAGTCTTTTCCCATCGTACAGGTCCCTAACGGGATCCTTATTCCCCAAGGGTGCAGGCCACCTGATGCAGAGTCTGGCTGAGGCTCGCTTGCACATGTCGAGGAGCCTATACTTCAAGTCGGGTAGAGCAGCCTCACCGTCCTGGTAGCAGGGTGACATAAGGGCTTGAGAGGGTCAAAGAACAGGGTCTTCACCCTACATCTCAGTTTTGACATTGAGGAGACCCAAGAGATGAATCCCGTCTTCATCCCCGTCATCCCTTACTTCACCTTCATCTCACACCACATTGCCAGACAGTGAGGTGAAGGAATCAAGGCTGTCCATGACCTCGCCCCAACTGGGCTCGGTCGTGGGGATAGAGACTGAGGTAAGTTTGAGCTCCCTAGTGAAAGCCGCCCAAGTCAGAATTTTACAATGCATGTTCTCTTCCCAAGCAGTTGATGCACAGAATGTGAAAATCTTTCCCCTCAATCATAGAAACGAGGGAATTTTGAGTGCTAGGCTAGGTTCGTCCATGGATGGGATAGCAGTGGCCCTTGTTGAAAAAAGGAGCCTGCTAATACCGTAATGCCTGTTGTAAAAACAACGTGTTAGCCCCAAGTCTTTTTGAAAAGTCTTGAGCTAGCGTATTAGATGCCTCGCTATAGCAACGAAGTGGACGCTAGCTAACTAACGCCACATAGCCTCATGGATATAGCATTTATACACCGTGCTCACTTTAGCTAGCCTAGCTAGTTAGTACAATGTTAGCCAAAGACCAGCGTGTCACATCGTAGTACTTCGGTGAACAAAGAGCCTCTCTTGACCGTTGGGTCGATCAGGTTAGTAGGTTGAGCTAAACAAGAGAGGAGAGCTAGCAATTCTACTGTCTGTGCAGGTAGAAAGAGAGTGGTGGTTAGCTGGCCTTGCAGTGAGCTTGCGGCTTGAGCTAGCCGTGTGACGCTATCTACAGCTGAAGACTTAGAGAGAGTAGAAAATGTCAAAAAGCTAATTCTACTCCAAGCAAAAACTTTCCTTTCGGTTAGTGCTCAACACAAAGGAAGAGAGCTGAGGTCCTACATTCAGCAGCGTTAACCCCACGGTTCACCTGAGAACAGTTAAGCAGGAAGACAGGGATAGAGTTGTGCTGGGGAAAGCTTAGAAGGTAGGGTGAGTGGCGCCTTATAAAGCGGGAGAAGCTCACCTCATTTGCCACTTGACCTGTTTGTCTTCGACAGACGTTGTGTGATTGATTCTTCTGTAGTGATTGTCTTATGCAGCATATCCCATAGTGAKACATTGAAACAAGTATTTGAAGGAAAACACGTTTTATCTCAGACTCATTCAAACTTTGGTATCTAAAACTTTAACTGTGCTAATTTGTGGATGTTTTCTACGTGCTTTTTACCTATCCTAATAAAATAAATACAATAATACAACAATATCATCATAGATTCTTATACAGAATACTTGTTGAAACCTGTAAATTATATTTTAGCTTGTTGGGTAGTGTTGACAAGATGATTTGAGAAGGAAATGTGTCAGGGAGAGTAGCGAGAGATAAGAGGGGGCCAGGCTCTTGCCAGATGGGAGTGAGGAGGTAGAAGACATGGGGGCACAGGGAGAGATGGAGGGACTCATTTAAAATTTCTTCTCCCCTGCCATCATTTAAAGAGCCAAACTCTTTCTCTTTTATGACCACGTATACACTCTTCAGGAGTATTGCGTTATTTACTGCAGTTTAAAAATACGTTTTTGTGTGTGTATTCAATAGCACCATATCTCCGAACTTCAACAATTACTCCTCTTTGGCCCCTGAAACAGCCAATTAAGACCATGTGTTCTACATTCCTAGTGCTCACAGCACTCCTCTGGATATTTGATGGTCGATTGTGGTACTATTCTTTTGTCATGTCTGCTCCATAGGGAATCATGTACTTCCACACCTGTGTCTAGGCCATTATACGGAAAGGGTATTTTTCTATTTTTCTTCTCTCCGCTCACATTATCTCCACCATGAGGGAAACATGCACTGAAAGTTCATGTGAAGCATTCAATATATCTTGCCGCTCTCACTCTTGTTTCGTTCTCTAAATGTTACTTTAGATCACTGGGCACACACTGGTTGAATCAACGTTATTTCCACTTCATTTCAATGAAATTACATTGAACCAATGTGAAATATACATTGAATTGACTTCTGTACATAGTGGGTCTTCTCAGTCTAATATGACAGTAGAGTTGGAATTGAAGAGTTTGAAGGCAAAAACAATGTGAATCATAGGATTCCTTAACAAAAGTGTATTTATTCACCTTACGCATGTTCAAAGCAGTTGTTACATTCACCACATTCTACAATAACAAATACGGGTAAGAAATTCAAAAACAAATGGCTATTAAATGGCTATTATATTTTGGAAGTAGGAGCCTTACCCACTAATATTATCTTGCAAAGGGAGTGAGAGATAATTATCTTGAAAATGTGAGACAATGGGTTTGTGGGGGATTATTTTTGTGTGAGGATATTAGCCCCCTGGGTCTTCATTATGACCATGATAGGAGAAAAATCTCACCCCAGCCTGGACCCACCTCATTTTTATTCTAAATGAATAAACGTCAGCTTCAAGTAACAGGGAGCCACCTGATTCGATTGGGATTTAAGTCTATTGAGATTTAATCCCAGAAAAGCCTGGTGGTCCACCATCGGAGGAATGTGTGAGAGAGTAGAGCCAAGTGGGTTAGTATGGAGATTGTCCATGGAAATGTAATGTTGAGTGCCATCCTTTAGGATAATTCTTAGGCTCCACACACACTCCCAGTGAAATATTAAAAAGCCCTGGGACCATGGGGCAAAACGTTACCATTGTGCCATTCATAATGAGGTTTTGTTCTATGAAGAAAAAAGGAGGGAGCAAGATACTGAGATCACAACCTGACAACTGATCATCCCCCAACATCAGACATCAGCATGGCGTGACTGACTGCTTTAGACAGCATGTCTGCTTCAAGCAACTCTAGAGGTACTCAGCCAAAGACTCATCAGTGCATAAACCCTGCAGGTTTGCTGTTGCCAGTGACAACCAAGATTTAAATTGTGCTCCTCAAGTCAGTTTGAGTGATCAGGGCTTCTTTGCCTTAGTGCACCCATATCATAACATCCAAAGGTAACATCCAAACAAACAGAGTTCTATCACATCCCTGGACATACAGCATCATTATGCTATGAACACTGTCTGTGACAGCGGTGTGGTCCGAACAGCCAGGGATTCAGTTGGTCGTAATCTCAGGCAACCACACACTGAAATAAGCCTCTGACGAGCACAATTAGCTTGTCAAGCTAAAAACTATTATCTTCATTCCAGGGGCTGACATAACGTCATTTTCATGGCTCACTCTCACCATAAATAGTGAGCTTTGCCGCATCATGGGAATCACTCACAAAATAATTCCCAACACAACACAACAACAAAAACTACAACCTGTAAAGGGCGAAGAAGAACAGTAGTAGACACGAGAAAGGATTGGCTGATCATGGAAAGCACTTCCTAAAGAGAATTGTTCCTCTTATTTAATTTGGCCCTACACATCCTTTAAAGTGATGCTCCAGAGCTTTTGTATAATTTCAGCAAGTAGTTTTGAAAGTAGTGCTCACGAGCCAAAACGGGTCCCCGGAAATTGTGCACAATTGTGTACAACGTCATACATTTCGTATGATATGGTGTGTATGTTTTTGCAATTCGTGTGGTATGTTATGAATTTCAAGTCATAGAGTACTGTATGTTATGAATTTGTGAGCGCTCATGATCAAGGACAGCATCTTTAATAACCAACTGCTTACTCAAGAATGCAGTTGCATGTCAGGTAATTAAAGGGATGAGGGAAAAAACGCTCCATAGAGCTTTTGTCTCAGTATAGTTCCTCCATCTCATGTACCATCTCTCAGAGCTCCCAAGAGTTTCAGTATGGAGGTTTATGTTGATAATGAGCGACAGCACAATTTGATTTTCACAATGGAAGAGAGAGAAAGAGTGAGACAGAAGAGAGTATTTCAACTGAAATACCCTCTACTGAAACTACAGTCTACAGCCTGAAGTCAACACCATCCTATAGTACAAACAAAGAGTTTAGTTTCAAAACACTATACGCACCAATGTTTGACATTTGTGTTTTTTCATTAGATATTATTGCTTATTGGTAACCTCATGTGTGTGTAAAATATTACTGTTCTCAGATGTTTTATTCATATATTTTAGATGCGTATTAAAATGGGTTTGGTTGCAAAACGCTCTATATCAATTGGTTAGCTGGAATGGAATGCTCGTATTGACTGTGCTATGGGGTTGAAATACATGTCTGTCATTGAACAAACCCATGCCATGATTAGGTAGTGAAAAAACAAACCAATTCCTTTCACAAATTCTTCAAAACCTCACACATATGATTATGGACTTAAGAAAAAGAAGACACCTGTACCACGTCAGACAGAGTTTAAATTCATAGAATTTTGATTTTGCATCCCAATATTACACTATATATACACATCACAGAAGACTGAAATATAACAAAACTGTTTGACATAGAAACACCAGTTTTCATCAGTTTTTTTAAAGTAATCTTTATTAATTATGAAATTATGGAAAATATAACATTCCACCCATGAGGCCAAGGAGGGTGCTTTTTGTCATTGACTGCAGGAAAGGATTACACAATAAAAGCTAATTTAGCAACATTTCAGGAAATAGATATCTAATGTTTTAGAATTAAACTCTTCAAATGCTAACACACAGCATCTGATAAAAGACTCCTTCTCAGCCATTTAGTGAAGCAAAATACATAACACAAAGCATTTTCTTTTGTTTCTGCCGCTTGGGGTCAATTTTGTCACAGACACTGCAACAAGCTTCATCGCTTGGTGCCCTGAACCATAATATCTCTTGAAAGATAATAAAGAAGATAACAGATTTTCTTGTCAGTGGCTGGTTTCCATGGTGACATGGACAGAATTCCAGTCTCTCTCTAGTTTCTGGTACTGAGCAATATCAACATGTAAGGTTTGTTTGAAGACATACTGCGGGTTATATTTGTTATCTTTGGTCTACTAAGCTTAGCTTCTCCTGCTGCGCAGTGGTTTTTGTGTCAGTGTGGGATATTTTCTTCAACAACTTACTACAATTTGCAGAGTGAAACAGCAGAATAGATTGTTGATACATGACTACAAATGCCAATGCTCTACAACCATGGTAATTTACAAATAAAATAAAAAACTGTGTAAATCAAAATGTAATGCTGAAAACTGAGTCAATGGAATTCAATAGAAGTGGGCATTTATTGGAATAAATAAATAAATAATCTTAGGAGAGAGTTAGATATCAATTATTCATATGGCGAGTGAATTAAATTAAACCCAATTAAACGTAGTACTGTCACTGAGTTTCAATGTCTCACTTGATCAATCACAAGTGGAAATAAAATTGAATATATATATATATATATATATATATACATACAGTTGAAGTCGGAAGATTACATACACTTAGGTTGGAGTCATTAAAACTTGTTTTTCAACCACTCCACACATTTCTTGTTAACAAACTATAGTTTTGGCAAGTCGGTGAGGACATCTACTTTGTGCATGACACAAGTCATTTTTCAAAAAATTGTTACAGAAAGATTATTTCACTTATAATTCACTATATCACAATTCCAGTGGGTCAGAAGTTTACATACACTAAGTTGACTGTGCCTTTAAACAGCTTTGAAAAGTCCAGAAAATGATGTCATGGCTTTAGAAGCTTCTGATAGGCTAATTGACATAATTTGAGTCAATTGGAGGTGTACCTATGGATGTATTTCAAGGCCTACCTTCAAACTCAGTGCCTCTTTGCTTGACATCATGAGAAAATCAAAAGAAATCAGCCAAGATCTCAGAAAAAAAATTGTAGACCTCCACAAGTCTGGTTCATTCTTGGGAGCAATTTCCAAATGCATGAAGGTACCACGTTCATTTGTACAAACAATAATACGCAAGTATAAACACCATGGGACCACACAGCCATCATACCGCTCAGGAAGGAGACGCGTTCTGTCTCCTAGAGATGCATGTACTTTGGTGCGAAAAGTGCAAATCAATCCCAGAACAACAGCAAAGGACCTTGTGAAGATGCTGGAGGAAACAGGTACAAAGTATCTATATCCACAGTAAAACGAGTCCTATATCGACATAACCTGAAAGGCCATGCAGCAAGGAAGAAGCCACTGCTCCAAAACCGCCATAAAGAGCCAGACTATGGTTTGCAACTGCACATAGGAACAAAGATCGTAATTTTTGGAGAAATGTCCTCTGGTCTGATGAAACAAAAATAGAACTGTTTGGCCATAATGATCATCGTTACGTTTGGATGAAAAGGGGGGATGCTTGCAAGCCGAAGAACACCATCCCAACCGTGAAGCACTGGGGTGGCAGCATCATGTTGTGGGGGTGCTGCAGGAGGGACTGGTGCTCTTCACAGAATAGATGGCATCATGAAGCAGAACAATTACGTGGATATTTTGAAGCAACTTCTCAAGACATCAGTCAGGAAGTTAAAGCTTGGTCGCAAATGGGTCTTCCAAATGGACAATGACCCCAAGCATATTTCCAAAGTTGTGGCAAAATGGCTTAAGGACAACAAAGTCAAGGTATTGGAGTGGCAATCACAAAGTCCTGACCTCAATCCTATAGAAAATTTGATGGCAGAACTGAAAAAGTATGTGCGAGCAAGGAGGCCTATGTGCGAGCAAGGAAACCTGACTCAGTTACACCAGCTATATCAGGAGAAACTGGCCAAAATTCACCCAACCTATTGTGGGACGCTTGTGAAAGGCTACCCGAAACGTTTGACCCAAGTTAAACAATTCAAAGTCAATGCTACCAAATACTCATTGAGTGTATGTATACTTCTGACCCACTGGGAATGTGATGAAAGAAATAAAAGCTGAAATAAATCATTCTCTCTACTATTATTCTGACATTTCACATTCTTAAAATAAAGTGGTGATTCTAACTGACCTAAAACAGGAAATTCTTACTAGGATTAAATTTCAGGAATTGTGAAAACTGAGTTTAAATGTATTTGGCTAAGGTGTATGTAAACTTCCGACTTCAACTGTATATATATAAAGGGATTCAAGCACACCAACAAGAATGAAGTGTATAAACTAGTCTAGTAGTACATTATACTCAACCTCCCTTTTCTTCTCTTCCTCCACATTTTGTTTACCACCTCCTTTTGGTTTAATATTCTAATAAGCAAGCTGAAATGTGAAATATAAAATTGGGGCATTACCCCAGGACTTTTACCACCGGTTGCAGCGTGGGTGTCTAATGTCCTGTATATGAACCTTTTGATAAGCAGGGAAATGACTGACACTGGAACCGTTTCAGAGAATCTCAGCTGTGCATTATTTAATCTCCATGCAGACCTGAGCCTTTGAATGTTGGCTTGAAAGCTTCCCTTGCCACCAGAGTAAAAATGCAATTTGCATACTGAGCAGGTGCGCTTAATGGCTGACAGTGCTCAAAACGGGGGGATAGGTAAACAGATACTGAACACTACAGAGTTAAAGACAATCAGAGGAGCAAAGGGAGTTAGGCACAGAGAGAGCCTGTTGAAGTCCATTAGTGTCTCTTCTGCATGTCTCCCAACTAACAGGTATGGTTAATGAGCTCAGTTCACTTACCCCTCTGGTCAGATTGCTTCATCTGGTATTGATGTAACTATTAAAGCCTCTGTTGTTACCTCTCTCTCTGTCTCCGCACAGAATGACTTCTGAGCTCAGGAGGTTAATGAACTTCTATCTGCTTGGCTGCTGTGAGTTTGACCGGTCTTTCTCAAGTCAAGTGTCAATATATTCTGCTCCAACAGAGTTATAAATAATTTAGTCACTCCGGTAACTCAATGGTATGCTTAAAAGCTTAGAGGGTTAGACACAAACAAACTCATTTTATTTGGGAATAGTATACTCAGTTACCTAGTAGGACGTAGTGGTAAACAACACTCTTAGAAAAAAGGGTCCCAAAAGGGATATTCGGCTGTCCCCATAGGATAACCCTTTTTGGGTCCAGGTATAACCCTCTGTGGAAAGGGTTCTACATGGAACCCAATAGGGTTCTGCCTGGAACCAAAAGGGTTCTACCTGAAACCACCTTTGAATAACCCTTTTTGGTTTTGGGTAGAACCCTTTTGGTTCCAGGCAAAATCCTATGTTGAACATTATGGGGACAGCCAAATGACTCTTTTAGGTTGTAGATACATTAGCACCTTTTTTTCTTAGTGCACAGCTATGCTCAGCCCTTTGTCTGTACTTCACAGCACATAATGTACTGAGGAAGTGCGCTGTAATAGCACTAGGTCCATTGGTGAAGACAGAAACACCACCTTTCTTGCATCAGAAAACAATCAATTGCATGTCTAAATAGGCCCTAGAGATAAACAGGCATTATGGCTGATGGAGTCAGCTAAATGGAGGATTGTGAGTACTCCTAGGGATGTGGATAAAGGAGAAAGCTAATTGAGAAGGCCGTTACTAGAGGAAGGAAGCGCCAGACAATGTGTCTTGAAGTCTGTCACATCACAGCGTAGATGGAAACACTTAGGAGACCAGGAAGAAACAGTGTGACTCACACAAAGCATACTGAGAGTTACTTTCACTATGATACACTGGGAAATTATTTGTGTTTTTCCTTTTTTATACATTAACTTATGTGGTACAGTACAGTATGTTAAACAATCAAATTCCACAGGTACCGAATAGATTTCAATTGTGTTGTGGAATTGAAGGAAGTTGGCTGACTTATTAGGTGAAGGACAGCAGAGAATTTTCTTACACCAGAAAATCATTTTACTGTATTATTGCTGTGTGTTCAACTACATCATGGAGATAGACTTGAAAGTAGACTGAAGTCACTGCCTGATATCCTAAACTTTTCTTCAGTAACAAAGGAAATATGGCCAAAATTGTTAGGAATTTGAGGTATTTATACCTCCAATGTCACACAGAGAGAGAGGGGACATTCCCAAAGAAAGACTGAAAACAGCTTCCTTGCATGTCAGCTGTCTTCTATACACAACAATGCTCTAAACATAGGGGCTGAGGCTTTGAGAAAATATAAACAATAGCTTTCAGGAAAGACAGAGGAGAAGAGAGGGAAGTTAAGCCACTGCTAAAGTAGCAAGGAGGACAAATGGTTGAAGGGGAAAGTCTTTGTTCCTTGCTGAGCCAAAACATTGGTAAAATATCATTGTCTGGGCTTTGCCATTTTTCCTAAAAGATGGGTACGAATGTCATAACATGTTATTTAGTTTTTTTGTTGTTGTCTAAGAATTTGCTTGTTTCTCCAAGAGAAATACTGTTGTTTCCTGTGAGTGAGTATCCCCCACAATGTGACCTCGACTCTAATGCTCCGGACAAAATTGCATGGTGGTAAGAGGTTGGGGTTTGTTTTTCCTCACAGTTTATAATGTCAAACATACCAGACAGGGAAAATTCTCTCGATCTATTTGTTACTCTAGTTCAATGTAAAATCTGTTGGAATGGTAAAGGTTTTAGTTTGTTTCTGTGGGTTCCTATTAGTTTGAGCATAACATATAATCGTGGTACTGCATTTGCACAATAGCAATGTCAGTAAGCAGAACATCACACAGAATAAACAAGCAGCCAGATAAAAAAAGCCATTTGATGTGATGGAGTGTGTCTGGTGGCAACTAACAGCCAGTCAGCTCTACTTCATAATATCATGAGACCCAATCCAGTGGATTTATAATGAACTTACTCACACAGTAAATCAAAAAATAATACACCCTTCATGTTCTGAGCAATAGCACATACAGATGTATGATGCTAATTTGATCACCCTGTTGCATGAGAACTTCCCTGCAATCCAGTACATTTTAAAACTTCTTAGGGCTAGGCCCCTTTTTTTCTCAATTTCCGCCTGAATGACGTGCCCAAAGTAAACTGCCTGTTGCTCAGGCCCTGAAGCGAGGATATGCATATAATTAGTACCATTGGAAAGAAAACACTTTCAAGTTTGTAGAAATGTTAAAGTAATGTAGGAGAATATAACACAATAGATATGGTAGGAGAAAATCCAAAGGAAAACCAACCAGAAATATATATTTTTTGAGAGACCATCCTCTTACAGTGGCAAGTATAAGGTCATACTGAAAATTTGCTCCCTGGATGCAATTCCTATGGCTTCCACAGGGTGTCAGCAGTCTATGTTCAAGATTTCAGGCTTGTAACTTCAAAAACGAATAACAAATATCAGTTTTAGTACAGGGACACAGTCTTGGAAATTTGTGTTTGATTACATTTTAGGGTATCTGAGGAGTAAATAGAAACATATTTTGACTTGTTGAAACAAAGTTTAGGGTTAGATTTTCGGATTCCTTTCACTGCATGTTGAACGAGTGGATTTCTCAAATCGATGGCGCCAACTAAACAGACTTTTGGGGATATAAAGAAGGATTTTATCTAACAAAACGACACTAAATGTTATAGCTGGGACCCTTTGGATGACAAATCAGAGTAAGATTTTCAAAAGTAAGTGAATATGTAATCGCTATTTGTGAATTTATGAAACCTGTGCCAGTGGAAAAATATTTTGATGTGGGGCGCCGTCCTCAAACAATCGCATGGCATGTTTTCACTGTAATAGCTATTGTAAATTGGACAGTGCAGTTAGATTAACAAGAATTTAAGCTTTCAACCGATATAAAACACTTATATGTACCTACATTTTTAATATCCATAATTTTTCAGATTATTTATTTGAATTGCACGCCCTCCAGTTTCCCGCAGGAGTTGTCCTGCTAGCCCTTAAACCTATAGTGTATATGAGGTTTACAAATGCTTCTGAAGTTTGTAATTTCCACTTTGAAATTTCAGACTTTATTTTCCCTTCGAAAAATGTATCAACCCCTGCTGTAGTAAACTGGCTCAAATTAAGATCCTACATTTGTACCACACTAGAATAGCATAGATCTTCTACATGCAATATAAAAATGACACACGAAGACCAAAACAAAGCAAAATACTTTCAGCAAAATGAGGACTAATGCTAACGTATTAATTACATGTACAATTCATCTCTATGAGCCAATTAATATTTCAATTTCTGTTCAATTGCCCAATGAGAGTATTTTACCCAAGGGCAGCAGAGGCACACTAAGCCAATTACAGTGACTAGCTAGCCCTTAGCTTCCCGCAGCCCCTACTGAGTTCACCATGTCGTTCAGCCCAGTACTCAACCAGGCTGTCTGTCTGCTGCAGAGCCCTGGGGTATGATGGGACAGTGTTCTGTTATTCAGCCTTTCTCTAGAGCCCTCATATGCCGCTTGCCAGTTGCATGGGTAGATGGGAGATTTAAAAAAAAAAAAAAAATTATTGTTGCCAATAGCATTCAATGGGAGAGAGGAGCTTTAAACTTCCCTCAGATATGGAATGACAGCAAATTCTAGTATCTCATATCTCGGTATCACCGCCTGGTACGGCATCTGCTCTCCAGAGGGTGGTGCGGTCTGCCCAGCACATCACCTGGGGCACATTGCCTGCCCTCCAGGGCACCTACAGCACCCGATGTCACAGGAAGGCCAAAAAGATCATCAAGGACGTCAACCACCTGAGCCATGGCCTGTTCATCTCGCTACCATCCAGAAGGCGAGGTCAGTACAGGTGCATCAAAGCTGGGACCGAGAGACTGAAAAACAGCTTCTATCTCAAGGCCATCAGACTGTTAAATAGCCATTACCAGCCGGCTACCACCCAGTTACTCAACCCTGCAACTTAGAGGCTGCTGCCCTATATACTGTGCATAGACATGGAATCACTGATCACTTTAATGATATAACACTAGTCACTTTAATAATCTTTACATACTGCTTTTCTCATTTCATATGTATATACTGTATTCTATTCTACTGTATTTTAGTCAATGCCAGTGGTCAGTTGGTCAGCTGGGGMGGACAGGGCTTTTGGTCACCTGAAGGCTCTGTTTACCTCGGCTCCCGTGCTGGCTCATCCTGATCCCTCTTTGGTATTTATAGTAGAGGTGGACACGTCCGAGGCTGGGATAGGAGCTGTGCTGTCTCAGCGTTCGGGTACGCACCAAAGCTCCGCCCCTGTGCTTTTTTCCCCGAAGAAGCTCAACCCGGCAGAGCGAAACTATGATGTGGGTGATCGGGAGCTGTTGGCTGTTGTCAAAGCTCTGAAGGCGTGGAGGCATTGGCTTGAGGAGGCTAAACACCCTTTCCTCATTTGGACTGACCACCACAATCTGGAGTACATCTGGGCGGCGAGGAGACTGAACCCTCGTCAGGCAAGGTGGACCATGTTTTTCACCCGTTTTGTTTTCACCCTTTCCTACAGACCAGGTTCCCAGAACGCTAAGGCAGACGCACTTTCCCGGATGTATGACACAGAGGAGCGGTCCACGGATCCCACTCCCATACTTCCAGCTTCTTGCCTGGTGGCACCGGTGGTATGGGAGGTGGAGGCGGACATCAAGCGGGCGTTACGTACAGAGCCCACTCTCAACCAGTGTCCAGTTGGGTGTCTGTACGTTCCGTCTGATATCCACGACCATTTGATCTGTTGGGCTCACACGTCACCCTCCTCTGGTCATCCTGGCATCGGTCGGACAGTGCGCTGTCTTAGTGGGAAATACTGGTGGCCCACTTTAGCTAAGGACGTGAGGGTTTATGTTTCCTCCTGCTCGGTGTGCACCCAGTGCAAGGCACCTAGACACCTGCCCAGAGGGAAATTACAACCCCTACACGTTCCACAATGACCGTGGTCACACCTATTGGTGGATTTGGTGATGGATCTTCCTCCGTCACAGGGAAACACCACGATCCTGGTTGTTGTGGATCGGTTTTCTAAGTCCTGCCGTCTCCTTCCTTTGGCCTATTCACCCACGTCTTCCGGCACTACGGGGTGCCTGAGGATATAGTTTCTGATCGGGGCCCCCAGTTCACGTCTAGGGTCTGGAGGGCGTTTATGGAACGCCTGGGGGTCTCGGTCAGCCTCACCTCAGGTTTTCACCCCAAGAGTAACGGGCAGGTGGAGAGAGTTAACCAGGATGTGGGTAGGTTTCTGCGGTCATATTGCCAGGACCGGCCGGGGGAGTGGGCGGCTTTCATCCCCTGGGCAGAGATGGCCCAAAACTCCCTCCGCCACTCCTTCACTAACCTATCTCCTTTTCAATGTGTACTAGGTTATCAGCCGGTCCTGGCACCGTTCCGTCAGAGCCAGATTGAAGCACCTGCGGTGGACGAATGGTTTCGGTGCTCGGAAGAAACATGGGACGCAGCCCATGTGCGCCTGCAACGGGCCATCGACCGCCACCGCAGTGAGGCCCCGTTGTATGCACCGGGTGATTGGGTCTGGCTCTGGACCCGAAACCTACCCCTTCGCCTGCCATGCCGGAAGCTGGGTCCGCGGTTTGTGGGGCCATTTAAAGTCCTGAGGAGTCTGAACGAGGTTTGTTATAGGTTACAGCTCCCTCCTGATTACCGTATTAACCCCTCGTTCCATGTGTCTCTCCTCAGGCCGGTGGTGGCTGGTCCGCTCCAGCAGTCTGAGGTGCGGGAGGTTCCTCCACCCTCTCTGGACATCGAGTGGGCCCCGGCGTATACTGTGCGAGCCATTATTGACTTAAGGCGTCGGGCGAGGGGCCTTCAGTACCTCGTGGAGTGGGAGGGGTACGGTCCGGAGGAGAGATGCTGGGTGCCGGTGGAGGACATCCTGGACTATTCCTTACTGCAGGAATTTCACCGTCTCCACCCGGATCGTCCTGCGCCTCGTCCTCAGGGTCGTCCCAGAGGCCGGTGTCGGCGCGCTGCTGGAGCCGTGCGTCAAGGGGGGGTACTGTCACGACTTCCGCCGAAGTTGGTGCCTCTCCTTGTTCGGGCGGTGTTCGGCGGTCGACTTCACCGGCTTTCTAGCCTCCACCGATCTACATTTATTTTTCCATTTGTTTTGTCTGTATTGTACACACCTGGTTCCCATTACGTTTGAATTATTTCCCTATTTAACCCTCTGGAGCCATCATGGTTTTGTGCGTGTTTATTGTTGTCAGTTGTCTCATTTATGTGATTCTGGATTTTCGTTCTCCTTGTTGGAAGATTATTTTTGAGTAAAGTTACTATTATTACTCATCTCTGTGTCCTGCGCCTGACTCCGCCTTACCCACATCACCTAGACTCTGACAGAAAGTTCCCAGAACACTCGTTCTCATAAAGTGTTCTCATAAAACAAAAACTACTGTCCAGTCATGCTGGTTATCCAATGTTTGTATAAAACATTCATCTGATGTTGCAAGAACATTTCCAGAACACATTTAGTATGTTCTTTAATTAAAGGTTCCCAGAATGTTTCATTAGGTTGTGGGAACAGTCTGGTGGAAACATTGTGGGAACATCACAAAGATAAACTCTCCAGGTGTGCGGAGGAATTATACAATGTTTATTTTAGGGTGCAAAAAACACCTTACAATACCTGAAGTTACAAGAATGCTCCCCGAACACATTTTTATGTTTTTTTAACAATTCCTAATATCTTTATTTCGGTTGTGGGAACTTTGTGGGGATATGACAAGAGATAGGCTCCAAAAACACTAAAACTGTCCAGTTGTGCTGACATTCAGATAATGTTTTTAGGGTGCAGGGTGCACAAAACATTTCTTGGATGTTCCAAGAATTTTGACAGAACAGAATTTCTGAGTTCTTTAAAGGTTCCCAAAACATGTCATTAAGTTGTGGGAACAGTGTGGGTACATACCAATACTTAAGTTTCAAAAGCACAAAATATGCTCAGTTGTTTAATTTAGGTTGCACAGGACATTCCCTTAATGTTGTAAGAATGTTGACAGAAAACCTAGCCTAAGTTCTTTAAGATTCCCAGAACATTCCATTAAGTCATGGGAGTTGTCTAGAATGTTGCAAGAATATCATTTTGCTATTCTATTCACATATTGTATTAAAGAGGTTGCACAGAACATTCCCACAATGTTCCACAATTTCCAAATGAGTCAGTTTTTATGACGTTCATAGAATATTTGTTTACGGTTTAACATAATATTCCATTGATGTTCACACAATAAAATATTTACTTTGTCTTGGAGGTCCTTAGAACATTTCAATAACATTTAGAAAATGTTATATTTAGGTTTGACCTAATATTACCACAACATTCTCAGCACTCACATTTCTAGTTCCTTAAAGCATAAGAAAGCAGATTGGAATACATCCCCATTATGTTTCTCTCACTACAAGGTGATATACAGTGCATTCGGAAAGTATTCAGACCCCTTGACTTTTTCCACATTTTGTTACGTTACAGCTTTATTCTATATAAATAGTTTTTTCCCCTCATCAATCTACACACAATACCCCATAATGACAAAGCAAAAACAGGTTTTTAGAAATTAAAAAAAATGTATAACAAAATAAATCTGAAATATCACATTTACATAAGTATTCACACCCTTTACTCAGTACTTCGCACCTTTGGCAGCGATTGCAGACTAGAGTCTTCCTGGGTATGACGCTACAAGCTTGGAAGTTTCTCCCATTCTTCTCTGAGATCTTCTCAAGCTCTGTCAGGTTGGATGGGCTCAGGCTGGGCCACTCAAGGACATTCAGAGACTTGTCCTGAAGCCAATCCTGCGTTGTCTTGACTGTGTGCTTAACGTCATTGTCCTGTTGGAAGGTGAACCTTCGCCCCGGTCTGAGGTCCTGAGCACGCTAGAGCATGTTTTCATCAAGGATCTCCCTGTACTTTGCTCCGCTCATTGTTCCCTCGATCCTGACTAGTCTCCCAGTCCATGCAGCTGAAAAACATCCTCACAGCATGATGCTGCCACCACCATGCTTCACCGTAGGGATGGTGCAAGGTTTCCTCCAGACGTGATGCTTGGCATTAAGGCCAAAGAGTTCAATCTTGGTTTCATCAAACCAGAGAATCTTGTTTCTCATGGTCTGAGAGTTCTGTAGGTGCCTTTTGGCAAACTCCAAGTGGGCTTTCGTGCCTTTTACTAAGGAGTGGCTTCGGTCTGGCCACTTTACCATAAAGGCCTGATTGGTGGAGTACTGCAGAGATAGTTGTCATTCTGGAAGGTTCTCCCATCTCCACAGATGAACTCTGGAGCTCTGTCAGAGTGACCATCGGGTTCTTGGTCACCTCCCTGACCAAGACCCTTCTTCCCCGATTGCTCAGATTGTCCAAGCAGCCAGGTCTAGGAAGAGTCTTAGTGGTTCCAAACTTCTTCCATTTAAGAATGATGGAGGCCACTGTGTTCTTGGGGACCTTTAATGCTGCAGAAATGTTTTTGTAACCTTCCCCAGAATTGTGCCTCAACACAATCCTGTCTCGGAGCTCTACGGCTAATTCCTATGACCTCATGGATTGGTTTTTGCTCTGACATGCACTGTCAACTGTTGGACCTTATATAGAAAGGTGTGTGCCTTTCTAAATCATGTCCAATCAATTTAATTTACCACAGACTCCAATCAAGTTGTAGAAACATCTTAAGGATGATCAATGGAAACAGGATCCAGTTGAGCTCAATATTGAGTCTCATTGCAAATGGTCAGAATAATTATGTAAATTATTATTATTATTATAACTTAGCAAACATTTAAAAAAAACTGTTTTTGCTTTGTCACTATGTGGTATTGTGTGTAGATTGATAAGGGAAGCAAATTATTGAATCAATATTAGAAGAAGGCTGTAACGTAACAAAATGTGAAAAAAGCCAAGGGGTCTGAGTACTTTCTGAATGCACTGTAGACACAGATGGCATTTAATCATACAAACACACCATATTTTTACACTTCATACGTTGACAATCTGCACATGTGGAGTTTGCATATGCTGTGTACTAGTAACACTGTATTTTATGTTTTATTTCCCTCATTATGTGTTGAAAGTCTTATGAATGTTTTTTTTTTTACTAATGTTAGAATGTTAGGAGAACATTCCAACATTTTGTTGTCAAAAACATTATGTGAATATTTTTGGGATGTTATCATCCTAATGTCAGATAAAACCCTCACTAGAATTTAAAGGTAATCTTAGCTAATGTTCTGGGAATGTTCCAGGTTTTCTGAGTAGACACTGTATAATTTCTCAGCCAAAACTCGATTTCAACATAACCCTTTCATAAATTGTGAACAACTGTCATAATATGTCAATAAGACAAACATTTATCTGACATCACATATTATTACTATTATGTAAACCTAAAGGAATGAATATAATAGTTTCATTACTAGTGATTGAGTGATATCTGAGTTGGGGGGGAATTCCATTATTTATTGTTATTCCAGAAACTTAAGTGGACTAATTTTCTTCCCCTGCCCCTGACTCTTTCACCATGCATTAAGGATAGGCAGATTATTTTCAAACCAGCAGAATACATACATTTACTGTCAGGGGCAGACCGGTTGGTCCCTCCGAGTGGTCGGGTGGGCTGTTTGGAGTGTTTGGAGCGGGCTGACAGGCTGTGGAAATGCAAAGCTTCTGGAAGGTTGGATGGACCAGGTTTGGAGAGTTAAGCATAGTTCAGTGTATATGTGTTGCGCTCTTTCACCAAGTTGTAATAGCAAGCAGAGCAGAGACTGGCTACTCTTTAGTTGACTGATGTAGCTGGCAAGGTGACTGAGGTTTAAGTAAACTAGTGTTTATTCGCAGTGCTGAGCTAGTATTATAACTGACATGTAACGTTAGCTAATGTTTCATCCCCTCTCAACTGAGGGGAATTAATAAACTATGCTAGCTAGTAGCTACCACAGCCAGGTCAGCTCTAGCCTCTAGTTATGTCAGATAGCGTTATGAGGTGGCTATTATTACTATCTAACAGCTGTTGTTTGTACAGAAATGTTTTTTAGCCTTTGTTTTGTCACGTTTCAGAAGTAAATGAACTAGGCTAGGTTTCGCCAGTTGATGTACCGTTAGAGAGAGAGCTGTCCAAAAGTTGGCTAACGTTAGAGAGAGAGCTGTCCAAAAGTTGGCAACGTTAGCTATTCTTTTCCCCTCAATCTCACTAAACCTGAATCAAACCATCGGCCATTGAAGATTGATATTCTAACGTTTTTTCAGTGCAATGTTGGTTTTATTAGTCGGTATGGCAATGTAACGTTATTGATCTGTGAATTTCCCGAGCTAATTCTCTACTTTTCTCACTGACACAGTAATAAACAGATCCAACGTTACAGGCTTCACTGTCATGGTGAAGTAGAGGTCTGCGCAGGACTGATTTCTCCATCCAGCTCCCGCCCACACCTGCTGGCTTTCTGTCCGACTCCCATCCGCTACCGCAAGAACTGTTCCCAAACCCAACCGCAGTCCCGCAATGTTATTTTGGGCGTTTGTGACACAGTTCTCTTGCCAGCCATGGCCCCAGCAATTTTGCACCCTATAAACGCAAAAAAGGCGCAAAAATATTTTAAGAAATCTTAAATTACCAGAGATTCTCACATGGCCCTTATATTGTATTACTGGGCTAAATCAACCAATATGCTAGATGTAGTTTGAAGAGAGCAGAGTTGGAGAGACTTGCACTTTCTCTTGAGCTATTTTTATAGCCTACCATTTAGGAGTGGGAAGATTTTCAGAAGGCGAAATATGGGTTATCAATATTTAGGTCTATTTCTAGGCAATGTAGTAAACTATAGCCTAATCATCAGTGGAGGCTCCTCGGAGGAGGAAGGGGAGGACCATCCTCTTCAGTGAATTTCATAAAATGTTTAATTGTCAAACATTTAAAAAATGTATCCTTTATAGATAAAACTACACTACATATAATCACTTCACCAAATAACTGATTAACACACACTATTTAGCAAAGAAGGTCTACAGTAGCCTCAACAGCACTCTGCAGGTTAGCACAATCGTGTAGCCAGAGGACAGTTAGCTTCCATCCTCCTCTGGTTACTATGACTTCAATAGAAAACCGAGAAAGCTCATTGTTCTCACCCCATTCCATAGACTTACACAGTAATTATGACAACTTCCGGAGGATGTCCTCCAGCCTATCAGAGCTCTTGCAGCATGAACTGACATGTTGTCCTACCAAATCAAATTTTATTGGTCGCATACATATGTTTAGCAGATGTTATTGCGGGTATAGCGAAATGCTTGTGTTTCTAGCTCAGACAGTGCAGTAAAATCTAACAAATAATATAAAAAAATGTCACAACATATACCCAATACACACAAATCTAAGTAAAGGAATGATGAATTAAGAATACATAAATATATGGACGAGCAATGTCAGAGCAGCATAGACTAAGATACAGTAGAATATAATAGAATACAGTATATACATATGAGATAAGTAATGCAAGATATGTAAACATTATTAAGACAGAACAAGGAAGGAAATTTAGAGGTAAGAGGATAGATTAACAGACCAAGACTGTAGAATGGTGGGAGGGGGAGATCAAAGTCACACAGTGCCCTCTTGTGGTCCCAACACATAAAATCTCCAGCACATAACCACATGTACACTACATGACCAAAAGTATGTGGACATCTGCTCGTCAAACATCTCATTCCAAAATGATGGTCATTAATATGGAGTTGTTCACCCCTTCGCTGCTATAACAGCCTCCACTATTCTGGGAAGGCTTTCCGCTAGATGTTGGGGTATTGCTTCCATTCAGCCACATCAGCATTAATGAGGTCGGGCACTGATGTTGAGCGATTAGGCCTGGCTCGCAATTGGCATTCCAATTCATCCCAAAGGTGTTTGATGGGGTTGAGGTCAGGGCTCTGTGCAGGCCAGTCAAGTTCTTCCACACCAATATCGTCAAACCATTTGTGTATGAACCTCGCTTTGCGCACAGGGTCCTTGTCATGCTGAAACAGGAAAAGGCCTCCCCCAAACAGTTGCCACAAAGTTGGAAGCACAAAATTGTCTAGAATGTCATTGTATGCTGTAGCGTTATGATTTCCCTTCACTGGAACTAAGGGGCCTAGCCCGAACCATGAAAACAGCCCCAGACCATTATTCCTCCTCCACCAAACTTTACAGTTGGCACAATGCATTCGGGCAGGTAGCGTTCACCTGGCATCCGCCAAACCTAGATTCATCTGTCGGACTGCCAGATGGTGAAGCGGGATTCATCACTCTAGAGAACGGGCTTCCACTGCTCCAGAGTCCAATAGCGGCAAGCTTTACACCACTCCAGCCGGCACTTGGCATTGCGCATGGTGAGCTTAGGCTTGTGGGCAACTGCTCGGCCATGGAAACCCATTTCATGAAGCTCCCGACGAACAGTTATTGTGCTAACGTTGCTTCCAGATGCAGTTTGGAACTCGGTAGTTCCAAACTGGCAGAAAGCAGATGCTTCTGGTTTTCAGGGATACAGTATTTTCAACCTAACTTCCATTTCCCCTGAAAAACAAAAGTGGAGACTCTGATCAGGCGTCTTTCTACAGCTGCTATGTTAGGTTAGGGACAAAGAGGCAGTATCAAGCCATTCTACCTAAACTGACTTAGAATTAGGGTTGAAAAGCTACCGGTAATTTAAGTTACCAAAATCTTCAGGTATTTAGGTAAATAACAGACAATCTATAGCAATATAATGTAACTTTGGTAATTTCTACTTGGATAATTGTACAAAATAAATATACAGTTGAAGTCGGAAGATTACATACACTTAGGTTGGAGTCATTAAAACGTGTTTTTCAAGCACTCCACATACTTCTTGTTCATAAACTATAGTTTTGGCAAGTCGGTGAGGACATCTACTTTGTGCATGACACAGGTAATTTATCCAACAATTGTTTACAGAAAGATTATTTCACTTATAATTCACTGTATCACAATTCCAGTGGGCCAGAAGTTTACATACACTAAGTTGACTGTGGCTTTAAACAGCTTGGGAAAAGTCCAGAAAAATGATGTCATGGCTTTAGAAGCTTCTGATAGGCTAATTGACATTATTTGAGTCAATTGGAAGTGTACCTGTGGATGTATTTCAAGGCCTACCTTCAAACTCAGGGCCTCTTTGCTTGACATCATGGGAAAATCAAAAGAAATCGGCCAAGACCTCAGAAAAAAATTGTAGACCTCCACAAGTCTGGTTCATACTTGGGAGCAATTTCCAAACGTTCATCTGTACAAACAAGAGTACGCAAGTATAAACTCCTTGGGACCCCACAGCCGTCATACCGCTCAGGTATGCATGTACTTTGGTGCGAAAAGTGCAAATCAATCCCAGAACAACAGTAAAGGAACTTGTGAAGATGCTGGAGGAAACGGGTACTAAAGTATCAATATCCACAGTAAAACGAGTCCTATATCAAGGTAACCTGAAAGGCCGCTCAGCAAGGAAGAAGCCACTGCTCCAAATCCTCCATAAAAAGCAAGACTACGGTTTGCAACTGCACATGGGGACAAAGATCGTACTTTTTGGAGAAATATCCTCTGGTCTGATGAAACAAAAATAGAACTGTTTGGCCATAATGACCATCGTTATGTTTGGAGGAAAAAGGGGGATGCTTGCAAGACAAAGAACACCATCCCAACCGTGAAACACGGGGGTGCCAGCATCATGTTGTGGGGGTCCTTTGCTGCAGGAGGGACTGGTGCTCTTCACAAAATAGATGGCATCATGAGGCAGGAAAATTATGTGGATATATTGAAGCAACATCTCAAGACATCAGTCAGGAAATTAAAGCTTGGTCGCAAATGAGTCTTTCAAATGGACAATGACCCCAAGCATACTTCCAAAGTTGTGGCAAAATGGCTTAAGGACAACAAAGTCAAGGTATTGGAGTGGCCATCACAAAACCCTGACCTCAATCCTATAGAAAATGTGTGGGCAGAACTGAAAAAGTGTGTGCGAGCAAGGAGGCCTACAAACCTGACTCCGTTACACCAGCTCTGTCAGGAGGAATGGGCCAAAATTCCCCCAACTTATTGTGGGAAGCTTGTGGAAGGCTACCCGAAACGTTTGACCCTAGTTAAACAATTTAAAGGCAATACACTCAATGAGTATTTGGTAGCATGTAAACTTCTGACCCACTGGGAATGTGAGGAAAGAAATAAAAGCTGAAATAAATCATTCTCTCTACTATTATTCTGACATTTCACATTCTTAAAATAAAGTGGTGCTCCTAACTGACCTAAGACAGGGAATTTTTACTAGGATTAAATGTCAGGAATTGTGAAAACTGAGTTTAAAAGTATTTGGCTAAGGTGTATGTAAACTTCCGACTTCAACTGTATATATATCTACGCACTACCGGTCAAAAGTTTTGGAACACCTACTCATTCAAGGGTTTTTCTTTATTTTGACCTTTTTCTACTTTGTAGAATAATAGTGAAGACATCAAAACTATGAAATAACACATATGGAATCATGTAGTAACCAAAAAAGTGTTAAACAAATCCAAAAATATTTGATATTGTCACGACTTCCGCCGATGTCGGCCCCTCTCCTTGTTCGGGCGGCGTTCGTTGATCGACGTCACCGGCTTTCTAGCCATCACCGCTCCATTTTTCATATATCCATTTGTCTTGTTTTCATACACACCTGGTTTTCATTTCCCCAATCAATTTACTTGTTTCCCATCATGTTTTGTGTGTAATTATTTTCATGTTATGTTGTGGTTGTTAAGCGCTTTACTTTATTGTTCCGTTTTTTTGAGCGCATTTGTTTTTGTTGTGCTCCCGGTTTGGAACTATAATAAAGTGAGCTTTATTTAATCATACTCTGCTCTCCTGCACCTGACTTCGCCTTCATACACAGCCTGAGATATTTGATATTCTTCAAATAGCCACCCTTTGTCTTGATGACAGCTTTGCACACTCTTGGCACTCTCAACCAACTTCACCCTGGAATGCTTTCCCAACAGTCTTGATGAAGTTCTCACATATGCTGAGCACTTGTTGGCTGCTTTTCCTTCACTCTGCGGTCCGACTAATCCCAATCCATCTCAATTTGGTTGAGGTCGGGGGATTGTGTAGGCCAGGTCATCTGATGCAGCACTCCATCACTCTCCTTCTTGGTAAAATAGCCTTTCCTCAGCCTGGAGGTGTGATGGGTCATTGTCCTGTTGAAAAACAAATGATAGTCCCAGTCCCAAGTCCAAACCAGATGGGATGGCGTATCGCTGCAGAATGCTGTGGTAGCCATGCTGGTTAAGTGTGCCTTGAATTGTAAATAAATCACAGATAGTGTCACCAGCAAAGCACCCACACACCATAACACCTCCTCCTTCATGCTTTACGGTGGGAAATACACATGCAGAGATCATCCGTTCCCCCACACCACATCTCACGAAGACCCACCGGATGGAACCAAAAATTTCCAATTTGGACTCCAGAGCAAAGGACAAATTTCCGCCGGTCGAATGTCCATTGCTCGTGTTTCTTGGCCCAAGGAAGTCTCTTCTTATTATTTGTGTCCTTTAGTAGTGATTTCTTTGCAGCAATTCGACCATGATGGTCTGATTCACACAGTCTCCTTTGAACAGTTGATGTTGAGATGTGTCTGTTACTTGAACTCTGTGAATCATTTATTTGGGCTGCAATTTCTGAGGCTGGTAACTCTAATGAACGTATCCTCTGCAGCACAGGTAACTCTGGGTCTTCCATTCCTGTGGCGGTCCTCGTGAGAGTCAGTTTCATCATAGTGCTTAATGTTTTTTGCTTCTGCACTTGAAGAAACGTGCAAAGTACTTTAAATGTTCCGTATTAACTGACCATCATGTCTTAAAGTATAGATGGACTGTCATTTATCTTTGCATATTTGAGCTGTTCTTGCCATAATATGGACTTGGTCTTTTACCAAATAGGACTATCTTCTTTATACCACCCCCCCCTCCTCCCTACCTTGTCACAACACAACTGATTGGCTCAAATCCATTAAGAAGGAAAGAAATTCCACAAATTAACTTTTAAGAAGGCACATCTGTTAATGAAATGCATTCCAGGTGACTACCTCATGAAGCTGGTTGAGAGAATGCCAAGAGTGTGCAAAGCTGTCATCAAGGCAAAGGGTGGCTATTTGAAGAATCTCAAATATAAAATATATTTTAATTTGTTTAACTCTTTTTTGGTTACTACATCATTCCATATGTGTTTTGTTATAGTTTTGATGTCTTCAGTATTATTCTACAATGTAGAAAAAAATAAAAAAATAAAGAAAAACCCTTGAATGAGTAGGTGTTCTAAAACGTTTGACTGGTAGTGTGTATATATCCAGTGAGCTCCAAAAATATTGGGCCAGTGAACATTTATGTTTTTGTTTTGGCTCTGTACTCCAGCACTTTAAATTTGAATGATACAATGAATAATCATTAATAATAATGAGTGAGAAAGTTACAGACGCACAAATATCCTACCCCCAAGACATGCTAACCTCTCACCATTACAATAACAGGGGAGGTTTGCATTTTTGGGGGCTATGATTCTTGTGCGACTGTAACTTTCTCACTCATCATTTTTCATGATTCCTTAAGGATTATCTGTAATCATGGTAGTATCCACATTAATGTAAAAGTGACTCCAAAATGTCACTACATTATTTACCATTCATTCCTGTTGGGCACAAAATAATCTGAAACAGAACCAAAACAAAGAATGAATGCATCCAATAAGTTTATAGAGTCACAAGCTTGATGTAATCATCGCGTGTTAGGAATATGGGCCAAATACTAAACTTTTGTCTCCTCGTACAGCTACCCCCCCCCCTTCTTTCAATTTCCGCCTGAAGACATACCCAAATCTATCTGCCTCTAGCTCAGGCCCAGGAGCAAGGATATGCATATTCTTGGTACCATTTGAAAGGAAACACTCTGAAGTTTGTGTAAATGTGAATTGAATGTAGGACAATATAACACAATAGATCTGGTTTAGATAATACAATGAAAAAAACGTACGTTTTTTCTTTTTAATTGTTGTATCATCATCTTTAAAATGAACAAGATAAAACAAACATTCAGATATGAATATGGGGACAATTTCAGTGAAAAACATAAGAGGGCAACAGTACTTGTGCAAAGCTTCATTTATCATGAAGTCACCCAGGTGTCCCACACAAGTAGCCCAAATGTACCCAAGTGGCCAAGTTGGTGAAGGTATACATTTTGAAACAAATAACTATATACAAAATACCAAAATGGTATTCTAACACACCCCCCCAAAAAATGGTGGGGGAAAATGGGGGGGGGGAAATGGGGAAAAAAATATAAAGAAAAAATATATATACATTTACAAAATAACATGGGTAACTATTTACACACTTTTAATATTTGGAAGACCCTCAGTCCTCTATCAAATCAAATCAATTTATATAGCCCTCAAGAGTAAATATGAACAGTTTACCTCTAGATGGCCCGGGAGGTGTGGAGCCAGAGACAGCAGGGGTCCAGCTGGATGAACCAGCTTCAGAGGGGGATGGACACACGTTGGGGATGGACACGTTGGCGGCAGACACACGCATCTCGACCATGCTCCCTCTAATCCATAATATGTAGACTGAGTTGAGGAAGCATGCGCTGGAGGAAGTATAGCCAATGTGTACTTTACACATTTCATTACATTTTTATATATTGCAAATAAAATTGTAAAAACAATCACAAATAATATTTTATAWTATTAATTTCAAACAACGGCATTAGCATGAGAAGAACTTACCAGTCCAAAACAATGTCCTCTCCGTTCAAAAAATATGCTTCCATTTGAGTCATGGTCGCTAACTGAGTCGTCTTCCAAAAGCATATGTTTCACTTTCACGATCAATTTCCTCTATAATTTTGTCTACATTCGTATATCTAGTCTTAGATTTAGCTTTCCCTGACTTATTCGCTATGATTTTCGATATGCACTGCTCAAAAAAATAAAGGGAACACTAAAATAACACATCCTAGATCTGAATGAATGAAATATTCTTATTAAATACTTTTTTCTTTACATGTGCTGACAACAAAATCACACAGAAATTATCAATGGAAATCAAATTTATCAACCCATGGAGGTCTGGATTTGGAGTCACACTCAAAATTAAAGTGGAAAACCACACTACAGGCTGATCCAACTTTGATGTAATGTCCTTAAAACAAGTCAAAATKAGGCTCAGTAGTGTGTGTGGCCTCCACGTGCCTGTATGACCTCCCTACAACGCCTGGGCATGCTCCTGATGAGGTGGCGGATGGTCTCCTGAGGGATCTCCTCCCAGACTGGACCTAAAGCAATCCCGCCAACTCCTGGACAGTCTGTGGTGCAACGTGGGTTGGTGGATGGAGCGAGACATGATGTCCCAGATGTGCCCAATTGGATTCAGGTCTGGGGAACGGGCGGGCCAGTCCATAGCATCAATGCCTTCCTCTTGCAGGAACTGCTGACACACTCCAGCCCACATGAGGTCTAGCATTGTCTTGCATTAGGAGGAACCCAGGGCCAACCCGCACAGCATATGGTCTCACAAGGGGTCTGAGGATCTCATCTCGGTACCTAATGGCAGTCAGGCTACCTCTGGCGAGCACATGGAGGGCTTGTGCGGCCCCCAAAGAAAATGCCACCCACACCATGACTGACCACCGCCAAACCGGTCATGCTGGAGGATGTTGCAGGCAGCAGAACGTTCTCCACGGCGTCTCCAGACTCTGTCCACATCTGTCACGTGCTCAGTGTGAACCTGCTTTCATCTGTGAAGAGCACAGGGCGCCAGTGAAGAATTTGCCAATCTTGGTGTTCTCTGGCAAATGCCAAACGTCCTGCACGGTTGTTGGGCTGTAAGCAACCCCACCTGTGGACGTCGGGCCCTCATCCCACCCTCATGGAGTCTGTTTTTCTGACCGTTTGAGCAGACACATGCACATTTGTGGCCTGCTGGAGGTCATTTTGCAGGGCTCTGGCGTGGCTCCTCCTGCTCCTCCTTGCACAAAGGCGGAGGTAGCGGTCCTGCTGCTGGGTTGTTGCCTCCCTACGGCCTCCCACACGTCCTCCTGATGTACTGGCCTGTCTCCTGGTAAGCGCCTCCATGCTCTGGACACTACGCTGACAGACACAGCAAACCTTCTTGCCACAGCTCGCATTGATGTGCCATCCTGGATGAGCTGCACTACCTGAGCCACTTGTGTGGGTTGTAGACTCCGTCTCATGCTACCACTAGAGTGAAAGCACCGCCAGCATTCAAAGTGACCAAAACATCAGCCAGGAAGCATAGGAACTGAGAAGTGGTCTGTGGTCACCACCTGCAGAACCACTCCTTTATTGGGGGTGTCTTGCTAATTGCCTATAATTTCCACCTGTTGTCTATTCCATTTGCACAACAGCATGTGAAATTTATTGTTCAATCAGTGTTGCTTCTAAGTGGAAAGTTTTGATTTCACAGAAGTGTGATTGACTTGGAGTTACATTGTGTTGTTTAAGTGTTCCCTTTATTTTTTTGAGCAGTGTATAAAACATCTGAAAATGCTTGTTACGAAACAGTGCTGTGCGTAATGAGTTTGCTACTTCCAGTATGAAACTTCAATGGCGAATGACGATTTTACGCTGGAGTTTACTACATGGGTTGGTCTTCCAAAAACACAAACATTAGATATTGCCGTTTACCTCTGCTCATTGGCTACCCAGCTAGATTTCAAGACGATCAGTGGTCATTGGGTTAAAATACAGTCATCAACGAAACAGCGGTCATATAATTGGTGCACAATGAGGTCTTACTTGTTGTCTACCAATCGTTTTTTCGGGTCAATACGTCCCGCGAAATGACCCATCAAGTTTGGTTGTGTTACAACAAACAGTTGATTGCAAGGAAACCAAACATGACTGGATAAAGTCAGGTTTAGTCTGTGTATTTCCATCGAATGTTTCGTCGAAAATTGAATGACACGAAATTCAACGAGATAGCGTTCACAAAATGTTTTGTGTTAGGCTATAAAAATGGATTTAACCGAACAAAAGACCATTGTGTAACAATGAGCCTTGGGATTGCAAACAGAGCAAGATCTTCAAAGGTATAACAATTTATTTCATTGCTATCTGTGATTTTGTTACGCCTGGTGCTTGGTTGGAAAAAGTAGTTTGGTATGGGGCTCTGTGCTCAGATAATCGTATCGTATTCTTTCGCAGTAAATCCTTTTTTAAATCTGACAACGCAGTTGGATTAGCAAGGTTCTAGGCTTTTGAAGCATGTGAGACACTTGTATTTTCAGGAATGTTTAATATGACTATTTGTGGCGATAACCGTATGTTGTCKAATTCAAACCCGTATCCGGGATCCGTAGATCAGAGAAGTTTAATACAGATATAAGTGAATTTGTACAGATACTTTCGGTCCCCTAAAAGGTATTAAAAGTGCTGTAATTTCTAAACGGTTCACCCAATATTGATGAAAATAACCTCAAATGAAAGCTGGAAGTCTGCACTAACCTCATAGTCATTGTATCACTTAAAATCCAAAGTGCTGGAGTACATAGCAGAAACACCAAAAATGGGTCACTGTCCCAATACTTTGTAGCTAACTGTAGTGTTAATGTAATTATATCTTTGTCCATATTGTCTATGAGTGTCTAGTAGATAGACCAATGGTTAAAGAGAAAAAATAATATTTATTGAAATAAGCATCTAATCAACAATGGCATTATTTTCAATTAACTCTGCAAATCTTCCAGCTATTGACATTTTTCAAAACTGCCAAMAGTTTGGCATTGACAACAAATTCATATTGACATAGTAAAATAAATACAAGTTTGTAAAAAAATGTATATATAAAGGATATTTCATGCTGAAACCTTCATATTAAACACCAATAGTATTCACTAAATTGATGGTTTGTATTTAGGATAATATTCTACAGATTTGTAATTCATTGTTTTATTTTAAAATCTTATTCAATTACTTCATATATTTTACATGTGATACGGCMACACAGAGGGACAGAGACTACAGACACCTGTGACAATCTGAAGTACCTAAAAGGTCCACTAGATGTCTTGCCATAGATTTACTTTAAATCCTTGAAACGATCCAGAATTCTGGTAGTTTACTGGTACATTTAGAAAGTTTCCAGTAATATACCCTCCCTTGCAACCTACTAGAATACTTGGGGACCAAAATACACTGCTGTCACTAGAGAGTTGAAAACAGCAGGTCGGGGACAAGGTAGCACGTTTTGTGAACAGAGTCAGGGTTCCATAGCCGCAGGCAGAACAGTTGAAACTGGAGCAGCAGCACGACCAGGTGGACTGGGGACAGCAAGGAGTCATCAGGCCAGGTAGTCCTGAAGCATGGTCCTAGGGCTCAGGTCCTCCTTCGAGAGAGAGAGAGAATACTTAAAATCACACAGGACACCGGATAAGAACAGGAGAAATAATATTTATTGAAATAAGCATCTAATCAACTATGGCATTATTTTCAATTAACTCTGAAATCTTCCAGCTGTTGACATTTTTTCAAAACTGCCAACAGTTTGGCATTGACAACAAAATTCATATTGACATAGTAAAATAATACAAGTTTGTAAAAAAATGTATTATAAAAGGGATATTTCATGCCTGACCTCCATATTAAACACAATAGTATTCACTAAATTGATGGTTTGTATTTAGGATAATATTCTAACAGATTTGTAATTCATTGTTTTATTTTAAAATCTTATTCAATTACTTCATATATTTTACATGTGATACGGCAACACAGAGGGACAGAGACTACAGACACCTGTGACAATCTGAAGTACCCTAAAAGGTCCACTAGATGTCTTGCCATAGATTACTTTAAATCCTTGAAAGATACCAATTCTGGTAGTTTACTGGTACATTTAGAAAGTTTCCAGTAATATACCCTCCCTTTGCAACCCTACCTAGAATACTTGGGGACCAAAATACATTTCCTGAATAGTAGTGCTTTCAGTCAGTCTCACTCAATACTTTACACTATTTATCCTCAAAGTTCTTACTCGAAGCGTGAGAGTAGTAATAATCATTTTTACTTTGCTACAGCGGCTGGGTTTTTATATGTAGTAACAGAACGCCACATTGGCAGAATGCATTTAGTCCTTTCCCTTTGGTTGGCCACCAATTGTTTTTATCTGCTTAAAGGGATAGTTCACACAAATTACAAAGCAATTCATGCTTTGGATTAGCTTCCCTGGCACTGTTTGCAAATGCTAATATTTTAGCATTTGTGGTAGAAATCCCATTTAAGTTATGGGACCGATAGTCATATTTTTCCTAGATCATACCAAATAATCTGAAAGTATCTAAAATGTTTTGTGAAGCTCAGCAAAGTCACATAGATGATACGCAAACAATGCTAATATGGGTCCCATGACTTGAATGGGATTTGTGCCACATATGCAAAAATATATGCATTTGGAAACAGTGCCAGGGAAGCTAAATCAAAGCATGGATTGCTGTCATTCCTTGTTCATACAGTGCATTCAGAAAATATTCAGACTCCTTGACTTTTTCCACATTTTGTTGTTACGTTACAGCCTTATTCTAAAGTGGATGAAAAAAAATGTCCTCATCAATCTACACACAATACCCCATAATGACAAAGCAAAAACAAGTTTAGACATTTATGCACATTTATTTATTTATTTTTATAGAAATATCTTATTTACATGAGTATACAGACAAAATTGAGCTCAGGTGCATCCTGTTTCTATTGATCATCCTTGAGCCGTTTCTACAACTTGATTGGAGTMCACCTGTGGTAAATTCAATTGATTGGACATGATTTGGAAAGGCACACACCTGTCTATATAAGGTCCAACAGTTGACAGTGCATGTCAGAGCAAAAACCAAACTATCAGGTTGACCGTAGAGCTCTGAGACAGGATTGAGTCGAGGCACAGATCTGGGAAGTGTACAAAAACATTTCTGCAGCATTGAAGGTCATCAAGAACATAGTGGACTCTATCATTCTTAAATGGAAGAAGTTTGGAACCACCAAGACTCTTCCTAGAGCTGGCCGCCCGGCCAAACTGAGCAGACAGGGGAGAAGGGCCTTGGTCAGGGAGGTGACCAAGAACCCGATGGTCACTCTGACAGAGCTCTAGTATTCCTCTGTGGAGATGGGAGAACCTTCCAGAAAGACATCCATCTCTGCAGCACTCCCCCAATCAGGTCTTTATGGTAGAGTGGCCAGACCGAAGCCACTCCTCAGTAAAAGGCACTTAATAGCCCTCTTAGAGTTTGCCAAAAGGCACCTACAGGACTCTGACCATGAGAAACAAGATACTCTGGTCTGATGAAACAAGATACTCTGGCCTGAATGCCAAGCGTCACGTCTGGAGGAACCCTTGCACCATCCCTATGGTGAAGCATGGTGGTGGCAGCATCATGCTATGGGGATATTTTTCAGGGGCAGGGACTGGGAGACTAGTCAGGATCGAGGGAAAGATGAGCTGAGAAAAGTACAGAGATCCTTAATGAAAACCTGCTCCAGAGTGCTCAGGACCGCAGACTGGGGCAGTTTTAACTTACAACAGGACAATGACGCTAAGCACACAGCCAAGACAACGCAGAAGTGGCTTCGGGACAAGTCTCTGAATCAATCAATCAAATGTATTTATAAATCCCTTCTTACATCAGTTGATGTCACAAAGTGCTGTACAGAAATCCAGCCTAAAACCCCAAACAGCAAGCAATGCAAATGTAGAAGCACGGTGGCTAGGAAAAACTCCCTAGAAAGGCCGGAACCTAGGAAGAAACCTAGAGAGGAACCAGCCTATGAGGGGTGGCCAGTCCTCTTCTGGCTGTGCCGGGTGAAGATTATAACAGAACATGGCCAAGATGTTGAAATCTTCATAGRTGAGCAGCAGGGTCAGATAATAATAATCACAGTGGTTGTAGAGGGTGGTCAGCACCTCAGGAGTGAATCTCAGTTGGCTTTTCATAGCCGATCATTCAGAGTATCTCTACTGTACCTGCTGTCACTAGAGAGTTGAAAACAGCAGGTCGGGGACAAGGTAGCACGTCTTGTGAACAGGTCAGGGTTCCATAGCCGCAGGCAGAACAGTTGAAACTGGAGCAGCAGCACGACCAGGTGGACTGGGGACAGCAAGGAGTCATCAGGCCAGGTAGTCCTGAAGCATGGTCCTAGGGCTCAGGTCCTCCTCCTCCTCCTCCTTCGAGAGAGAGAATACTTAAAATCACACAGGACACCGGATAAGACAGGAGAAATACTCCAGACGTAACAGACTGACCCTAGCCCCCCGACACAAACTATTGCAGCATAAATACTGGAGGCTGAGACAGGAGGGGTCGGGAGACACTGTGGCCCCGTCCGACGATGAAAGGTGAAACAGATCAGGGAGTGAMAATCTGCCATGACTACAAGATCCGATAGGAATTCAGGGAACTCAGTGAGGCACGCTGTATGCGGCCCAGGAGGCCTGTAAACAGTAGGTATAAAAAGTGATTGAGTAGGCTGCACAGATTTCATGACCTAGAAGCTCAAAAGACGAAAACGCAGTCGTTTATTTTGCAAATTGAAATTTGCTATCGTAAATGTTAGCAACACCTCCGCCATTGCGGGATGCGCGGGGGATATAGTCACTAGTGTAACCAGGAGAAGAGGCCTAATTTAACACAGTAAATTCATCAGGCTTAAGCCATGTTTCAATCAGGCCAATCACATCAAGATTAGGATCAGTGATTAGTTCATTGACTATAACTGCCTTGGGAGTGAGGGATCTAACATTAAGTAGCCCTATTTTGAGATGTGTTGGTATCACAATCTCTTTCAATAATGACAGGAATGGAGGAGGTCTTTATTCCAGTGAGATTGCTAAGGCGAACACCACCATGTTTAGTTTTGCCCAAACCTAGATCGAGGCACAGACACGGTCTCAGTGGGGATAGCTGAGCTGACTACACTGACTGTGCTAGTGGCAGACTCCACTAAGCTGGCAGGCTGGCTAACAGCCTGCTGCCTGGCCTGCACCCTTGAGTGGCCCAGCCAGAGCCCGGAMTAAAACCCAATCGAACATCTCTGGAGAGACCTGAAAATAGCTGTGCAGCGACGCTCCACATCCAACCTGACAGAGCTTGAGAGGATCTGCAGAGAAGAATGGGAGAAACTCCCCAAATACAGGTGTGCCAAGTATGTAGCGTCATACCCAAGAAGACTCAAGGMTGTAATCGCTGCCAAACGTGCTTCAACAAAGCAGACGTGCTTCGTCATTATGGAGTATTGTGTGTAGATTGGTGAGAGAAATAAACAATTTAATCCATTTTAGAATAAGGCTGTAATGTAACAAAATGTGGAAAAAGTCAATGGGTCTGATTACTTTCTGAATGCACTGTACTGCTTACAGTGTAAGGAAACCAATATGTAATTTTGTAATTTGGGTGAACTATCCATTTAACACACTCAGCTTTTCCTTTCACACAACCACATGTCACAGACAGAAGACCCCGAATAAACCTCTTTGTCTCCTTATTATCCTCATCTCTTACTTCTCTACATTCAAGTGGTTTTCATTGTCTGCTTTTTCGGTGAATGAGGATGAAAAGACAGAACTGGCTGTGTTTTGTGCCCTCTTTTCTTTTTCTCCATGGTGAACTATTGAAAATGAACTGGTGCTATATCAAAAAGTCATCTGTTTAAGAAATTGATTACTATCTTGGGAATAATGTATTGACATGAAAAGAGCTGSATGTTATTTTGTGACTAAAACCTACATTTATTCCCAAGGAGCAAAATTACTCTCTGTCACAATATTCTATGTAGTGGTAACAGTGTCTTTCTTCTAGCTTTTGATCGTACATTGTTCCTAAAATAGATGCTCCATCATGTTTGTATGATTGCGTGCATGGATGTTGGTTCTGTCAAATAACGCCTCTGCTGTAATGATCTCTGGTTCAGAGGACGATCATTTCTGTCCGCCCCTCGAGAACCTCTTGTGTGTCAGTAACAGATGGAAAATTGATGGATTATAGCCAAAATAAGATACTTCACTCATTCATTTATACATCAAAGCACAACTCTGTCTTGTAATGAAATTGGTTATGATTATGCTAAGTTGTAAAAACCAAGCCCATGCACACCAAACTGATTATTTTGTTGTGTTTTCTTTGTTCTATCCCCCATACCTAGGTTTGTATGTGGGAACATCCGCCCACGCTGTAATGGATGACACACCTGCTACATCAAAGCTGCCAAAATGTGCATCCAGATGCTAATGCTTTTGATTAGTTATGCAGAAAGCCCTCGCAGGGATGTAGAGTACCATGCCATGATGCAGGAAACAAAAACATAATTTAAGCTAGATGTACGTAAAAAKGAATAAATATTTCACTTGAAAGTGCACCTCTTCAATGCACTAGCAGAGCATGGTGAATTTTTCAATTGTTGTCAATGCACCGAGCATGGTGAATTATTTCAACTGTTCCAGTCGAGTTCATCGGAACGAGTTCATCAGTAAAGGTTTATCATAGCCCCAAAGTAAAATAGAGACAACAGTAGAATGGGCAACAGCTCATGGATAGACAAATTTTATGCAAACAAATCAAGTAGAGGCTGTGATACTAAGACTGATGCTTGTTTTCTACTCTTTATACCACTTCATGCAACTTCTTGAATTAATGTAAGCTAATACCATGCATTACAATGTCTTTGCCTGGACACAGAAAGACAGACCTTGCAGRTGAAAGTGGTAGTAAAGTMTATGTAGATGCAGTACCTGTGTGTATGTGTGTGTGCCAATGTTAGAGAAGGATATTTTTTTTGCACTTAGCTATTTCAATAAGACAGGGTTCTAATGCTCCATGTTTTATACAATGCAGGCAATGCACAGAAGTGCTGTCAAGTCAATGTCCCTTCATCTCCACATTCTCACTTTCCCCATTTCATCCTCACAGGTTTGAGTGGAAATGACAGTTGGAAAAAAGGAAGTCAGGGGATAATGGATTCTAACATCGCTTTGAAGCCTGCCTTCACCATTAACTCCATGCTTCTCGATCACACATGCCCATGCATTTCACGCTGACGGGAACCTCGCTCTTATTTATTCTCTACAACTCGGAAAGAGCTTTTGTTGCGGTTGCATGGCTTTTTATACATATTTTATTACATGCATAGTCAAAACACTGATATTATGGATCACCCTTTGCAATGGTCAGAGGAAGAAAGGTAAGGTTATATTCCCCTGATACAGCACTGAATGTATCCCTCACCCTGTTTCAGGTAAGAGTTACTAGGTCATCGGTTAGCGGGGATGATTGGCAGGAAGAATATCAGAGAAAAACATGATTCACAAGATTAAGAAACATCTCACCTCAACTTTCAGATGTTGGTGTGGTCTAATGGTTAGGATACAGACTAGATGAAGACAGATATGTGGGACTGAAAAAGTTATGAAGTCTCAAGTATGAATGAGTGGCCCTCTAGGTCCGTTGATCCTGTCAGGAGGATGGAGAGGATTCTACAGAGGACTGTCTGTAGAAGGTGGAGAGATTGAAGGACGTTTTTGATCATCAGCGCAGCAGTGAGAATCAGGTACAGAATACAACAGGGAAATATCATGCACCTTCAACCATAGAACCAGATACAGAATATCCATTGAGTGGATAATGGCGCATTTCCACTGAGGATTTACCTCGGTGTTTTACCCAAAAGGCTCAGACTTTTTTGTTTCCATCTACACAGGCTGGTACCCGTRTCTCACTGGGCCATGGCTCTCGCAGACCTGCTCTCACCTAGGGCCAAAGCCAGGGCATTGGTACTTTTCAGTTGTTTTTTTACATAACAATCACTGGGAACTTTAACAACTGAACTTTAACATCTTCTCACAAAGCAACTGTTGATGATGCTGAGGTTGTTGATTCTGCTCTTCACAAGTCCTCACTGTCAGCCATAGCTATGGAAACACAATGTCCCTAGTATAACATAAGGGTGTATACACTAGCAGAGTGTATTGTTTTAGGAGAGCTTGATGATATTTTTCCTGGCTTATTTAACTGTGTGTCTGCACACAAGAGAGAGAAAGAGCACACCTATCTGATTATGAAGAGGGTCAGCATTTGAATTGAAGTCATATAGGCTACCTGTAATACACATCCACTAAGTAATCGAGTTGKGGACCCTCATTGTCTAGAGATCATAACTTATATTACTACTGCTTTATAAAATATTTGTGTGGGTGCCGAACAGATTGAACTGGTAAAGACCATTACATAAAGCCCAATGGGGACTAAATTAGAACACTACTGCATGGGAACACTACTGCATGAAGAACCTGTACATCTAATGAATACCGTATGTGATGGATTGTTTGAGATTGTGTGTCAGACAACACATCAATGTCATGGTTCCACCTGTCACCAGAGGGTGGCAGAGACCATCCTAGAGACATTAACGACACTCAGGTGTGTCCTATTCACTCATTATGATTTCCCTGTTAAAAGAGGTGTGATTTCTGTTGTCCTTTGCAGAAGCTTGAATTGTGTGCCGTGTGCGGTTGTCTCCTGAGTGAGTTTTTGAGACGTAGTGGTTTTCCCCCCAGTGTTACTGTGATCCTTCCGTTACCGTTTCTCAGTAAAGTATTATGTTTATCCATAACTAATGATTCCTTGTCTCGTCTCATCTCTGCACCTGGGTCCAACCTCACCATGTCACAGCAAGCTTCTGCCAACGACATGAACCCAGCAGAGATCATCCAGATCAAGAATGTGGAACCCACCAAGGAGCACTGCGGGAGCGGCATCAAGAACAACTCTTCCATATAACAGAGACCCTCCGGGCCCTTACCGACTCCCTCCAACCACAGTCCAAACCCAAACCAAGAGGAGCCAATATCCAAGTCTCATCACCCAGTGCTACAAGCGTCACCATAGTTCCTCCAGGGAACCTGCACCGGGAACCCAAGATCCCAGCCCCTGAGTRGTATGACGGCCACCCGGGAAATCTCTGCTCTCGTGCAAGGCCCTGGCRTGGGYAACGGCGGTGTGGGAACAGCAGCCACCATCCTGCAGCTCCGTATTAGCCTTCACTGCCGAGCAGCGACGAGTCTTCGACCACCCAGTCGGGGGACGAGAAGCGGCCAGCCGACTGTTCAACATCCGCCAAGGGGCCAGACAAGTGGCTGACTTCGCTATTGAGTTCTGCACCGTCACCGCCGAGAGTAGGTGGAATACGGAGGCACTGGTCACCACTTTCCACCAGGGGTTGTCTAACTCCATCAAGGATGACCTGGCCTCTCGGGAACTGGAAGAGGACCTCGAGTCCCTGACAATCAGGATCGACAACCGCCACCAAGAACGCATGAGACAGTGCTTTTTTTGACACCAACCAAATATCCCGGTTTCCTGAGCACCCCAAGCCCCCCGAATCCAGCATTGAGGAGCCCATGCAGCTGGGACYCGCACGTCTGAGCCCACCAGAGCGTGACCAGCTTATGCAYGAAGGCTGAGCCTCTACTGCGGCGGTCCAGGCCACCTCCGTGCTACATGCCCAGAGCTGACGGAAAACGCCAGGGCTTGCCAGGACAAGGGGAGACCCTGACGAGCTGTGCAGTTACCCCCCGGCTACCCAGTCACCRTCTGTCACTACCTGTAACTCTCCACTGGGACAACCATCAGCACCAGAYTTAAGCCTTTGTGGACTCCGGAGGCCGGCAGATAATTTAATTGATCAAGACTTCACCAGAGAATACAAATTCCCTGCGTGAAATGTCCCTCAATGGAGATTCAAGGCCTCAATGGACGCCCCATTGGCTCCAGCCAGGTGGAATATCAGACCAAGCCCATTCTACTGCAGCTTGGGGTGAATCACTCAGACTCTTAGTTTTCTTTTGATCACAGCTCCTGAGAACCCCCTTATCCTAGGGCACCCCTGGCTAGCGCTACATAACCCACTACTATCCTGGTCCATGGGACACCTACTAGACTGGGTTAAGAACTGCCAGACAAAATGTCTAAGACCCCCACCGAGAGCCTCACCACATCCCCCTGYATCCATTGAAGACCAATACTTCTTTGCTCTCCCTCCCCAATACTTCGACCTCCGGGAGGCCTTCAATAAGAGGCAAGCCGCCACCCTCCAACCTCATYGTCCATATGACTGCGCAATAGAACTCCTACCCGGCTCCACCCCTCCCCGGGGCCATCTTTACTCCCTCTCGATCCCTGAAGCTGCAGTCATGGACAATTACATTTGGGAGTCACTGCAGGCAGGTTTCATTCACTCCTCAACATCCCCAGCTGGTACAGGTTTCTTCTTCGTGGGAAAGAAGGACGGAGGTCTGCATCRATTACCGAGGGCTGAACAGGATCACGATTAAGAATCCCCTCCCCCTGATGTCCGCCGCCTTGGATCTGGCCCAGGGGACCAAATTCTTCACCAAATTGGACCTCCGCAATGCTTACAATCTGGTGAGAATCAGGGAGGGAGAAGAATGGAAAACTGCCTTTAACACCCCTAGTGGCCACTGAGTGTTTAGCCATGCAATTTGGATTATCGAACTCACCGGCAGTCTTCCAAGCATTGGTCAATGACACTCTTAGGAATATGTTGAATCATTTCACATTTGTTTACCTCGACAACATCCTGATATTCTCCAAGACCCTTCCAGAACACATCCTGCACGTCCACCAAGTCCTAAGACGCCTTCTGCAGAGTCAACTCTACGTCAAGGTTGAAAAGTGTGAGTTCAATGTATCCCAAGTCTCTTTCCTGGACCACATTTTCTCTACCGCCGGCATCCAAACAGACTCTGTTAAGGTTAGTGCGGTCACTGACTGGCCCCTGTTCCGCCTCACTCAAACAAGTCCAGCGGTTCCTCGGGTTTGTCAATTTTTACAGGTTTTTTATATGCAACTTTGATGCGGTGGCAGTGCCTCTCACGGCCCTCTCACAAGTCCCAGACCCGTTTTGGCTGGACCCAAAGGCTGACAGGGCATTCATGTAGCTCAAGGGAAGTTTCCGGACCCATTGTTCATCCTGATCCTACTCGTCCCTTCGTGGTAGAGGTGGACGCCTCAGACAGTGGAGCAGGGGCGGTCTGTCACAGTGGAATGAGGGGGACAGAAAACTGCACCCATGTGCCTTTCTTTCTTGCCAGCGTAATGCAACTACGATGTAKGCAACCGGGATGTCTTGGCAGTCAAGTGGGCCCTTGAGGGGTGGAGACACTGGTTGGGGGGAGAACCTCATTCTTTCGTGATCTGGACAGACCATAAGAACTTGGTCTCCATTCAAAAATCCAAGAGGTTGAACGCTCGCCAGGCTAGGTGGGCTCTGTTTTTTAACAGGTTCAACTTCACTCTAGCTTATCGCCCGGGATCCAAGAATCAGAAAGCAGATGCCCTGTCCCGCCAACACGATGTCTCTAACGAGGAGAGGGACTCTGAGCCCATCATCCCCAGCTCCCGCACTGCGGCTCTTGTGTTATGAAGTATAGAGACCACGGTACGACAAGCCCAGACCCGAGATCYTGACCCCGGCGGGGGTCTCACTAACAGACTTTATGTTCGGCGATCAGCCCGTTCTCGAATGCTACAATGGGAACACTCCTCTAAATTAAATGGGCATCCAGGGGTTAATCGGACACTGGAGTTTCTGAGGCGGAAATTCTAGTGGCCCAACATGATTGAGGATGTGAGATCCTTTGTTGCGGCCTGTTCCACCTATGCCCAAAGCAAGTCCTCATGACAGTGACCGGCTGGGTTGCTCCAACCTCTGCCCATCCCCAGCCAGCCCTGGTCCCACCTGTCCGTAGACTTTATTGCAGGGTTACCTCCATCCCAAGGGCTTACCACTATCCTGGTGGTCATTGATCAGTTCTCCAAGGCAGCCAATTTCATTACCTTACCCAAGTTGCACTCAGCGAAGGAGACCACTGATCTCATGATTACCTATGTCTTTCGACTACACAGACTTCCCCAGGACATTGTCTCAGATCGTGGGCCCCAGTTCTTCGCTCGGTATTGGAAAGCCTTCTGCTCCCTGTTGGGCACGTTGGTGAGTCTCTCCTCGGGGTTCCACCCACAGTCTAATGGGCAAACGGAGCAGGCCAACCAGGAGCTGGAGAAGTTATTTTGCTGTTTCGTCTCCAACCAGGCCTGCAACTGGAGCAAGTTCCTCTTCTGAGCGGCGAATGCTCAAAACATACTGCCGAATTGTCACCATTCGAGTGTCAGTTCGGGTTCCCCCCCCCCCCCCCATCCCATGTATCCTGAACAAGAGGCCGAAGTGGGTGTGCCATCAGCCGAGGATGTCGCCACACCTGGATCAGAGCGCGATCCTCCTTGCTCCGCTCCTCTGCCTGACACCAACACCACCACCTCTTTGGCTCCTCCGACCGGGGCAACGAGTGTGGCTGTCCGCCCGTGATCTTCCCTTAAAGGTGGGCTCACGGAAGCTAGCTCCACGCTACATAGGACCATTCAAGATCCTGAGTCACGGTCATGGTTCCACCTGTCACCAGAGGGCGGCAGAGACCCTCCTAGAGACATGAACAACACTCAGGTGTGTCCTATTCACTCATTATGATTTCCCTGTTAAAATAGTTGTTTTCTTTTGTTCTTTGCAGAAGCTTGATTTGTGTGCAGTGCGTGTTTGTCTCCTGAGTGAGTTTGAGACTTAGTGTTTGTTGTTTTCCCAATGTTACTGTGATCCTTCCGTTACCGTTTCTCAGTAAAGTATTATGTTTATCCTTATCCTCTGATTCCTCGTCTGGTCTCTTCTCTGCAGCTGGKTCCAAACTCACCATATCACAATCAATGGACGATTACATGCCAGCGGGAGCGCAAAATATTTGGAGTATCTCAGATTGTTCTGGTAATTCTCACAAACTTCATTGGAAGGAAGGATGTTTAAAATGCTTTTTATTTTTGTATCACCATTTATGTGAAAATCATGAAGACGTATACATGCCTCCTGTAAGACCTTATGATCTGTGAACCGTACATGATTAAGACAACATCTTACAGTGTGCTCTAACATATGGATTATGTCTAGATTCTAAAATAAAAAATGTTCACAATAATTTATTCAATACAAAAAMATTGAAGTGTTTGGAGAGTATACTGTTCCCCCAAAAAATATCTTAAAATGAACCAAATCTAAAAGGGTAGTTTAGAGAAATTAATATTTTTTATGTTAAATAAATGTGTATTTCATGATCTAGACATACTCCAGACTATAAGGAGTATAACAACACCAAGATGTTGTCCGGATCATAAGGTCTTACAGGAGGCATGTACAGGTCTAAAAAGGTCCTGCAATGTTCAATTTCATCCTGATTTTCAAAAATAGGGTTTGTGATACAAATGTAAAAAGCATGTTAAAAAACAATCCTTTCTTCCAAATAAGTTCCTAACGTCGGATTTACCAGAACAATGTGAGATACCAAAAATATTTTCCGCTCCCGCTGGTGTGGAATCGCCCCAATAAATGTCACAAAGAGCAATGAAATGACAACTGAAAGCATTTATTTGCTAGATGATATTGTTCATTTATTAGGTGTTTTTCAAAGTTCCTGCTCCCTAGTCAATCTGAGCACACTTGTTTCATACTGACATAACTCAAAACTGKCTTTCTTTGTAGGCCTAGTTACAATTTCCTTTGAATGTTATTAATACTATCAACAAATGACAAGGAAGACAATTGGTATCTGAGTTTGTGTCAAACTGAGTCAAATAGACATCAATAAGGATGAAATAATGAATGCACCCTCAAAGTGAGCTGCAGCTATCTTACTACAGCTCCTTTCATCAACACCCCAACCTCTCATGTCCTGCATCCTCAGCCAAGCCAACAGAGAGCTCGGAACAGAACAGCCAGTCTCATTATTTCTATTCCATTTCCACATAACATTTTCATGCCAACTGTCCACTGTGAGGCAGCATTGTAGGGRTGCACCCACAGAGCTGATAGAGGACGTAGCAGTATAACCTTACCAAATKGAGAACTTTGTGGAGAGACCTTTCAGTTCACCCGGTAAAAAAGAGAAAGGTTTATGATTGTCAGATATTTATATATGAGTACATGAATTACATAATCCCCATTGTAGTTGCTGTGATTATGTATCACACCTGCCTTGCAAACYCCCTGACACACCACATTACAAGTACTGCATGCAAGATATGGTTACATACATTCTATGTATTATTATTTCTCTGTAAAACAGAGTATAAAATGAAGGTAAAATGTCAATTGTAGAACAGTAGCATTATTATTCATTGCTTGAATAATGCATTACTTTTGGGCAGTGGCATCCCTGCTTTCCTTGCATTGTAATGTTTGGTTTGACCTCTCTCTTATACAATCAATTATGCCCGCCTGGGTGCCAGTGTCCCACTCCTGGGCAATAAATACTCATCTGGTAGGTGAGAGGCCCGGAAGTGGGTGGAGGTCAAATCTTTAGCAGAATTACCATACCACTTTGTTAAAACGTTAACTCAGTAAATTATTGATTAGTGCCAACAGTGTTGGTGCATTGTGAGCTGGAAGCAAGAAGATGCTTACTGTTTTAGCAAGCATCACATTATTGCTGTCTGTCAACGTCTAATATAGTATTTCTGCATGCAGGAAATGGTAATGGCGCAAAKACATTAAGATATTCACAATTAATATGGGCACACACATAACCACACACCACCACTGCAGCATGCACACTAGCACGCGCACGTATGCACACGCACGCGCACGTACGCACACACACGCACACACAGACAGACATACACACACACACAGTTTGAAAGTCTGAACATCCCTTCCACACTAGACTCTTCCTTCAGTGTCTATATTAGAGTTTTTAAGTGCCAACTTCAAAGAGGCTTTTAAAAATAGCCTTTGGGGTAAAAAAGTAAAGTTTCCAGAGTTTGTCTCTCTGGGCAAGGTCATGGATTGTCTGAGACTGTCGTCAATGCTCTGCCCCACTAGTACACCCCTTCCCCCTCTGTCTTTCTGGGCTATATATCTCACTCCTACTATGCATTGGGGATCACACATTTTGGAGACGCTCTGGAGATGTGATAGTTGGCTAATATCATACTATGTTGCCCGCAGTATGACCTATACACCACTTTTCCCTTTGACAGCTGTCTCCCAACCCAACATTTTATTGGGGAGATTGAAGGACTGAAGGACCAAGGACTGCAGCTCAGAGAAGACTGTTTCTTTTTACGACTTAAGGGGGTAGACTAATTAATCAAGTTGACCTGCTAAGTTACTGTAATTGACCACTGCTTAATTCATCAAGACCACTCAATACGGAGCTATCAGTCTTCCTTCACTAACTGAAAACAAGATGTCAGCCTCCGTACACTCACTGGGAAAATAAGACAAGAATAAGAATAGAATGTAGATWTGACCAACTATTGTACAGTCTGTTAKAATGTTGTACAGGAGACTCCAAGATTCCAAAATGGCAATGTGCAATACTCCTTTACTCCTGTGTACTGAGAGACGAGAGAATAATAAGGGATGAGAGAGGAAAAGAGAATACAGTAAGGGAGACAGATATTGGAAATGYCATTTCCTCCACTGTGCAAGTCAAAGGGAATACTCTATGACCCCTGGGAGCGGAATCACCCTGGTAAAAACTGTTCCACTGTAAATGAGCAATTCTCTCCCCTTCCCCCTCTCCTTCCCTCTCTTTCTTTCTTTTTCTCCATCCCCTGTTCTCTGTCATTGTTGCAGCACATAGCACAATCGATATGTGGTGAGCTGTCCAGTGATGGGCGAAGTAATGAAATTGGATAACAATTAGCCTGGAACTAATTCGCAGGCTTCCTGTGAGGAGGAAGGAGGATATAGGATGAAGGGGACAAGGAAGCTGAAATCTGAAGTTCTCAAGCTAACCCCTAGTTCTAGACGCAGCATTTAACAACAAGCACTTCAAAGTAAAAGGCGAGAGTAGGCAGTGACTCCAAAACAGTTTTTACTGTATCGTCAACATCACTAAAGAGACATCTTTAGAGCGAAGCAGATTACTTTTAAATCACATCAAAGGAGGTCTTTAAACTTTTGTCTCTTCCTCTACTGAGCAAGCCCCTCAGAGCATTCTGACACCCTTATCTCTCCCGACCAGACCCTGCTGCAAATACATCACTTGGCTGCAGCAACATACAGTACACCACAGTCAGCATGGACTTTTTTTTGTTATGATTTTATTTTTCAACTGTGTTTATTACAGATGGAATGTGTTTTGGCATAACCAGGTTGAATGAATGGTTTCCAACTCACTGCAATCTCTCTTTTGACTTGGCAAGGAACAGACATGCAAAATAATTGGTAAACATTAGACAAGCAATACAGCTCTTTGCAGGCAAAGCTCTGCCTCTTATCAGGGTCCATAAAACGCTCCAACATTTGTGTGGGTTTCAGGTTTAATGTGAGAAGAAAAGCATGATACTTCAGACTGTTGACACCAGCTTGTGTCCATTTGTCCTGAGTGGCTGTTTGCTCCTCTATGGCTCTGTGCTTAACGCTTTGATGTGTGAGTCAGCATATCATGAGGATTTTAGAACTCACTGCAGTAATGGTAACGCATAGCGGAAAACTGGCAGACCTTCTGAATTTAGCTTTTGATCATTTCAAGCACCCATCACTGTATTTTACTGTTTGTGAAATAAATGGATTTGATTTGGTTGTAATATCTCACAGGTCCAATTGTCTAGTCTAGTCTCATGTGAAGGGGCCACACTGTCATCTAGTGGGCATAGGTGATACTACCACTGTAGAGGCAGCCCTCTCTAGTACCATTCCAGATGAGTCATTCAGTGTACTGTCTGCTGTCGTCTCAGAGGAGGAGGAGGTGGAGGAACAGTTGCAGGGGACTGAATACATTTCCTGTGGAGAATGTGTACATCAAAGCAGAGCCGTCAGTGCGTCTGCTGTCATTAATCAGCAAGGCTTTGTGTTGCCTAACCCCGTGGGACACCAGCCTTCCTCTCTGCTCAGGTGTTACCCTCAAACAGACACCTTACATTTCTCCTCCGAGAGCAATCTCTCTCTGCCGTGGCGGGAAGGAACACTGACTACAATGCAGATACACAACTCTCTCTGTGGGGAGGGGGAATAAGGATAATTTTTTGGCCAGGGGAATTCAGGAGGAATGTGCTATTCTCATACACCACATGCAGCACCTTTTAACAGTGCTAATGCCTCAAATATTTCACCTAACCAGAACTACTACAGGTTAGGACACCTTTTTCAGAAGTGAAGTAAAGCAGTAGCATACTATACCTTTCCAAGTGTTTCTGGGATTGATTTGTAAAAGTAGTTAATCTGTAATAAATATTACAAAAACTATTCTAATCACATACTGTGAAATTCTAATGGAAAAGTCTATAAGTAATTTGAAAATCCAATCTACAAGAACATATAATATATGGTTTAAATACATACATGTACTTAGGACAAGTATTGTACTTTTCGGGTGTTTCCAAATGTGTTCTCCTGTGTTAATAGGAATCACTATAAGGTCAGAGCTGTTTACAGAATGCAATTAACCCAAACATTCTGACTACCCTGCATTTTCTGGCCTCCATCGTCTTCAAAGTGCATTTGCCCCTAAACATTTGGCAATTCATTATAGGCTACACGTCCACACAAATCTATATTCCATCCATGGATATATACAATGACGTTGTCTAATCTATGCATTTCCCACAACATTACCGGTGCATACACATATCAGCAACAGCATTAATGTTAGGTGTCGTGCAGTAAAAGTGAAACTGCCCATGGATAAAAGGGCATCTACAGTGCCACACTGTTATAATTAATAAATAATAATAATTTGGTGGGTTCTTGCATCATTGACAGAGGCGCCAATCATGCCTATAGGAGGCACAGGAGCACGTGATCCCTCAGATTTGTCTTCTAAAAATAACTAAAAATKTGTTGTTTTTTTGTCTGTAATATTAGCCACTTAGCAATTTTATCATAACCAGCTACCAAAAAGCAATTGCAGGCTATCAATCTAGTTAAAGTAGCTAGCTTGTCTAACTATCTTAGCTGGCATGCCTCCTGGCAAGGTTGGTAGACTTTAGAAAAACAASCAATAACTAAATGTACTGAATAAGACTCACATTCCTTTCAATATTTTACCCAGATTTGAGCTGAGATGCTTTAACAGTCAAAGTGTCAGGGTTAGAATTGCCACAACGCAACAAGCTGTTCTATATTTGGCTGCGTGCTGCCCAAATTGCAGCCTTCCCGACTGAAAGTGTTTTTACTCCACAGCTATTTTTTAGAAGCTGTTGATCCTGTGTAGGCAAAATTATTTCAATTTATCAAGCACCCCTACTTCCCGCGCCTATGATAGGAGCTACTATGTATCCAGTTTTAGTGGCCATTTAAGCAGTGCAATCAAACAATTTCAGCTAGGCCTATATCTTTAGGCGTTCTTGTTTGTACAGATTTATAAACTGTCAACTGTCATCTGTATTTATAACCCCCTTTTTATACTATAATTAGACTATAATGTAAGGTGTTAATGTTTTAATTCCACAAGGCTATGCCTGATAAAACTTTGAAAACACATGACGGGACACATACATGGAGTGACGTCACTGACTGATCGGCCTGGTCTCATAGACCAGACATAACATAGTAAATGTAAATCCAGGACACTCAAATTAGTATGATATGTTATTTGTGGTATGGTTACATAAGATAGACCAAAACAGCCTGGTCTCAGAGCATTTCATATTATTCTGTATGTAAATCCGAGACACTCCATTTAGTATGATATGTTACGTTTGGTATGGTATGTATTAATTTGTGAATGTCCATCACCCATTTTGTATAATATATTAGGAATTACAATTCGTAGTATTTGTTACGAAATTTGCGAAACATACAATATGTTACGAATTTGCAAAATGTGTTAGTTACAAATTGCAAACGTACAATATGTTACAAATTTTCTAAATGTATGATATGTCACGAATTTTCAAAACGTATGATATGTCACGAATTCTAGCTATGTGGCTAACGATAGCTAGCGCGCTAATGTTAGCTAGGCTAGGGGTTAGGGTTAAGTTTAGGAGTTAGGTTAAAGGGTTAAGGTTAGGTTAGGGCAGTCCTTCTCAAATAGTGGGGCGCGCCCCCCTGGGGGGGGGGGGCTCGGAGCGATGCCAGGGGGGGGGCGCGTGTGACCCCGGGGAACATGCTTTTTTTTTGCCGCAGGGAGTAGTTTTTTTTTGCACCGAACAAGAGCACACAGCACAGAGCAGGAGATATGAAGTGCAGATAACAAACCCTTAAGAGACACCATGGAAATATTTAACAGGGATGAAAAGAAAGGCGGAGAGACGGAGATAATGAGACCAACGTAAGTCTCCCGAAAGCTAAAACGAGGAAATATGACGACGCGTATATGGAGCGCTTGGCTTCACTGTGACTACGGTGGGAGACGAGGAAAGACCGGTATGTTTACTGTGTCTAAAAATGTTGGCAGCGGACAGCATGAAGCCAAATAAATTAAGGCGTCACTTAAAGACATTACACCCCAATCACGCTGATAAGCCGCTTGAGTTTTTTCAGCGAAAACGTGCCGAATATTGCCAACAATCGTCCCGCTTTGTGAATGCTACTTCAGTAAACCAGCGAGCACTGTTAGCATCATATAAGGTGGCGTACTAAATTGCTCAGTGAAAAAAAAAACACTCCATAGCAGAGGAGCTGATACTGCCTGCAGCATTAGACATGGTCTCTGTCATGCTGGATGACGCAAGTGCTGCAAAAATAAAAACTATGACTTCCTCATTTTGATTTTAAAAAATCAGCACAAATTGTTTTATTCATTTTTGTTTTATAGGTCAAAGTGTTTCATATATTGTGCTCCTGAGTTAAATTTGCTGATCAATTTGAATGTATTATTATTTATTGATTATATTTTATTTTTCAGTATCAAATAGTTTTTAAAAAATTACAGTTTAAATAAGGCTTGAAATGTATTTTTTTTCCAGGCAAATCGATGCACTTTAAGTCTTTTCTGTTACAGACTAAAAAACAATGTTAATAAAGTTATTCTTTGTTGTAAATTGATCTATATTTCTTTCTTTTTTSTTTTTTTGTTTTCTTTAATGTTAATACGGATACAATGTTATGCAGAGGTGTACTTATAACAATTTTATAGACAAATGATACTATTTACAGTCGCGGCAGAGAGTTGGGGGGCGCGAAATGTTTACTTCTTCCTAGGGGGGGCATAACAGAAAATAATTGAGAAGCACTGGGTTAGGGGAAGGGTTAGCTAACATGCTAAGTAGTTGCAAAGTAGCTCAAAAGTAGTTAGTAGTTGAAACATTTTTGTTGCTAGACGTTCGCGTTTTTGTACCCAACTTTCGTTTTTTGTCTTAAATAACGATCTGTTTTATGTAAACATATGAAATGTAACATATCATACTACTTGGATTGTCCCTGATTTACGTACAGAATAATACGAAATGCTTTGACACCAGGTTGGGCAAAATGAAAGTAGGGTGGTTGGTCGTAGCGGATGGGTAGTTGTATAATGTGACGGTCTAGCAACACAAAGGTTATGAGTTTGAAACTCATCACAGACAACTTTAGCATTTTAGCTAATTAGCAACGTTTCAACTACTTACTACGTTTTAGCTACTTTGCAACTACTTAGCATGTTCGCTAACCCTAACCTTAACCCTTTTAGCTAACCCTTTCCCTAACCCTAACCTTAACCCTTTTAGTGAACCCTTCCCCTAACCATAATCCTAATCCTTTAACCCAACTCCTAAATGTAACCTTAACCCTAACCCCTAGCCTAGCTAACGTTAGCCAGCTAGAATTCATAACATTACATACGTTTGGCAAATGCGTAACATATAGTACGTTTAGCAAATTCGTAATGTATTCTACGTTTTGCAAATTCGTAATATATATAATACAAATTGTAATTATGAAATGGGTGATGGACATCCACAAAATAACATATACCATACGAAATGTAACATGTCATATTAAATGGAGTGTTTTGGATTTATATACAGAATAATACRAAATGCTCTGAGACCAGGTTGCAGTGATGGGATGGGGTAGCCTACTTTTGATCCTCTTCTTGTAACATGACTGTAACACAATCCAACGGGAAAGTCACTTGCAGTGACTCATGCAGGCAATATTAGCTAAATTTGCCTCGACAATACTTGCTCTTGTTCACTCTTGCATCAGTCTACTCTATAACTTCCGACCAATAGCATTGGCTGCGCATCTTAGAAGTGAAGCACCCCAGGATTCCCACTCCAATAAACAAAGTTTCCTATGGGCAGGGCACAACAGCATTGGGAGGCAATAGAGAGCAGAAGTACATTTACAGTAGTACAGGAGCTAAACCAAAGTGACTGAAATATTCTATCTAGTGTAGGCCTATTCTTCTCATAAACATTTAATAATACGTTTAGAAGATTTTGTGAAGTGACACAGGACTGTTATGAACAATGATGTTGAATTATTTTGATCTCACTGCCAGTTTTATCATAGCCTTTAATTGTATGCTACAATAGAAATTTACAAAACATATGATCTATATCAAGTGTGACATTTCAGGGTGTTCTGGTAAAGCAGATAAATGTTATCGTTCTCCTGGCATCCGCAAAACCCAGATTCATCCATCGTACTGCCAGATGGTGAAGTATGATTCATCACTCCAAAGAACAGTATCCACTGCTCCATAGTCCAATGGCAGCGAGCTTTACACCACTCCAGCCGACGCTTGGCATTGCGCATGGTGAACTTAAGCTTGAGTGTGACTGCTCGGTCATGGAAACCCATTTCATGAAGCTCCCAACACTGTTGTTTTGCTGAAGTTACTTCCAGAGGCAGTTTGGAACTCGGTAGTGAGTGTTGCAACCGAGGACAGATGATTTTTACACGCTACGCGCTTCAGCACTCGGTGGTCCCCTTCTGTGAGCTTGTGTGGCCTACCACTTCGCGTCTGAGCCGTTGTTGCTCCTAGATATTTCCACTTCACAATAACAGCACTTACAGTTGACTGGCGCAGCTCTAGCAGAACAGAAATTTGACAGACTGACTTGTTGGAAAGGTGGCATCCTATAACGGTGTCATGTTTGTTTTTGTATTTATTATGGCTCCCCTTTAGCTACTGCCAATGCAGCAGCTACTCTTCCTGGGGTCCAGCAAAATTAAGGCAGTTATAAAAAAAAATGTAACATTACAATACATTCACAACAGATTTCACAACATATTAAGTGTGTTCCCTCAGGCCCTTACTCTACTACCACAAATCCACAACACAAAATCCATGTGTACGTATGTGTAAACTGCGTATGTTATAGTGTGTTTGTATGCATGTGTCTGTGCCTATGTTTGTGGTGCTTCACAGTCCCCGCTGTTCCATAAGGTATATTTTTGTTTGGTTTGTTAATCTAATTTTACTGCTTGCATGAGTTACTTGATGTGGAATAGACTTCCATGTAGTCATGGTTCTATGTAGTACTGTGCACCTCCCATAGTCTGTTCTGGACTTGGGGACTGTGAAGAGACCACTGGTGGCATGTCTTGTGGGGTATGTATGGGAGTCCGAGCTGTGYSCYAGTMGTTYAAACAGACAGCTTGGTGCATTCAACATGTCAACACCTCTCACAAATACAAGTAGTGATGAAATCACTTTGAGCCAGGAGAGATTGTCATGCATATTATTAATGTTAGCTCTCTGTGTACATCCAAGGGCCGGCCATGCTGCCCTGTTCTGAGTCAATTGCAATTTTCCTAAGTCCCTCTTTGTGGCACCTGACCACACGACTGAACAGTAGTCCAGGTGCGACAAACCTAGGGCCTGTAGAACCTGCCTTGTTGATAGTGCTGTTAAGAATGCAGAGCAGCACTTTATTATTGACAGACTTCTCCCCATCTTAGCTACTGTTGTATCAATATGTTTTGACCATGACAGTTTACAATCAAGGGTTACTCCATGCAGTTTAGTCAACTCAACTTGCTCAATTACCACATTATTCATTGCAAGATTTAGTTGAGGTTTAGGGTTTAGTGAATGATTTTCCCCAAATACAATGCTTTTAGTTTTGAAATATTTAGGACTAACTTATTCCTTGCTACCCATTCTGAAACTAACTGCAGCTKTTTGTTAAGTGATGCAGTCATTTCAGTCACTGTGGTAGCCGACGAGTATAGTGTTGAGTCATCCGTATACATAGATACACTGGCTTTACTCAAAGCTAGTGAATTGTCATTGGTAAAGATTGAAAAAAGGAAGGCGCCCTAGACAGCTGCCCTGGGGAATTCCTGATTCTACCTGGATTTTGTTGGAGAGGCTTCCATTAACGAACACCCTCTGTGTTCTGTGTTAGACAGATAACTCTTTATCCACAATATAGCAGGGGGTGTAAAGCAATAACACATATGTTTTCCAGCAACAGACTATTATCGATAATGTCAAAAGCCACACTGAAGTCTAACAAAACAGCCCCCACAATCTTTTATAATCAATTTCTCTCAGCCAATCATCAGTCATTTGTGTAAGTGCTATGCTTGTTGAATGTCCTTCCCTATAAGCGTGCTGAAAGTCTGTTAATTTGTTTACTGTAAAATAGCATTGTATCTGGTCAAACACTATTTTTTCCAAAACTTTACAAAGGGTTGGTAACAGGCTGATTGGTCGGCTATTTTAGCCAGTAAAGAGGGCTTTACTATCCTTAGGTAGGAAAATAACTTTTGCTTCCTTCCAGGCCTGAGGGCACACACTTTCTAGTAGGCTTAAATTTAATATATGGCAAATAGGAGTGGCAATATCGTCTGCTATTATCCTCACTAATTTTCCATCCAAGTTGTCAGACATGGGTGGCTTGTCATTGTTGATAGACAACAATATWTTTTTTAACCTCTTCCACACTTACTTTATGTTGAAAGTCACTACAGTATGCTCTTCAGTAAGGCCATTTTACCGCCAATGTTTGTCTATGGAGATTCCATGGCTGTGTGCTCGATTTTATACACCAGTCAGCAATGGGTGTGGCTGAAATAGACAAATCCACTCATTTGAAGGGTTGTCCACTTACTTTTGTATATATAGTGTATGTGTATTAGAGCCTTTTGTGAGTAAATGATCAATAATGTATTCAATACTGTGAAGTGTATTGAGTTTTAGACATCATTGTATGTATAGTAATCATTGACCAATGTATCTCAGCTCACAGCAGTGTGCAGGTGTTTGGATTAGATATGGCAGGACATAGTGGTCAGCGTGGTCCTTTTCTACKGGGTTCAGTAACTTTCACTGCTTTTCTGAGGCCAGAGACGCAGAGGGGCCTGCAGAGGGCAGTGAGGCTGGAGACTCCCAGAGGGCTACAGAGGGCAGTGACCCCAGGGCCCTCTCAAAGCTGGCCACAGACATGGACATCCTGGTGCATCTGCTGGACTATGATGACAGACAGAGGCAGAGAGAGTTTGAGGGACAGGCTTACATGATTGTGGGATCTGCTTCATGAGTAAGTAAGGCTGTAGTCAGTTCAGAGACTGGGGCCATGTTTACTGCAACTAATGCATGTTGGAGTATACTCTTCACGGTCCAGATCAGAGACGGGAAAGTCCGTGGTCTTACCTTTCCAAAGCCTGAGCGCAGCACCACAGCTACACATTTTACATTTTTACATTTTAGTCATTTAGCAGACGCTCTTATCCAGAGCGACTTACAGTAGAGTGCATACATTTTATTACATTTTACATACTGAGACAAGGATATCCCTACYGGCCAAACCCTCCCTAACCCGGACGACGCTATGCCAATTGTGCGTCGCCCCACGGACCTCCCGGTTGCGGCCGGCTGCGACAGAGCCTGGGCGTGAACCCAGAGACTCTGGTGGCGCAGCTAGCACTGCGATGCAGTGCCCTAGACCACTGCGCCACCCGGGAGATACACCCTCACAGGTAATGAAAAACTGCAGTGAACAGATGTTTATTCTAGAGCTGAAAGTAGAAATACAGTTTCCTCAGTGAATATCTGAAGTTAACCTGTGTGAAACTGCTATTCTACACTATGTGGAAACTAAACCCAGAGAATGAACTGTTGTTTAAGGTGAAGCAGTTGGTTGGGGAGCAGCTGTTCACCCGTTTTGACCGCCTCCTGCTCCAGTCCACTCTGGACTGCATGGCTGATGTGACGTACTGCCCTCGCAAGACCTGTGCTGCCCCAGTGGTGTTAGAATCGGACAACACCGCTGACCTTTGCCCCTCCTGCCGCTACTGTATGCCTTCTGCACTATCTGTCGTAGGACCTACCACGGCTCCTCCAACTGTCGGCTGAGGGCACTCCTGACCTCAGGCTCTAACTCAGCTGCTGAGTCATCCGTACCTCAGGCTCTAACTCAGCTGCTGAGTCATCCGTACCTCAGGCTCTAACTCAGCTGCTGAGTCATCCGTACCTCAGGCAGAGTGTAAGAGAAAACCATTCAGTGTAAATTATATACAACCAAATGAACCACATGGACGTCTGTTGAACACTCTCAGAGCCGTGGTGCTGAGTGAAAATCTACAATGAAAGTATATGATTGTGGAAGGTAACTTAGAAGATAATTTTTCAATACGTCTTAAAGAAATTATAAACAGAATTACTGTATTTGAGTTGCTGTGCTTCTAAGCTTTGTCATGRCATTTAACATCTCAAATGTTTAACTCTGTCTGTAGTCTGGAATGCCAATACTCAGTAACCACTGTTCAGTCATCGCAGTCATCTCAGATGACTTTGGCTCAATCAAACTCTTATCCCAGCTTGTGGTTCATTTTCTGCATTTGTGTCTGTTTTTGTCTGTGCTTATAGCTGGGCTCCAGGGCCTATGGGAAGATTATGCCTCAGGCAGTCAGGAGAGAAAGTTCCTGGAAAAACGCTTTTGGGCCAGAACAGCAAAAAAAAATCATCCTGCTGTGCCAACATACAGGTAAGCCTGAGCCCTATAACCAGCCTATTGTAACTTTGACATTGTTTGGCATTCCATGGCTTGAATTCATCCTCTTGACCAGTGTGTATCCTCTCATTACAGAAGAATGGTGGCTGCAACAAGATGGCCTGTTTCAGTGGTCAGTACTTCTGCTGGGTGTATGCCTTATTATCCTGGACAAAAATAACCCTTACAAGCACTATGAAAACCCGAACACTGCCTGCTATAATGCCACATTTGGTAGACAGTAAGCTTGTGCTACAGTTTGAGAACCCTGTGCATATTATTTTACAGTTCATCAAGTTCAGATCAGGTCATATTTACAGTCAATGTTATCAGATTACTATGAACTACATGAACACAAAAGCATGTGGAAGAAATGCGTGCCAGGACACGCTTTTAAGATCATTGACAAGTTACGTTTTTTGTAGCAAACAGAGTGCACAGTGGTGTGAATGAGAGCCTCAAGCAGCACAGCACAGGTGTCAAAGTCATTCCACGGAGAACCTAGTGTCTGCGGGTTTTCGCTCCTCCCTTGTACTTGATTGATTAATTAAGGGCACTAATTAGTAAGGAACTCCCCACACCTGGTTGTCTAGGGCTTAATAGAAAGGAAAAAACAAAAATGTGCAGACACTATGYCACGCCCTGACCGTAGAGATCCTTTTTATGTCTCTATTTTGGTTGGTCARGGCGTGAGTTTGGGTGGGCATTCTATGTCTGGTGTTCTATGTTGTCCTTGTTTTGTATTTCTGTGTGTTTGGCCTGGTATGGTTCTCAATCAGAGGCAGCTGTCTATCGTTGTCTCTGATTGAGAATCATACTTAGGTAGCCTGTTCCCACCTGTGTTTGTGGGTGGTTGTTTCCTGTTTAGTGTTTGTTTCACCTTTCAGGACTGTTCGTTTGTCGTGTTTGTTGTTTTGTCAAGTGTTGCGTATTTTATTAAATAATATGACCACTTACCACGCTGCACCTTGGTCCTCTTCTCCTTCTCCCGACGACATGCGTTACACACTAGGCCCTCCATGGAATGAGTTTGACACTCCTGGTGTATAGTATAGCCCTCATTGATTCAAGTTGAGTTTGGGAACGGAGCAAAAAAAATAAAAAATCTTTAAGACATCTAAATCTTTCTCTAATATATACCTCAAAGTCTTTTGCCAAATATGCAGTCAATAATGAAGCTTCATGCTATGCTACAATACAGTGTAAATTAATGTCTAAAACCTAATGCTTGATGGACTCTCGCAGTGTCTGTATGTAATGTCATGCTTATATTTTAATCATGTACACAATTGTTTGTTCATTTCTCTCTTTAATAATAAATAACCTCTCTTTAATAATACATTTTCTATGAACTCAGAATTCTATAAATGTTTAGGATTCAAAATGAATAAATTATTCAGAATAATGACTAGTGAGTAATACTTTATATATGAGACTTGAATGCACAACTTACACAATGCTTGGAGCAAATACAACATTAAGGATTTGTGCTCTAGACTAGAGTAATGATTTCCTAACCGTCTCTTTCATGTATCAAAGTTAATTCTTGATACATGAAAAGTAAGATGTATATGGAGGGTGCGGGGCAACAGAAGATGAACAGCATAGGGGCTAAGGATCTTAGAGATGGGGAAAGGTCCGATAAAACGGGGGGAAAGTTTGCGGGCCTCCACCAGGAGGGGCAGATCCCGAGTGGACAGCCATACCCTCTGCCCGAGATGATAACGGGGAGCCGGGGTCCGGTGGTGAGCCGACTGTCATTGATACCTGGAGGTGGTATTGAGAAGAGCAGACCGGGCTCTCTTCCAGATACGGCGACAGCGGCATCTGGGCAGGGGGATGCTGACCTCTTGCTCAGGAAAGAGCAGGGGCTGATAATCCATCGAACACTCGAAAGGCGAGAGACCAGTGGTTGAGCAGGGGAGGCTGTTGCGGGCGTATTCCACCCACACGAGTTGCTGGCTCCATGTGGTAGGGTTGGCAGAGACGAGGCAGCGAAGAGTTGTCTCCAGGTCCTGATTGGTTCGCTCTGACTGGCCAATAGACTGGGGGTGAAACCTGGAGGACAGACTGACCGACGACCCAATGAGTGTGCAGAACGCCTTCCAGAACCAGGACGAGAACTGAGGACCACGGTCAGAGACCATGTCCMCCGGAAGTCCATGGATCCGGAAGACGTGCTGCGCCACGAGCTGGGATGAGAGTAGCTTGGGGAGGGGAATGAAATGGGCGGGTTTGGAAAACCTGTCCACCACCGTAAGGATAGTGGTGTTGCCTTCAGATGGAGGGAGACCAGTGACGAAGTCCAGGAAGCTTTACAGCTGGAAACCCCAGGAAGCTTTACAGCTGCAATCAGGAGGTGGGTTGTGGACAATCCACCACTGCTCTCACCTTTCCAGGATCCATCTGTATGTTGCCTACAGCTATGATGTATCCAAAGAAGGAGATGGTGGAGTGATGAAATTCGCATTTCTCTGCTTTGACAAACAGCTGGTTCTCCAGAAGAAGCTGGAGGGCTTGTCAGACATGGAGGACAAGTTCTTAAACCGGCTCAACATGTCACGGAGAACGTCGTTAACCAGGGCCTGGAACACAGCAGGAGTGTTGGTCAGTCCGAATGGCATCACCAGGTATTGGTAGTGCCCGCTAGCTGGGCTAAAGGCAGTCTTCCACTCATCCCCTTTTGGTATCCGTCTCCCCACAGCAGGATGGCATGGAGTGAGGTACGAATAAGGGGAGACTGGACATTCGTAATGCCCATCAGCATACTCACACTTCCTGATGAGCCGGGTCATTTTACAGGACAGGTAGAAATGTAGTGACCTGCAGTCCCACAATACAGACAGCTCTTGGTGTTCAGTCTGTGTAACTGTTCGGCAGGAGACAATCTACCTCTGCCAAGTTGCATAGGCTCCGTAGTGGGTGAGTCGGCAGATCTCTGTGATTCCCGGGGGAACTCGGGTAATCTCGGATTGTCTCGTCAATGTAGATGCCAAGCACTTCCAGGATTCCTCGGAGGCGAGGTGGGATCCATTGACGAGCAAGGGGGAGTGAGAACAGACCTCCTCTCCCTCCAATGTTCCCGTAGTTGCCCAACGATCTAAATGGTCAAGGCGATGAAAGAGTCAAGATCGATGGGCAGCTCCGGGCTGCGAGCTCATCTTTCACCTCTTCTGATAACCCGTGAAGGAACGTGTCGAACAGGGCTTCCGGGTTCCTGGCACTCTCGGCTGCCAACGTGCCGAAATTGACTGCATAGTCTGCCACACTACGGGAGTCTTGGCGTAGCGGGAGTAGCTTCCGAGCAGTCTCTCTCTGACAACAGAGAATCAAACACTCCCCATGAACTCCTCCAGATTGAAACACAAGGTGGCTTGTTGCTCCCACACTGCTGTAGCCTTGGCGAGAGCCCTCTCGGACATCAGTGTTATAAGGTATGCTAACTTCGAGTGGTTCGAGGGAAAGAAGAGGACTGTAGCTCAAAGATGAGGGAGCACTTGGAGAAAAACGTCCGACAGGTCCCTGAATCTCCAGCGAAGCATTCCGGAGGAGGTAAGCGGGGATCTCGGGAAGCCGGGATGGGCTGGGGGATTTGCTGCTGACAGCTGGGTTGCTGAGAGGCTGGGAGGTTACGGTAGTGGTTGGCTTTCTAATGGACTTGCTCCAGTAATGTATGGAAAGCATAGTCGTGGCATTCCGCCAAGTTCTGGAATCCTTCCAGAAAACCTTGAAGAAACTCCTTGTGTCTCCCAATGGTGGCTCCTTGGGAGGAGACAACGTTATGGAGCTGTTCCGAGTCTGCTGGGTCAGTCAGAGCCAGTTCATACTATCACGACTCAGGATAAAACCCAGATGCAGACCGTTCGAATCATGGATGTTTATTGACCAAACAGGGGGCAGGCAAAAGGCAGGTCAAGGGCAGGCAGAGGTCAGTAATCTAGGCCAGAGTCAGAAAGGTACAGAACGGCAGGCAGGCTCAGGGTCAGGGCAGGCAGAATGGTCAAAACCGGAAGAACTATAAAACAGGGACTAGAGAGAACAGGAGTACAGGGGGAAAAACGCTGGTAGGCTTGAGGAGATAAGACGAACTGGCAACAGACAAACAGAAAACACAGGTATAAATGCACATGGGATAATGGGAAAATGGGCGACACATGGAGGGGGGTGGAGACAAGCACAAGACTGGTGAAAAAGATCAGGGTGTGACATGGGGTATTTTTTCCCCTTAATCATATCACAAAAAATTATTTGATGTCTCATTAATATGCACATATTTTTCTGGACACTGGATGAAGTCAGCCTAAATATTTAGTTTTAATTTTGTAAGACACTCCAGGACCAGATTTACACATAGCCAATTGTAGATTAATACTTTTTTCATCTTTCTATCTGTAAAATACTAAAGAAAGTTAAATGCATTTTTGGTGAATTCTTTTGAAGAACATGTCATCAAGAAAAWTTTTACAACATATCAACAATTCCCTATTTATAAGTATGAAGAATATGTCTAAAGATAACCCCACAACATTTGGTGAATGCAGATGCTTCTAAGGCTGAGAAAATGAGTTGGCGTGTGGGAAATGACAGTTAACCTCTGAATTGCAGGGCGCAAAATATTACTACAAATATTTATAATCATGCAATCACAAGTGAAATATACCAAAACACAGCTTAGCTTGTTGTTAATCCACCTATCGTGTCAGATTTTGAAAATATGCTTTACAGCGAAAGCAATCCAAGCTTTTGTGAGTGTATCAATCAATGCTAGAACAGCTAGCCCCAAATTAGCATGGTCACGAAAGTCAGAAAAGCAATAAAATTAATCGCTTACCTTTGATAATCTTCGGAATGTTTGCACTCACGAAATTCCCAGTTACACAATAAATGTTATTTTTGTTAGATAAATATTACTTTTATAACAAAAAAAACGCCATTTGGGTTGCGCGTTATGTTCAGAAAACTACAGCCTCGTTCCGTTTGACGAAAATTCCAAAAAGTATCCGTAATGTTCGTAGAAACATGTCAAATGTTTTTTATAATCAATCCTCAGGTTGTTTTTAACATACATAATCGATAATATTTCAACCGGACCGTAACCTATTCAATAAAAGAGAGAAAGAAAATGGAGAGCTACCCCTCTCGCGCGCAGGAACTAATCAAAGGACACCTGACTAGTTTTGAAAAATCTCGCTCATTTTTCAAAATAAGAGCCTGACACTATGTCTAAAGCCTGGTCACAGCCTGAGGAAGCCATTGGAAAAGGAATCTGGTTGATACCCCTTTAAATGGAAGAAAGACGGGAAATGAAACACAGATTTATTTATTTTTAAATCACTTCCGGGTTAGATTTCTTCAGGTTTTCGCCTGCAAAATAAGTTTTGTTATACTCACTGACAATATTTTGACAGTTTTGGAAACTTTGGAGAATTTTCTATCCTAATCTGTAAATGATATGCATATTCTACGATCTGGACCTGAGAAATAGTCTGTTTACCTTGGGAACGTTATTTTAAAACAATTTTWWAAATCTGACCCCTAGTGTCAAGACGTTTTAAAGACAATGACACTGAATTGAGATTACCAAACGCCAAACACCTATTTAGACCCAATCACCATCTCTTCAAAGGAGGTTACTACATATAGTCTAGTTTGTAACATTCTCTATGACAGTGGTTCCCAGCCAGGGGTACTAGGACCCCTGGGTGTACTTGGCCTATCCACAGGGGGTACTTGAGAAGACTCATGAGATCATAGGCCTACTGGTAAAATGTACATGAGGGGGCACTTCAGGGGTACTCTGGACAGAGCAAAATTCAGTTGGTGGTACAGTAACCGAAAAAGGTTGGGAACGACTGTTCTATGAAATGGTCTTTTAAATTATGTGTGAATCATTTATGGATGGATGTCCATTTTAAAAGTGTTTACAATTCATTACATTTTGATGACGGCAGTATGATAAACTAACGAAAAGATAAATGTTTATCGTCTTTTTTACATAATCTTAAAAAAAAATTATAATATTAAAGTGGAGCTGATAGCCGTTTTGCACTGTTTCACTAAGGCTTTAGTAATCAATCTAGCAAGAGGGCAATATTTTATTGAGATGGTAGTGTCACCCCCCCTGGAAAACTATGGCCTTTGGCTTAAACCTGGAATATGTCCGAGAAGAAAATTAACTTTTCAACCCATATGATCTAGTACACAATAAAAGTATAATAAAACATATACAAATATGATGATATGATTTTTTTTTAATGAAATGGAATGAATAAGCCTTTTCATATTTTATAATAGGTCCATATATACTGCAGTTATCATCTTTTTAGGAACATCTACCCAAAATATTTCACCTTCTTTACTACTTTACCAAAGATATCATGACATTAGAAATAGTCCAAATCTGTTAAATTCGTGAATGTTTAAATCAACATTTGTGACATTTAAACAGCATGCGTCCCTCCTATAGACAAGGGGAGAAGGGCTGTCTATGTAAGGGCTCGATTTTGTAATTCTGAGCATATGAAATGTGTCTGCCTCCGACGTAAAACAAATGTTTGACTTCCACACAAAATTACTTCTTTACTTATTTTAGATTTAAGTAAGTGTGTAGGTCGCATTATTTATCATAGAACTATGAAAGTTATGTATTTAGATCCACCTGCTCTAGAAAATTTTTGCAATTTTTTTGCCTTGTCTGTGAAGCAGTCGAGCTGGATAAATGTGACTTAACGTTKYAGTGAAGTGATTTAAATTGATGTAATGATGCAGGGTGGTCGGCTGCATCGGAACTGGTCAGATGACGCAGATGCCATGCTACAGGACTGTTTTGCTAGCACAGACTGGAATATGTTCCGGGATTCATCCAATGGCATTGAGGGGTATACCACCTCAGTCCCTGGCTTCATCAATAAGTGCATCAACGACGTCGTCCCCACAGTGACCGTACGTACATATCTCAACCAGAAGCCATGGATTACAGGCAACATCCTCACCAAGCTAAAGGCAAGAGCTGGGGACACTAATCCAGACAGTTATAAGAAATCCCGCTATGCCCTCAGACGAACCGTCAAACAGGCAAAGCGTCAATACAGGACTAAGATTGAATCCTACTACAACGGCTCTGACACTCGTCGGATGTGGCAGGGCTTGCAAACTACAAAGGGACACCCAGCCGCGAGCTGGCTAGTGATGCGAGCCTACCAGACGGCCTAAATACCTTTTATACTCACTTCGAGGCAAGCAACACTGAAGTATGCATGAGAGCACCAGCTGTTCCAGATGACTGTTTGATCATGCTCTCCGTAGCCGATGTAAGCAAGACCTTTAAACAGGTCAATATTCACAAGGCCGCGGGGCCAGATGGATTACCAGGATGTGTACTCAGAGCATGCGCGGACCAACTGGCAAGTGTCTTCGCTGACATTTTCAACCTCTTCCTGACTGAATCTGTAATGCCTACGTTTCTAGCTGATCACCATAGTCCCTGTGCATCGGAAAGCTAACTTTTTAAACACATTTCATCAAGCTTGGAGTTGCATTTTTTATAACATATTTACAGTATTTAACTTTTTAATGTGTATAGTATTGGTTACTAGATGTTGTCCAATGAATACTGTAACCACTCCCTCTTCTAATCAGGGATGATTGGAAAAAGCTGTTCAAAAGAGGACATTGTATTATCATTTCTTTGTATTCCCTGACGAAGGCCAAGCAGCCGAAACACGTCAGAGTTTTAAATTTGTTTCCATTGAACATGCTATACAAATAAATACATTTTAATTAATTATATGAAGTGCCTTGGTCCTCCTTTCTTTTTGGTGACCGATTTACCCCTTTTACCAAAGAGCAGCTTCTATCTACCAAAATCTACTATTGTGTACCTTAACAGCGCTTCCCTTTTTCTACAAGTTAATCACAGCACATGGGTAGTGCTTAGAGGAAGCAGCTCCACAGTATTTTACAACTCATACTATGGATTTTACCCAAGAGGCTACAAGATGTTCCTATTCCCATGAAGAGGATCAAAGGATTATTACCAGTACCTCATTGCTAGATGAGATGACAGCCACAGAGAATACTGGAACGGACTTGAACAAGGCTTACAGAGACTTGCAACACCTTATGGAGAAAGACACCAAACTTGACCTCAATTCTATCACCTTGTCTGACTATTGGAGGAAAGGCCTAAACCCCAGAGGACTCCATATTAGGAAGTTTCCAGCTAATGGAGCACAAGGTAAAACTGAATTTAGAGATACAGTACATGGGAGGCTATTCTCAACAAGTGGTCCTTTGACCTAATGCTACTTCAAATAGAGGAAGCTAAAAAGGACAGACATGTAGTCCAAACCGAAATTTAAGAAGTGAAAAGGAAAATCACAGAACACAGTGACAATTCTAACAAAGCACAATTTGATGAGATTTTGAAAGAGAAAATAGACACATTCACTCTGACATTGGAGCAAGACAAGCTAAGGAAATTTTGAAGAGATGAAGAAGACTATAGAGATGGTAAGGTCTTTGCCTGGAGAAAATCAACCCACAAGAATTCAGAATCACATCCGCAGAGGAGGAAGCCTAGATCTGTTTCTTTCAACTTTACGAGCAGTGACAATGAGGGTCACCCCAGACAGTAGGAGGCAGGCTCCTCCCAATAATTTTTAGATCAGGAAGAGGAGCCATGCAGGTTCCCCAATAGGAGAGGGAGAGGACGCGGAAGAGGCCAACGCGGAAGGGAGAGGTAGAAATCAAGACTCTCCAACCACATGGAGCAGGACCAGAACAAGGCTGTGATCAACATTTATGGAGAACCCCTTTCTGATGATTGTGTAAGGGTCTTGTCTAAAGGACTGTSCTTTGCCCCCACATACTCAACACAAAGATTGACCTATTGAGTTTCTATAGGAATCTACATCTGAAGGCTTGGTACAAGCAAAACATCTCTCCAACTACAGAAACCAGTGTTTCATGTCAGGCAGTTTCTGTGCCCTCAAAAACACCTTCTATGCCCAAGTCTACCTTTTGTCCCATTGTCCAGAATGCCACACTAAATACACTTGTCAAGGTGAATTTTGATATGGAGAATCTGTTTAAGGGTAAAATTGACTCTAACCAAACACAACGTAACTTTCTAAGACAGAGAGGGATGCAGTTGAATCGTTGTCCAAAAATGAACGGATTGTGGTTACAAAAGCAGACAAAGGTGGCGCTACAGTAGTGTGGAGTAAAGACAAATATGTGACAGAAGCCTACCGTCAATTAGACAATGATGAATTCTACCAGTCTCTTACCTTCAACCCTACAGAGGACCTAAAAACTGAATTAAAAGGGATCCTCACAGAAGCTAAGGAGAATGGCTACATTTCAGACAATGRGTTAACATTTATTTTCAATGACAGTCCGCGTATTGCTTCTTTTTACCTTCTTCCAAAAGTCCACAAAAATCTTGAAAATCCCCCAGGCAGACCAGTCATTAGTGGTAATGAAAGTCTGACAGAACCCATCTCTAAGTACATTGATTACTTTATTTAGCCTTTTCTGACGTCACTCCCAATCTATCTTCAAGATACCACAGATGTGTTGAACAAAATTAAGGAATTCAACAATATAGGTACAGCTTCTTTTTTGGTCACCATGGATGTGGAGTCTCTATACACCACCATTGAACATGAAGAAGGATTGGCAGCTATGCACCATTTCTTGAGTACCTGGCCTGAGACTGAGATGCCTCCTACAGAATTCATTGTCTCACTGACTGAATGGACTCTTAATATTAACATCTTTGTCAGGACTGTATATTTAAACAAGTCAAAGGATGTGCCATGGAAGCTTGCTACAAGCCCTTCCTACGCTGGTTTGTACTTAGGTAAATGGGAAAATGACTTCATTTTGGATCCTTCTAAAAACCAGATCTTTGACTGGATTATATGGTGAGGACGCTATATTGATGATGTTTGCCTGTTCTGATCTGGCTCAGAAGATGAACGTATTTCCTTCCACCAATACCTTAACAGCATTAACCCTAACATCAAACTAACTATGGAGTACAGAAATGATAACATACATTTTTTGGACATTGACATCAGTAAAAATGACAAAGGTAGTTTGCACACATTAATCTTTAGGAAGCCTACAGATGGGAATACCATTCTGAAGGAAGACAGTTTTCACCCCAAAAGGCTTAAAGAGAACATTCCATATGGCCAATTCCAAAGAGTCCGCAGAATTTGCGATCAGGAAACAGACTACAGTGTCAAATCTGCTGAATTGGAAAATTGCTTCTTGAATCGGGGCTASAGCGYTCAGGTCCTGAAAGATGCAGGTATAAGAGCTGGATGACTTGACAGAGAGAACTTGTTGCAAAGGGGAATGCCACGTGGTGCATCAGAGAGAGTGTACTTTGTTACAAAATATAGCACTGAAGCAGAGAACATTAAAATAATCATTAAAAAGAATTGGGGAATAATCAAAAGTGATACGCTACTACGCCAAGTCTTCCCAGAGCCACCAGTCATACGCTTTAAGAGATGTCCTACCCTAAATGACAAATTAGTTCACAGCTATCTTCCTGGTTACTCTCAAAGAACTTGGCTAGACCACAAACCCAAGGGTTCTTTTAAATGCAACCATTGCAGAAATATTGCACAGAAAATGTTTTTTGTTATCACTGCTTCTAAAATGGAGTATCACATCAAGAATTTCATTAACTGCAAAACCACTCATATCATCTACAGATTGGAATGTCCACAGTGCAAGGTGTTCTACATTGGACGGACAAAGAGACGCCTTCAAGACCGCTTAGTAGAACACAAGTACGCCATATAGGTAGGCAATGAAGACTACCCCATGGCAAGGCACTACAAGTCCTAACACCATGGCAACCCTGCCTCCCTACAAGCTATGGGTATTGATCATGTTCCGGCCACAATTAGAAAAGGGGACCGTCTTTTAAACAGCTAAACCAAAGGGAAAGTTTGGGGATTTACAAACTACAGGGCACTAAGTACCCTGGTTTAAATGAAGATATGGATTTACAAACTACAGGGCACTAAGTACCCTGGTTTAAATGAAGATATGAATTTCTCACCTTTCCTGTAGTGTCGTGATAGGTCCATTTGCTGTCATCTAGTGGCCATTTTTGCTCTATTCCCCTCAGCTATGTTTAGACTTGTTGTACATGTTTGCTGTGCTTTAGGGTACTATGTTATAGATGGCTCTCTGATTCTTGGCACTTTGCCCAGTTATATTCAAGGTTGGAACTACCTTTCTAGGGGTTCTGATGCCTCGAGCTTGGAGTTGCATTTTTTATGACATATTTACTGTATGTAACTTTTTAATGTGTATAGTATTGCTTACTAGGTGTTGTCAAATTAATGCTGTAACCACTCCCTCTTCAAATCAGGGATGATTGGAAAAAGCTGTTCTAATGAGGACATTGTATTATAATTTCTTTGTACTCCCTGACGAAGGCCATGCAACCGAAACACGTCAGAGTTTTTAAACTTTGTTTCCATTGAACATGCCATACAAATAAATACATTTTAATTAATTATATGAAGTGTCTTGGTCCTCCTTTCTTTTTGATGACCGATTTACCCCTTTTACCAAGAGCAGCTTCTGTCTACCAAAATCTACTATTGTGTACCTTAACAGCATTTCCCTTCCTCCTTTTTCTACATTTCATCAAGGCTTTACATTTAACCTTCCTGTTCCAATAAAATGTGTTTTTCCAATCTCCCTAAAGGAAATTGTTCTGCGCAGTCGGCCCTGTGCTGTAAAGGCACTAACGTGAACTGCTTCAAAGGGTGCTTCTGTGACGAGTCTTGTCAGACTCAAAATGACTGCTGTCCCGACTATGCAGATACCTGCACAGAAGGTCAGAACCCTTGATACCTATTTTTGAAATCATTGATTACAGTTACAGTGTACATGACGTGATTCATAGTATTTTGTTTTATACCTATCTTGGGTAACACCAAAAACGCCTGAGTTTCAATGTCAAGTGTCTTAAAATCACAGGACACCAACATCAAAGCGGAGTGGGTGAAATAGAAAAAAATGTCTGCGATTAACTCAAAGTATGTCATACCAACTCAGTGGCCTTGGGATTAGAGTGCCCACCCTGCGATTGGAAGGTTGGAAACTGGGTTTGATAATCGACCAAATCATACTAAAGACTGTAAAAATGGGACCTGATGCKTGACACTCAACATTAAGGAGATAGATTGGAGGTAAGGCCCTGTGATAGACTAGCGTCCTGTCCAGGTGGTGTATTTGTACATCAAGCTGCCTGCCTCACTCTACAGAAACAGGTGATAGGCTCATGATCCTCTGAGCTTTTCCAGTTCGCTCGTGCAAAGCTACTTATGGCATATCTTTTAGATATTCAGACTTTGATTGGTAGTTTGAAGGTATCCATTCTTGCTCCATCCCATTCAACTGATGCATTTCTTGAAGTGGCAATTCAGAATGTAAGTGCATCTGTTTTCTCTTTGCCTATCTCAATCCTCAGTTTGAAATAACAAAAAATGCACTAGTTACACACGGGTGACATAGATCGGAATCAGTCAAAGAAGACTGGAAAGACTTGATTTGTGAATCTTCTCAAACACTTCAGAAATTTGTATTTAGGTTTTATTTTTCTCTCACTTTTCACTTTGTCCATCTCCCTGTCAACAACGCATTCCTCTACCTCCTCCATCTCAGGCTGCTATACGGCAGCAGGCCTATCCCACTGGGCAAAAACTGGTTGAATCAAAATTATTTCCCCATCATTTCAACCAAATAATTTATTAATTAATATTAATTATATTACAGTGTATTGATTATATTACATACGCCACTTGTAATAGACGCTTCCGATATACAGTACCAGTCAAAAGTTTGTACACACCTACTCATTCAAGCGTTTTTCTTTATTTCTATTATTTTCTACATTGTAGAATAATAATGAAGACTTCAAAACTATGAAATAACACATATGGAATCATGTAGTAACCAAAAAAGTGTTAAAAAATCTAAATATATTTTATATTTGAGATTCTTCAAAGTAGCCACCATTTGCCTTGAGGACAGCTTTGCACACTCATGGACGAGATGTGTATCTTTAATGTGATTTCTCAAATAATTTGTCAGAATTTTAGGATTAAACATTGAACATTATATACTATAAATCATATAATAGTGTTCATCCCTGAACAAGCAAGAAGCTGCCAGCAGAGGTCCTAGTAACACAGTGTTCCATTGCATGATGCCCCGCTCCTGTCTAGAACACAACCACCTTTATTGATCTGGGTAGCTTCCTCAGTCTTATCAGCAGGCGACCCCAGTCCCCTATACAGTAGTGGACATTTTTCGTATGCCTAAAAATTGCTTTTTGTCTCAATATCATGAAACTCTAAGACACCACCTAATTTGCCTTTGGATCCAGGGATATTTGTGTTGTGTTTATCCCAACTCACAGTGTTTGTCACATAAGCCCATTGTGGCCCAAAATGGGTCTATATTGAGAAACACCTCATGCATTTTAATATCACTGATCACATTACTCACTCATTGTATTTGTCTCTCATGAAGGAATATAAGGATCCAGTCATGGATTACCACCTACTATCCTAAATCCTAATGGTTACAATCCTCCTTCTCCTCCTTCCCCTCCTCRTTAAAATGGATTAGATAGTAATATTGTTATTATATTGCAATAATGTGGATTAAGCTTTTAGTGATGAAGACACTGTTACCATAATGAAAGAAACATAGGACTAAGGGAAAGGATGGTGCAGGGTTTCCCAAACTCGGTCCTCGGGACCCCAAGGGGTGCACGTTTTGGTTTTTGCCYTAGCACTACACAGCTGATTCAAATAATCAACTAATCATCAGTCTTTGATAATTTGAATCAGCTGTGTAGTGTTAGGGGAAGAAAAAAAAACATGCACCCCTTGGGGTCCTGAGTACTGAGTTTGAGAAACGCTGTATGCCTGCGCGCGTTTGTGTGTGATTTAGAAACAAGGCATAGAAAGTGGTATCCAAGCTATTTATTTGATAGGAAAGTCTGGAATAGATCACAGAAAACAAAAGGCAAGAAGGAAACAAAGCAAGTGTAACAATTCAACTGTAACGCTGTTATGTGATCCATTTGAGAGAGAAAGGGAGGGGCTAGAGACGAGGAACGTAGTGAATTGGATGACACCGTACGAGCGCAAGAAGGTTGACAAGATAACATAGGATGTTAAAGAAAAAGGAGAAATCCTGATTCATCAAAATATTTTTTCATTTTTTTGGAATACAAGTCTATCGGCTTGAAGCTTCTATTTTGGAGTGTGGCCGTATACTGTAGCCTTCACGTATCGGTTATTATTCTTTAGCCTATTTATTTGCGGGGCCCTCTGCCATAATAATGGCTCGACAGTAGCCTTGGACAATGTGTTCAAAACGTCGGATGTGTCTTTTACCGAGCAGATCCCGTTAGAATATGATTTTAACGTACCAATATATACGGTATATATGTGATTCCCATCAAAATAATAACGCGCTCTTCCGTGCGGATCTATTCGAAATCTGGGCGATTGTAATTGTATAGCGCATCTCTACATCCTTATCTGGTATGTGCCCACCGATGGTGCCTCTTTTTCTTTAAAAAACGGTGATATATTGTGGACTGGGCAGTGTGTATTCTAATGTTTAGTCGTTTTTATCACAGTGTAGGTTGTATCAGATATTGCTTTATTGTGGTAGTGTATTGTTGTAGGCTACATTATCAGCCTACACAATATACATAAGAGGAATCGTGTGAGTAATTATGATATAACAACGCATGACTATTATTCATTATATGGTATTACTTATTAGTAGTAGGCCTAGTAATAACATTATTAGTGTTCATATTTTCAGAAATTAGTTGTAAGCGGTGGTTGTGTAGCCATCTGTCTAGGCCTAGATATAAATCATTATCATCTGCTGAATATTTGCTATGATTCATTTTTGGCATATTCTCATCCTCTGACTTATTGCAGTTACAATAGGCTACAAACCCCAAAAGGCCTCTCATATGCAATCAGTGCTATGAAGTCAGGAGCATCAGATCTTAGAGGCATGGCCATGATAGGCTTCTTTTACAAAACATATCAATACCACCATGGATGCTGCATAGCCTATTCCCCTGGAGCTACATCGCAGCTGAATGCCTCCAGGCCCTTGCTAGATGTCAGGCTTATTAGAGGAAGATGCTCACTGTCTGGAATTGACCTCATCTTCTCCAAGGAAATGTTGTGCTTATCTGTCAACACAAGCCTGTACTTCCACAGCTGCCTGCAGCAGCAGCTTATGTTTGGAGGGCAGGCAATGGAATCTTCCTAATAAAGACTCCTCAATATTGTTTTAGCGTGCCTAATCAGTTTGTGAAAATTAAGTGACCCTTCATTAGCCTACTGAAGTGACACAAAGTCCATTTCCATCCAATTTGTTTCTGTGACATTTTTTTTTTACAGTCATCATCCGAAGCCACATACAAGTATAGCATGCCTTACATGTAAGATGCATAGAAAATACATTAATTGATAGAGTAGTCATTTGAAAAAGACCAACTATTATTTTTGACAGTCTGGTGAAGTCAGCCCAGAAGCAACCTGGATTAATATCATAGAAAGCAACAGCCATGTAATAAGCTGCCCTTTTTTCTGATCTGATTCTACGTGACACTGTATTCTGTCAGCATGTAACATGAGTACTGACACTTGCATTTTGTTTATGCGCTAGGGCAGAACATTTTGGGGCCCAGTTTTTCCGCTCAAAATGTGTATCAGCTAATTGAAATCGTTGATTTACTTGCACGTGACGGAACACTAAATTGTAGCTGGTCCCATCAGATAACATGGCACAAGTTAGCCCTTTGCTAACCTCACCGGGTGGCAGTGATTATATCCTGGAACAAATTCTCCATCAGCCTATCAAAGATCTTAGACTTTATATCCACCAACCAATGGCATTTCTTAAAATAGGTCAACCCGGGGCACTAGAGGGACATTTTAAGCTAACAAATTCAAGGATTACTCTTGTTCCATTGGTCTGTAACAAAATGTTGTATGCAAATATTGCATTGATGCATCCTTGACGAGGCTACTAACTACTACCAGCATTAGACAACATTTTTATATACGACAAAATCCAACATTTTCGTTTATCTGTTTCACACACATCCATGTTTATTTATTTATTTAATTTTTTATTTAACCTTTATTTAACCAGGTAGGCCAGTTGAGAACAAGTTCTCATTTACAACTGCGACCTGGCCAAGATAAAGCAAAGCAGTGCGACAAAAACAACAACACAGAGTTACACATAAACAAACATGCAGTCAATAACACAATAGAAAAGAAAAATAGAAAGATCTATGTACAGTGTGTTCAAATGTAGAAGAGTAGGGAGGTAGGCAATAAATAGGCCCTAGAGGCGAAATAATTACAATTTAGCATTAATACTGGAGTGATAGGTGTGCAGATGATGATGTGCAGGTAGAGATACTGGGGTGCAAAAGAACATGTGCTTTTATGTAAAAAATATAAATACTTTTATGTAAGTTTATCATATATCGTTAAAAAAAACGAAGAGCCTTATGTATTTGTCAAATAGCAGTCATGTAGGCTACTATTATCAACATCGCTTTTAGGTGGCACACATTTCGGTTGACTCTAAATCAATAGTGCACTTTAACCATGGGTTTGAGGCCCCCCTTGCATCAAGCTTTTTTGTTGAGGATTCTTTTTTTTTACTGCCGGTCCTTGATGCTCAATTCAGAACGCATGTGACAAAGTGGATGATTATCATAATGCATAGCCTATAAAATGTTGTAAGGCTAAATGTAAGTGTAACCACATAGCATAGGGCTAACGTGCCATTTTATCTGACTGGACCGGCTACAATTTCGCATTCTGCCACGTGCAAGTAAATCAACGATTTTAATTGGCTGATACATATTTTGAGTCGGAGAAACTGTTTACATTTAAATGGTTGCTTATGTTCGCAAGTATGGCCCCTTTGAGTTCACAATAACATATACAAATGACCAGATTGGGATATTGTCAACAAAATKATATATTTCTTTGTTACTTTAACCAGTTTTACCCTGCCCTCTCTAAACCAATGTCCCAACTCCAGTCCCCCAACAGTACCAATTTTTATTGAAGCCCTGGACAAACACACCTGATTCAACTTGTCAACTTATCATCAAGCCCTTTATGAGTTGAATCAGGTGTGTTTGTCTGGGGCTTTAACAAAAATGTGTACTGTTAGGGATACTGGAGGACTGGAGTTGGGAAACACTGCTTAAACCTCCATTTCTCTTTCCTCAATCTGTCTGTCTCTCTTTCTAGGATCTCTGTCCTATTGATGCGATGGCCTTCTCTCTTCTGGCTATCCTGATATTATCTCTCCACGCTCTCCCATCCATTTGCTGTCCAGTGGGATGTCGCTGCTACAGCCTGACTGTGGAGTGTGGCTCTACAGGCCTCCGGGACATCCCCCCACATGTCCCAGCTTCTACACAGGTTAGCACTGACTCAATATGTCTATATGTCTGTTTCCCAGATACCACCCACCACACAATATAGCCATGCTTAAATCATCCATACACTCACTCAGACGTACCTACTCTTCTTAGAGTTTACATAAGGAGTTATGCCCATTGTTACTTATGCTCATCTATTCCATTTAGACCATCTTCCTTCAGGACAATGCTATCGGGCAGATCCGTCGGTCAGACCTCTCCCAGCTGCGCCGTCTGCACTACCTGTATCTGCAGAACAACAGTATCTCAGCACTGGAGCCCGGGGCCTTCCAGAGCCAGGGTCAGCTTCTGGAGCTGGCCCTCAACGGGAACCGCATCCACCTGGTCACAGCAGACATGTTCAGGGGCCTGGATCACCTCCGCATCCTCTACCTGGCAGGAAATGACATCACTCGCCTACAGGACTATACCTTCAGAGGCCTACAGGTCAGTCCCCATATTATCAATAACTCAGTTAATGTTTTGTCAAACCAATGCTAGTGTTCCCCTCCTCCCTTGTAAACAGACTGTTTGTCCTGATAATTATCTAGAGTTCCACCACAACAATCAACGCTTCAACTTAAACCACTTCCTCTACATTATATTCATTACTAATAATGATTACAATCCCTGCTTCCATAGCGTCTTCAAGAGCTTCACCTGCAGCAGAATAGCATTGAGATGCTGGGAGACCAAGCTCTAGTTGGTCTGTCCTCTCTGGCCCTGCTTGACCTCAGCCGGAATAACCTGCACACCATCGGCCCTGCCACCCTGCGGCCCCTCGTCAGCCTGCAGGTGCTGCGTGTCACAGGTGAGGGCCAAAGGACAGGATTTGGGCTAGGGCTGTGGGACCAAAAAAGAAGCCTACAGTAAATATATTGACCTTGTTCTTCAAATAGAATTACCTCTTTCAAATGTTTTGTCTTAATTGTCTCAATGTTGTGTTGCATCCTTTCCATTACCCTTTGTTGACTTTGCCACACCTCCCCCCTCAAATTATAATTTCCTACTGTAGACAATCCGTGGCGTTGCGACTGTGCCCTGCACTGGCTACGCAGCTGGATCGATGAGGAGGGCCAGCGCCTGCTGAGCTCGGCCGAGCGACGCCTTGTCTGTTCTGAGCCACCCCGCCTCTCCCACCTCAGTCTGGTGCAGGTGCCTCTTAACAGCCTGGTGTGCATCCCCCCTCTGGTGCAGCTGGAACCCCGCCGCCTGGCCGTGCGCCTGGGGGAGAGCCTGCGCGTCTCCTGCCATGCATCTGGTTACCCCCGGCCGCAGGTCACCTGGAGGAAGGCTTCCCAGGGTAAGGTGCAGCTCTCCCCCCGAGGGCTGGTGCAGGACCTGGGCGGTGTAGGGACTGTGGGGGCTGAGGATGCAATACATCCAGCTGCAGGACGGGTGAGACTCCAGAAGGAGGATGGGGAGCGCTTCGATCCAGACACAGGCAGTGGGATGCTGTTCCTTAGCAACGTGACAGTGGCTCACGCCGGGCTGTATGAGTGCGAAGCTTGGAACGCTGGAGGGGTGGCCCGTGTGACCTTTCAGCTCGCAATCAACTCTTCGTCCTCGTCCAGTTGGTCCCCTGCCTCCTACGCTCCATCCTGGCCTCGTCTGCGCTCCAATCGGCCGACGTCGTCAGACGTGAGTCGAGAGCCCTTGTACGCCCTTGGCAGCATGGCCTTCAGCGCACTGGGAGCTGCTACTCAGACTGCCATCGCCATAGGGATCTCCCTGCTGGCCCTCACAGCTCTTCTCCTGGTGGCCATGATCTACAGCCGACAACGCCATCGGCAGAAGGACACAGATGACAAGGAGGAAAGCATCCTGTATGTCAATGATTACTCGGACGGACCAACAACCTTTGCCCAGCTGGAGGAGTATCGGGATGAGCGCGGGCACGAGATGTATGTTCTGAACCGGGCTAAACCCGTCCTCCCACCTTCCACCACAGCCACTACCACCACCCTGGGGTACCAACAGCAGGAAGCGCTGTCTCCCACAAAGCCCCAGATAGAGCCGGATATACGGACAATGAGAAGGATGGCAGGGGAGGGCGGGGAGGCAGAGCCGGTGACAGCCGAGTCGGAGGGCTTGTTTCTGAATCACACAGGCTTGTTCCTCGACTCACAAATTGCATATGAGATCCACTGCTGAAGGCCCCTAGGACGACGTTCACAATGAGCTAGTCCAGAGTGCTTAATGTCACTTGGTGACAAAACCTCCAGACTGCAATGAGGGTTCAGATGAATCATAAATCCTGATTGCTCTGGCTCCAAAGTGACAAGTTTGCGCAGCAGTATGATATAAAGACATGGCAGGAGACATGCCTCCCTCAACCAAAACCCTCACTGTACTGTACCTTACTGTGATATGAGAAAATTTGTCCTTTGTCCAGCTTGAACATATACTGTAGCTACTATAGTAAGTATGGAGAACCATTACAGTGGACTGAGTAATGTGTGGTGGAGAGACCCTTATTGTGACACTTCTGCTGTTTATATAAAGTAAACTGTAATAGGGGCCTAAACAGGCTCACCTAGTTGGACTCTGAGAGGTTTAGAAATGTAAGAGGAAGGTGCATCATAAGTATATAAGAAAGGAGTACTTTGTGGCAGAATACTGCTGACCAACCCGGATCCCTCCATCCTACAGCAAGTTACTTCCAAAGATTTCATCAATCAAACAACGGTATACAGTCAGTAAAACAGGCTCTCTCTCCTTCAAGTTCTGTTAATTTCCTTACGTTGGTGACTATATGCACACATGAATGAACTGAAGATAAGGAGATGTATTACATTTTCAGGCAGTACCATAAATCAGTCATCTCCTTTAACTTTAAAATAATAATTTTTGAAATATATGAAAGTACTGTAGGGCTTAGCTTTATGAAAGTATTTTTGTCGCTTGTACCTCAACATGTTTTTTAGTTGACCAAACAAGGTAAACCTAATGTGATTCAATGTGTGTGTTTTTCTCATGATCAAGTGTTTCAATAGCATTTAGCTTACTGTGTTTGCAGTATACCTCAGCATATGTATTGGTTTCAATGGAATCTGGTAAAATGTCTGTGGTCCAGCACAAGATTACAGTAGGTTTTGGTGTGTGACATATGCTGCATACATATTTGCAGTGCATTGCTGTATGGCACTCAGTTGGAACTATTTTCTGAAATTCCACCAGGAACTACCAAATCCACAACAATATTAGCTTTCATTCAAACTGTGTTTTTGCCATTCAGATGTTGAAAAGTATTTGTTTGAAAGAGGAAGTGCAGTGGACCCCAGCGCAAGCTTCCCCCAACAGCTGTAGGTTACAGGGAAAGAGTCTGGTATCCCATTGCATGCTGGACATTGGTGTGTTTGAGGCGGAGCAGTGATAAAAGCAATACAGTCTAGAATTAAAACACTGTATTGTCCTACCCAGATTGTCACTGTAAAACTGCATTTCAAGCTTTTAGTTTAATATCAGATATTTTGAATACTTTTATTTGAAAATGATTTATTTGTGGTTTGTATTGACATACAGTTGAAGTCGGAAGATTACATACATTTAGGTTGGAGTCATTAAAACTTGTTTTTCAACCACTCCACAAATTTCTTGTTAACAAACTATAGTTTTGGCAAGTCAGTGAGGACATCTACTTTGTGCATGACACAAGTCGTTTTTTCAACAATTGTTTACAGATTATTTCACTTATAATTCACTGTATCACAATTCCAGTGGGTCAGAAGTTTACATACACTAAGTTGACTGTGCCTTTAAACAGCTTGGAAAATTCCAGAAAAGGATGTCATGGCTTTAGAAGCTTCTGATAGGCTAATTRACATCATTCGAGTCAAATAGAGGTGTACCTGTGGATATATTGCAAGGCCTACCTTCGAAACTCATTGCCTCTTTGCTTGACATCATGGGAAAATCAAGATAAATCAGCCAAGACCTCAGAAAAAAAGTCTGGTTCATCCTTGGGAGCAATTTCCAAACACCTGAAGGTACCACGTTAATCTGTACAAACAAGAGTACGCAAGTATAAACACCATGGGACCACGCAGCCGTCATACCACTCAGGAAAGAGACGCATTTTGTCTCCTAGAGATGAACGTACTTTGGTGCGAAAAGTGCAAATCAATCCCAGAACAACAGCAAAGGACCTTGTGAAGATGCTGGAGGAAACAGGTACAAAAGTATCTATATCCACAGTAAAACGAGTCCTATATCAACATAACCTGAAAGGCTGCTCAGCAAGGAAGAAGCCACTGCTCCAAAACCGCCATAAAAAGCCAGACTACGGTTTGCAACTGCACATGGGGACAAACATCGTACTTTTTGGAGAAATGTCCTCTGGTCTGATGAAACAAAATTAGGACCTTTTGGGCATAATGACCATTGTTATGTTTGGAGGAAAAGGGGGAGGCTTGCAAGCCAAAGAACACCATTCCAACCGTGAAGCACGGGGGTGGCAGCATCATGTTGTGGGGTTGCTTTGCTGCAGGAGGGACTGGTGCACTTCACAAAATAGATGGCATCATGAGGCAGGAAAATTATGTGGATATATTGAAGCAACATCTCAAGACATCAGTCAGGAAGTTAAAGCTTGGTCGCAAATGGGTCTTCCAAATGCACAATGACCYCAAGSATACTTCCAAAGTTGTGGCAAAATGGCKTAAGGACAACAAAGTCAAGGTATTGGAGTGGCCATCACAAAGCCCTGACCTCAATCCTATAGAAAATGTGTTGGCAGAACTGAAAAAGCATGTGCGAGCAAGGAGGCCTATAAACCTGACTCAGTTACACCAGCTCTGTCAGGAGGAATGGGCCGAGATTCACCCAACTTATTGTGGGAAGCTTGTGGAAGGCTACCCGAAACATTTGACCCAAGTTAAACAATTTAAAGGCAATGCTACTAATTGAGTGTATGTAAACTTCTGACCCACTGGGAATGTGATGAAAGAAATAAAAGCTGAAATAAATCATTCGCTCTACTATTATTCAGAAATGTCACATTCTTAAAATAAAGTGGTGATCCTAACTGACCTAAGACAGGGAATTTAAATGTCAGGAAATGTGAAAAACTGAGTTTAAATGTATTTGGCTAAGGTGTATGTTAACTTCCGACTTCAACTGAATGTTCTATTCCATGTCCAAATAAATACGGTTACTGTTGTCTCTCTCTCTGTTGCAGTTTCAGATGAAACTATATTTCTAAACAACACACAGAGAGATAGTTAAATTAGGTAATCTTGTAAATTATCCATATATTATTCATGATTA